>NW_027185252.1:10676011-11086011 GCF_022577435.1 Embiotoca jacksoni | reverse complement strand
CACACAGTCACAATCATCAAATAGCGTTTATAACTCCACAACTCTGACTCCATCCTACGAATACATGAAACCCATATTTAATGTCTTTATATACATTGTTGGGTCTTTGTATGTGATTGTGTGTCCAGGCACATGCAAGTGGATTTGTACACATAATCCCCTTCATGTTCATTTATGCCTTCATGAAAAATCACTCTCCGTTTCCCTGCTGGGGGAATTAGTTCAAAGATGCCATGCAGGATGAATAGCATGTAACAATATCTCGTATTGTCCATGTGAAAGAGGACAAGATACTCTGTCTTCACTTCTCTGCCGGTGCCATTTCCTCGCTCTGATTAATAGGCCTTTGATTGCAGCTACAGAGACCTGTGCCCGAGCTCACATAGCAGCATGGCTGCCTACTATTACAGCCTGCTAAGTTACAAAGAGAGCATGTAAAAGTGACAGTCATGTTAAGATGCTCCATCATTCTGATTGACAGCTGTAGCCTTAACTCTCTCTTTAAATGTTCAGTGTTTTATGTTGTGACCTGGGCATGAGAAAGCAGTAAAGACACAGCAGCTGTAGTGTTATGGCTCAGTGGAGGACTGGGAATAGAAAGACGTGGGGGGTTGTCCCAAAAGAGAGGTGGCAAAGGGAAAGGGGGAAGGTTGTGGCCAAGTCAGGGGGAGGCCCTATCTATGATTCCATGATAATTGATCAGTCTGGGAAACATGATATGTCCAGTGCACGTAGCAAATTAAATGTATGCTCCTGGGACTGGATGTTATATTGATTACTCCACATGTAATTATTTGTAATCTGGACAAGCTACAAGGTTGGTCCTGCACACAAAATTGTATTTCTTTTTTTAAGCCAATATAATTTTTCTCAATCTTCTCATTGGCCTTTGATGAGTTTATGATATGAATTCCAAAATGTAAATATATCTCTGTGGGAGCCGGAGAATGAAGAGAGATTAAGATCATACTGTCAGAGTAATAATAAAGATGCAGCTAAATTTAAGCAAGTGAATTCTTTTAAGGCCTTGGAAGGTTCATGTCAAATTTGTGTTTGTTTTGTTTTGAATATTTAATGATAGTCCCCACTGCCAGAAATAAAAGCCAATATGCTTCTTTTTGCACAATGAAAAGAAAAAAATGGAAATGTGGGTTGACTTTCATCTGCTGAACTGAAATATTGATATTGAGTGTAAAAACTCTTGACAAATACAACTAGTGCAAATAGTGATCTAGTGCCCCAAAAAAGAATTAAAGAAAACATTGTGAAGCAGCCTTTTGTTTTTATGCACCTAAGATTTGAAATAAACTGCCACAGCAAATTAGAAGAACAATTTCTGTTGACAGTTTTCAGAAATAGCTGAAGACTTACTTTTATGATCTTGCACTTAAGTAATTTTATCTTTAAAAAAAAAAAAACATTACTGTTTTTATTTAATAATTCTTCTTTTTACTTTCGTGGGAGTTTTATGTTTTTATCCCAAGATTGCTTTTTTTTATCGCAATGTGTTAATTGCATTATATCCTATTTTATACATTTTTGTTTTTACCTTCGCCTGTAAAGCACTTTGAGATCCATTTGATGTATGAAAAGTTCTGTACAAATAAAGTTTATTAACATTATTATTATTATTATTTCTGATACTGTGATTACTAGTAAACTCTTGCACATTAAAACAGCCTATCACAGTATGTTGAATGAATTAAGAAGAATGTGATGTTTTTGCTTCTATTAAGCCTCTTGCATTGTTATCCACTTTATTTGAACCTAAACTAGAAAACACTTGATGTTAATTTATGCGTTAGTGGCTTTCAGCTGTTTCTGAGACACCTGTTCCAGCATCTCTCACAGCATTCAGAAAACTGTGAGGGCATGGACACAAACCAGCTTCATGACAGACTGAATCAGTGAAGCGGATAACACTTGTGCTGCATGACACACAGGAATGAATGAATAATGAATTATTAACAGACTCCATGTGTCTTCCAGGCGTTTTATCGCACAAATGGATCAGACTTAAAACTAACTAAAAACATCAACTTTGTGAGGATGCTTTGAATAATGCTCGAAATAGGAAAAAGAAAAGGGGGCTAAAAGTAGAAACGGATTGTGTGTCAGGGCCTTTGTCAAGGATTGAACATGTGGCTTGGGCTAAAACACGGGGCATATTGTTTGTGTTGTGGTTTTCAGTTTCAGTGACAAAATAAACTGCAGGAGTCTTTGCTTGTGAGAAAAAGTGTGTTTGCATATGTGCATTTGTGGTGGTATTTATTGTGTATTTATGTACAGTTGCGACACAGTAACAACGAATGTGTCTATATATAAAAGGTCATGGTTCACTGATTGCAAATTAGGCCAAATTGAGAAACTACAGTAAAGGAACAAAACCAAATGGAAAGCTCAGACTAAATCCAAGACATTTTCTTCAGACATATGCTCAAATATTCAGTTTCATGGTTGATGTTAAATGTCGTGAGTGTGAATCACAGATCTTCATAAGCCACTGAAAAACCTTCTCCACATAGTTAAAAAAAATAAAAAAAATAGAGCAATCAAGATGATATACCGCAGCAGCATTCCTTCGATTTTCAAAAACCGTAGCTACAGTATATCATCACTCTTGACTTCAAAAAGTCGAGTCAGCAGTGTTAGCCCAAACATCAATGTGCCTCCAAGTTGCTTCTCGGCTCCCCCTGGGCAACATCACAGAAGCAGCTGAGGGTTTTTTGTTCCCGTGGCAGGACAGCACCAGGTGTCAACCTCAATGGATCCACCACCAACCAGTTAACCAGGCAACTCCACACCATCTGTGGCACACATACGGCTCATTCTGGCATAAACTCACAGCTGAAACCATAAAAACTAGCACAACACTGACATTCACTTTAAATCTGACTTTATGGTCTAATGTAAAGAGAGCATACTTTTTAAAGGAACCATGTGTTTTATTTACTGGATCTGAGGAATTTATCAGAATGCAAAGAATCACTCTGCAGTTTATTATTAATGTGACAGTCATCTCTGGTATCTTGCCCGCTGTAAAAATGTTGTTTTTTGCACCGCAAGGAATAATATTTTGAGTAATGTTGAGTTAGTTGCAAAAATGAGAAATGTAAGTATTAATGTGATGACCGCATTGTGACGCAAGAAGGATTTTGTGTGGTTTGAAAACGCTTTTGAAGGACAATACAGAGGACAAAGCCCGACACTGATTATATCTTAGTTAAAACATAAAAACAAAGACAACTAATTAGCAAAGGTAAATCTGGAGAGTAAAAAAAGCAACAAATATGGGGAAGTTCTGCCATATATTGACTGGAAGTTGAATTAGTTTAGATGAAATTAGGCAGAAATGTCTTTTTTTGCTGCTGTATTTGGAGGATCTTAAAACTTACGAGTGATTAAAGAAGCCATTGTCCAGGGCATTGTTTCTACTTTGATTCAACATCTCTGGCTAAGGACTTTGTTGACAGGCCATTGAGGTGGTCCATATGTCGGTATGAAGGCACTGAGCTCCTGACTCTCTGGAGGATGCAGAGGAAATCAGACAAAAGGGCTGAGCCAGCAGGCCCTCAGCCTCACAGAGCCTCAATGGAGCCTCGGCAGATCCCCTACTGGGGCCAGTTGCCTGTACGTTCTCAAATCAAAGTCTGATCTATGGAAACTAGCAACTCCTCCATAATACGCTCAGCCATCCATACTCCAGCCCCCCTGGGCCACATGGTCTCCTTTTAAAGGTGAATAGCAGTTAAGGAATGTCTCACAATCAATTGGCATGTGACACATTTGTGTTTCTCCAAATCATCATCAACAGCATGAATATTTACTAATGAACACAATGATGTAATGAGAAGTTTTTAAATAGCTAGATGGAAACTGCATAAAAAAAACAGCTTTGTAAAATGATGAGACATCTGATGTGTGCAGGGTTGAAATTCAGATGTTGTACTGACTGACAGGTTCAGTAGATTTGGCAAAGTAGGTGAGGAATAAACTGTGTATTCATGTGTGGGAGAGAAATGTGTAAATCTATACAACAGAATCTGAAATACACAAAATATATTATATAATTTATTTTTTTTGGTATAATTCTTTATTTCCTTCTTCTATTCACTTTTTAACCCATTCTCTCATCAAAATGTGCCATAGCCACGTTGGTCCACAGCGCATAATTTTTCACAATAACGGCACACAAATTGTGAGATGCCTACATTTCTGTTGGCCTATTTTTTTCTACTGGCCTGCACACACTTTCAGTTTACGCACCAAAACTATTCGGTTAAGT
This sequence comes from Embiotoca jacksoni, assembly GCF_022577435.1. Taxonomy (NCBI): domain Eukaryota; kingdom Metazoa; phylum Chordata; class Actinopteri; family Embiotocidae; genus Embiotoca; species Embiotoca jacksoni. Next base: position 11,081,726 of record NW_027185252.1, on the reverse strand, counting down.
TTAGCAATAGATCATGGTCTCGATATTTACGTAAGTACCATTATATATGTAAATTAAGTTGCGTACATTACGTTAGTTAAATACTTTATTTAAGTTTCCTACTTATCTTGCTTAAAATAAATGTTTCTAAAAATATTATTTTTCGCGCTGTGGATCAAGGCAGCTTTTTCACATTTTGATGTGTGACAGGTCTGTATTTTAGTCACAAATGAATTTAAATGTCATGGCAATGCAGCAATCTAAACAACAACAAAAAATAATCTTCAAAGTTTATGGAAAAATAAAACTGGAGGACACTTGCTATGCTTTCAGAGCTTCAGAGAAAAGCCGGATGTGATTTACTATTGCAGTAAAAAAAAAAAGCACTTACAATGTTCTTTGAGAGTACAGTAAAAAATAACTCATGCAGAGAGCAGAAGATGGACTCCTGGAGAGAGGGAGACCTCCCAATACAGACAGATGGGCTACAGAGCACTACGCTGCAACTCAAATAAACTGGACACTGGACAGGTGTGAGTAAATCTTAACAGGGAGCATATGCAAGTACAATGTGTATCAAATCAACCCCACCACTATTAACAGAGAGACATAATCCAAACACGCATATTTAATCAACACTGTCACTATAAACCCCAAAACACTCCAAAATATGAGACTTTGTTTCACTTTCACTTTTAAAGAAGATACGCCATAAACAGTTTATATAAATGATTCCTCATGCTTAGAAAAGAGCTATTTAATTTCGGGAAGATGCAGGCACAAACTTGTTAATACAACAAAGAATGAAACAATCGGGCAAGAAGACGTGCTGCCAAATCTTCTGATGTAACCACAATGCAACAGTCCATTCATCTCAGTACAAGAAAGTAAATCTTTCTGATTGTGGCAGAAATGTTGAAATACTTGGATGTGCTCTGACTTCTCTCCCATGACATGTCACAGGTCGGCCTCCATTTACAACCCTGCTGTGTTTGTGCGTGTATGTGTGTGTATACGTGTGTATAAGTGTGTATAAGTGTGTATAAGTGTGTGAGCTCAAGACAAATGACTTTCATTTTTATATGTGCTTGCGCAAACCCCACTGCACATGTTTGTTGTTTGTGCAGACTTACAGGTCTGTGTTTGGGAAAGAGCAGGGAAGTGAATGTAAAGTGGATCCTGTGTGAGAGCATGCAGGTTGGTGAGCTGTTGTGATCGGAGCACTTTGATCTGAAACCCTCTGAAGTCACCCTTCACTCCAAGCTGAGAGAAACTAACTCAAATACTTTGGTTTTCAGACAGCGCTCTTTTACTCTTTGCTTGTTCTATCTTTCTCTCTCTAACACACACACACTTGGAGAGGGTCTTTGTGGCCTGTGAGAGAAGTCAATATGTCCTTTCAGCTGTCAACTGATTTTGCCCTCTTTGTGTCTCCTCCTGTCTGTCTGGTCGCCATGGCTTCATCTATAATGACTGTTTGAGATCCAAAACACAGATGTATCGAACAAAATGTCTCAGACACAATTAGGAAGACGCATAGATAAAAAAAAAAAAAAAATTAAAAAAAGGTACGTATTGGTATTAAAAGCACTTCATCATTAACATCTTGTGTGTATATGAGGACTCAAAGATACAGAAATTGTCTACATAATTTACATAAAAGAGGATTTGTACTTTACAAATGACATAGACGCAGGAAATCACAAGCATAAAACACTGTTATTCTCCTTAACTACCCTTTTCTATTCCTCTCTCATTTTCATGATAAAGTGTGCTGTCAGCAGGTGGTTTGCTTTCCCACAGATGTGTGATGAGAGGATATGTCTCCAAACCAAAAAAGGGAACGAATCGAAAATACGAAACCAACCACTTATTCACATTATTCATGTTCAGAAAAAAAAAAGTAGCAAAACACATCCTCAGTCTGTGTAAAAAGAAGCTTTTGTTAACTTCAGAGTAGAGGATTTCATGTTATATTTACTTCGTGGAAGTGCATTTAGTTTGGTTGTGTATATTGGATTTAAATAGTCTGTAAAAGATATTTCAGGTATAAATGCAGCAACCAAGCCTTTGAGGAATACAAGAATGCATGAAAGCACCCTGAAAGTAAACATTCACTCATATAATATTCATACACGCATTGTTTGCTCAGGAAGATCAAAGCCAAATGTCTGGAAACTGACCGCACATCTGCATCCTCTTAAACCTACTAATAAGAACCCCCCAAACACAACAGTTGCGTTGTGCATGTGCACACACACTAACTGGGAAATCAAGAGGCTCTATTAAGGCAATGTTTAAATTTTTTTTACTAATTTCCAAAACACAAGCTTGGAGGTGTGTGTGTTGTGTCTACACCACTCTTTTATTTATTGGAACCATCAATGTAAGGGAACACTTTGCACTCTTGTAAGTCATACACTTACACTTTTAACTTTCAATTAATTTGGGCCAATGAAGTCCCTGAGAAAACAAACCATGACTAAAAACAAACACATGTGCAAAAATGTCTCCCGTTTCTTTTCATAGCCTCTGCAACAGCCCCAAAAACGTGATGAGGAAAATGTATCCAGTGCCTGTCTGGTGGGCAAATGTAGTGCGTTTCTTAGTATCTTTGTATTTTTAAGCAAATAAACTGCCCTGCAGTTAACCTAAATTAACTTATTGTGCAGTCTGCTAGCTGTGCCAAAATATTTCATTACACTTTCATTAAAGCACATAATGTGACTTTTTATGTGTTACATAAAAGGGAGGGATGTATGTGCTCGCATGTGCGCCAATGTGTGGTGTGGGGTGATGGCTTGATGCTCTGTTGTGCGTTATTTGGCTGCCTGAGTAAATTCATGTATATCTGAGATCAATCCAAAGAAACAGGAAACCAGGAAAGGGTTTTACAAAATAAAAGCTCATAAATCAAACACTGAAAACAGAGTCATTTATCATTAAGCTATTGCTAAAAACCTACTTTTCTGAATCTTGATCGTATTTTCTCTATAATTTGGAATTTGCTACATCATCACGTATCAAATATCCGTTACATTGAAGCGTGTGGTTTTATAGCGTTTATGTTTCTACACGACCGGAAGTGTAATACCTTTTTTTCTGGCTGGCTTGACATTGGTGCACAATTTAACGCTCCACGAGTGCGCCGTCTGTCACAACTCCTCTGGACTTTACTCTAAGCAGGACCAAATCTCGGTGACTTTAACGCACAATGGATGTGAAGCTGCTGGCAGTCGTGGCTGCACTCGCAGTGGTGATATATGCGCCTCCATCACAAGGTACGAAATTATCTTATGGTTTTGCTGTGATATTGGTTCAGGTTTTCTTTTGACTACTTTTTGTTTCTGTCGGTGTAAATAGAGATGGATATCTGCAAGTTATTAAGGCTCATTTAATCATTGTCTGTCACATTTGGGTCACGTGGAGTTTGAAAATAAAAAAAAGAGGAGAAGATGATTTGCAGGAAAATGACAGGATAAATTCAACAGATTAGCTTTTCCATTCCACACCTGTTGTATTCTGGTACTAATAATCCTGATAGAAATTTTCGGCTATTGTTAATATAATGTATTTTATATTAGTAACAGTTTTCATAAAGGCATCTATATTTTTTTGTATCCAAATATTCAAATAATTGGTGATTAAATTCAAATGATTGCGTGCAATTAAAATGCTAATGTTGCCGAAGTTAAACCTAATACCTGCATTTAATTCAAAATATTTATTTAATTCGACAAAGTTAGTTTAATGTATGTATGAGATTTTTCTGTGGATGGTAAATGCCTTCTCCGCCGTGCGTAAAACACCATCAGGCTGCACATGTGGCTCTAGCTGTTGGATCACTGATCAACGCGTGTTTGTCCGTTTGTTTTCATTTAATTACGCACAAATGAGGCATATCTAAAACAGAGCCTCTGCTAGTCTAGGTGGCGACATCAGTCACTCAATTTGAAGGTGTTGCGCCCTTTGTCATGGTAATCCGGATAGATCAGGTGTAAAAAAAAATAACATCGAGTTTAATCGATAGCACTTTCAGCATCTGTTTGTGTGACCCCACAGTCTGTTATCAGTATTGCTTTAAAATAATTTACTGGCAAGAAAAGGAAAACTATAGTTTTTGCCCTTTAATGATCTGTATTTGTTCCGCAATCACAACCACTGATTAACTGACACTAAATCATTTCAGGCATTTCTTCAACACTGTTGATCTGGTTAAACATGACATTTGTTATGTAGATTTCAAAGTCTGGAAAAAGGAAAGAAAACATGGTTCTATTTATTTTTCCACATTAATCAAGCGTGAACATCTCTGTGTACAAACCTGAATGCTGAGGTTGTGATGGAAAGTATGTACATCCATCATGAATAAAGACCACACAGTTGAGTCTGACTGAAAGACCTTAGTGTTTGTGAGTCTACAAGTCCTCATGTTCCTTAGCTCTGTGTGTGTGTGTGTGGGGGGGGGGGGGGGGGGGGGGGGCAATAAACAAAAATATACTGTATAGAGCATAAAAGTAAAATTTTTTATTTCATGTTGATCAGTGTTGGCTGCAGGCTTCATGACCCCATAATACTAGCTTAATTGGCTGAGGATGTTTCTGTTGATTTATAGAGACATGTCTCCATGTTTTAACTTGTTGAGCTGTCAAAGGCGATATCATATATTGATGTATGTGTACGCTCTGCTCATTTGATAGTGAATTTATGTAGTTTCTCAATTTGCAGAGGCGATCATTAGTTTCATCTAACCTGTTTTAGTGCCTTCTGTAAACAAGCTCTGCTTTGAATATTGTTTTGTTTAACCAATACTAATCTCTTCATTGCTTTTTCAGCAAAGCCCATCAGTCTGGTGGAGAGATGCTACTGTCGTTCAACAGTCAACAGTCTCCCACGAGGCTACATCCGAGAGCTCAGGTTCATCCACACACCCAACTGCCCCTTCCAAGTGATGTGAGTATTGTTCTTTTTGCATGTTGACTACAGTGACAGCATGTTTTCTGTCTTGGCCCTAAAGACACAGACAGGTTTCCTCCTTGTTGGACATTTCTCACCATCAATCTCCAAGATGTGACAGGCCAGAGAAAAGGGTTGCGCGTGCACGTGTACACACACACGCCCCTCTGTCACACGCTCGCACATTCACAGAAAGCGAGACGTTTTTACGACTGGCCCACTGAGGCATCCACATGAAGGGGTCCAGTTGAGTATGAGTGAATGTGAAAAGGAGGTGGAAACAGGAAAGCAATAATTGTGGCTTTTGTAATTGGGTTTGCTTCTCATTTGCTTGTCACGCAGTGTTTCCTCCTCATATTGTGCTTCCAACCTTTACTTCTGATCTCGTTCTTGCGTGTAGAGAATTTACAGATAAAAATGTGCAGCAAAACTTGCACAATAGGAGGTAACAATAGAGAGGAAAACCTCACGCACAGTTAAATGTTACGAGTCAAAATCTAAATTGCCTGTTCTTACAAATACACACAGACAAAAAATGTTAGATTAATGTGTGCCAAATGAGGCCTGATCTCCCACAAAGAGACACATGATCCAGTTGTGACCCATACTTTAAATAACCATGTTATGCTGCATTTAGAAAGTAGCCTGTTGTGATTCTGTTATTTTTATTGCTTTACCTGTGTCTATAATGCTGCTGTAGCGAAAAAAAATTCCCCCTTGTGGGATTAATAAAGGTAGGTTACTAAGGATAGGTCAGTCTAGAGTTACATATTAAACATATTAAACTTATGTATGAGAACTACGGGAATGCACATATTCGTTATGAATATCTGCAGTAGCATCACAGTGTTTAAAAAAGGTTGTCTGTGTGTGGTAAACTAGCAAGTCAGTGCTAATTCAGTTGGTTTGATAACAATGTATTAAGATAACCAATGCCACTGATTTTGCATAATTTTCACCTTCATCTGCAGCTGAGGTTTCATGGATACATACTAATGTTTTTTGTCTTTTTCCTGGTCAGTGCCAAGCTGAAGACAAACAAAGAGGTGTGTGTCAACCCTGAGATCCGGTGGCTGCAGCAGTACTTGAAGAACGCTATCAACAAGTAAGTCTAACAAGTGAGACTGATTTTAGGTTATGGGTTGGGTTTTTGCTGCAAAACACGATTATGTTATCACTTGTCCACCTTTAACAGAAAACCTGTTTGGGGGGCTGTAAAATCACTTCCACTTGAAATTTGAAGAATGCAAAAGCCCAAATGTGCATTTGGACACCTACCAATTGACAATTGTGAGAGTGACAGGTCTCAATTGCTCAATTTATATAGAAAACCAAACTAGGAACATGTTGGTACACGACCAACAAGTGGGAGTAGAGACTAATTCTTCTTTCACACAAACTGTGGGTTTGATGTGGGTTGATGCACAAACTTTAAAACCACATTTAATTTGCCATTATTAAATGGCTGCCATCAATGTTCATACAAGAGCCAGGTCTGCAAAAGTAGATGAATAAAATATTAATTTATGCCTACATACTGTACATAGTTTTTGATTTTGAGTTAATTAAAAGTTACACTGATTATTTAATAGTACATAAAAATTATCCTAACTTGATAGAATTACCTTTCTTTTTTGGTCACTTTATGAATCATTAATGCATGGTACATGCATGATAAAGTTAGTTTGAGATTCAGGGGGCTAAAAGTCACTGCCAACATCAACTGTCTCCTTCCTGCCCAGAGGAAGGAGACACTTCTCTGAAAAACGTTTGACACTGAACGTTTATAGAAGAGATCAAGTTGCCATCTCTGCGCCGTTATATCTTTTTTAGAAAGTGAAACAAACTCTGCATTGTGTTGCACAAGCAGATTAGGGAGTTTTTGAATGTTAAAAAAAAAAAAAAAAAGGGTTTCCTGTCTTTGCATGTGAAGAAAACTAAACAATCAGCAATCAACCCAGCCTCTGACACAGTCTCAATACCCACGGACTGATCTGCCCACAGTCCCGCAGTCAAACTGTCTGTCTCAAGGCTCACTGTTGAGCCTTTCGCTTGTCGAGGTGTGAACAGTCCTCTGCATAACAAACAGTCCATGGAGAGAGTAGATGGTGCTTATTTACAATGGAACAAACTTAATGTGTTTCCAATTATATATATCTCAAAGGGGAGGAGATATAAACTTACTTACATTGTGTAGAAATGCGCACAGTTGTAAAGCACGAGTTATGCTACACTTTAGTCCAGTAAACAAACCATGATTACCTTGTTGTATCGGCTGAAATATATCTGAGAAATATTCTAAAGTCAATAATTAAACAGCCCACCCATGTTCAAGGGTTTATATTGTTAATATACAGTTTATGCATTGGTTTGTGTGCATCACTCTGCAACTGCTGCCAATTAATGCTCTGCAAAATTACATCTTTAGACATAAGATTTATTAAAACAAAGTTTAATGTAAATTAAAGTCATGTCAATGGTTTTTGACTGAAAACTACAGAGTCAGAAAGAGATCAGTGACTCACTGGCCAGCTAAAGACAAAATTAACATCAGATTTAATATGCGAACGAGTTTAGCGCTTGATTACAGGTCAAAAACATTTTTCCCTATAAACTTGGTTTGGCTGGTTATATTTGACAATCTGGAACTAAATGTATTCTGAATTTTTGTTTTGTCCAAATGGACATGATACAAATTCGATTTTTTTTTTTGTTGTTGTTTTGGTAACGCTGCCAAAGTTATTTTTATGATCAGTTCTTCCTATTTGACAGGAAACTAGAAACTGTATGAATAGTGGGCACCAAATGTTTTATTATTTTTTTTGTCTTTAAATCTACTTTGTTATAAAACTCACATCCAACTTACTTTCTCTTTCCAGGATGAGGAAATCCAAAAAGGGCAACTAAACAGCCTGCAGAGATCCTACCGAACCACCACTGAGGATTTGGACCATTGTGATATGAGATAATTTGGTATGTTGTACAGCACTTATCTCAGCTGCGATGCTGCAGCCTTTTTGCATGGAATGAACCTACAACTCTTCACCTTGAACACCACTCCACCTGTCCTGCCACCGTCTTCACCATCACCAATCTCATCACTTATGGATATAGCAAACGTTATTAGTGCAAAGTGCAATTACATCTGTAAGTGTATGTTTTTCTAACCATAATGTATAGACTTTTTTTTGTTGTTAATGGACCTCAACAGTAAAAAGCTATTTTTGGAGAGTTTGTTGTCCTTCTGGCTTCTGTCATTTAGAAAAACATAGACTTTAGGGCCAAGGTGTTTAAAGGAGAGAGATGTAGGTCAGCAGGAGGGTTTCTCCACAACAAACATGAGACAACATCCCATTTGTCAGCAGCAGACTCCTGCAGTCTGCCAAGCCAGGACAATATGGATTTATTATATCAAATCCAAAACATGGCATCTGCTTATCCTTGATAGTCTCCGATTTCAAATGGTACATAATAATGAGCAATGTATCGTTTCTCCTCTAAAAAACAAGTTCAAGTTAATTGGCAGCAAGGAATTATAGCGGGTGCCAGTGACCCCGAGCCTGAATATAAGATGAATGCAAGATCCTAATAAAAATGGCAATTACAATGTTTTTGTGATGGAAATTAGGATGCCAAAAGAGCTCAAGCATTTCCTGAGCTGTTGTGTGGATGTGATTATGCGACCCGGTGTTAACCATGTCGGCCTCTTATTTCTTTGTGAAAAACTGAACATCTGGTTCCCAAACAGCTTTAATTAAGTAACCAATAATTTGACATTTACTGGAATTGTAAAGTTGTGTCAGTTAACGGAAAAAAAATCGTGACACTCACCAATCACAGCCTGCAGCCTTACTATATTGGTGTGAACTGATTTTATTTGGATTCTGTTTAAAGGCCTGTTTCAAAGAAGATTACGCAACAATTTGAATAACAGCAACCACACCAGTAGCTAAAACAGTGGTAATACTGAGAGCTGCAGCAGAGACAGTAGTACTAATACTGACATATAGATGTACATAGATGTGACTACCTACAACTATAATGCAGATAGCAATGCACTTTATATCTGATGTATTCATGTTTTAACAAGACTTTTCTATTACTCGCTAACTCTGATGATTAAATTCTGTCTTTTGTCTTAGTTTTTTTTTTTTTATGTTTATCGTTCTGTTTCCATTCTGTTCTTTTAGATCACTGAATTCATCTATTCATTTAAATCTCCCTGTCATGTAAAATTAATATTATACAAATGTTTTATTTTTGTACTCTTTTATGCATTTCTATATTAAATCTAAACATTTAAATGAACGAACTGTACTCTTAACAAGTGAGCCATCCAGTGTTTTATTGTAAAACTTCTATACCGCTGGTCAGTAAAAAAAAAAAGGAAATCTTTAAAATGTTATGGTTACTGTTTTAATGTATGCTTTCCTGTACATGTTATGAGCCTTTTCATCATAAGTAATCACACTTGTACCCACCGATGCACACATACAAACTGTTCATTTAAGTGACGCTTTATACTGAGTGTAAAGCAAGCTCTGCTGGGGCCAAACACCCAGCTGCTGTAATCTTACTGTACCAGTGGGTCAGGGGGTAAATTTAAGGCTTTGATGTGAGAACATGTGTTTGGCTTTACTCACAAGGGCAAATGAAAGGCAAGGTCAATGATCCTGCCTGCTATTGAACTATTAACTCAACAAGCAACCATTAGGAACACATTAGAGCTAAAAGGGATGAACTTTTAACTTCCCTCTGGGGGCATTATGAGAGGCAGAGTTCAGCCGTACGTGATGTGATGTGAGTGATGTGCTGATTGAAACATCAAGGAAAGAGATGTAGGGATGTGATTTTACCTTACAGATTAGCTTTGAAATCCAGTTTAAATGTTAGAAAAGCAAAGTCAGCAGCACTCATTGGGACACCGGTAGCTCTGATGTCCCAGTGTGGAAAGGAAATTAATCAGATGTAATTTCTGTATTAACTGATTGTGTTAAACGGATTTCACTGCAAGAATCTGCAGGTAGAAACACATATATCCCTCTTCAGTAATGTGAAGATTAGGCAGCGTGTCTAATGTCAAAATTAGTCAGTCATACAGGGTCAGACTCATATTTTATACTGCGCACAATTTGTATTCCAAAGTGGCTCATTTAAACAATGTTTGTTCACTGAGCGTATTTCAATTAAATGTTTTAAGACAAATAGCTCGCATGTCATTTGCCTTCTGTCATCAGTATGTTACTACACGCTTGAGTGGCTACATTATCACTGACTGATCTACACAGGCTGCACAGGCACATATATTGTACAAATGTTCTCTAATGAAAAGCAGTTGTTTGTAATAGTTCATAACTCATTGTGTTCTTGGGCCCACTGCCAACACCCACCAGTTAAACTATGCAGGTGTTGTGACTGGTGCCATGAAACCTGAGGTATTGTAAAAAGAGGGATATAAAAGGTTTAACTCTATATGTTATGTGCACTGTACATTTGCTTACAAATGGAAAATGTGGAAAAACTTGCAAAAAAAGGAGTCTCAGAATATCATACAAAGCTTGTAAAGCTCAGTCATTCATATAAAATGTGTTGTGTCTGAGAAACAAAACAGCTAATGCAAACATATAAAGAGGTTTCTTTAACAGAGTCTTCATTAAACAAGAGGCCATGGAGGGGAAATGAGATGTGTTAAAGCTTTAATGCATCTACACATCAAGTTTACTGGAGGGGAACAGAAAATTGTAATTATATGAATAATTGGCAAACCTACATCAATGATCTTCCTCAGTGCCATGTTGGTACATGAGGCCAGCTGGGCGCAGAGCCTAAAACAACACCACAGGTCTGCACACCCAGTGTGTTTCACATATTCATCATCAACCTTGAGAGACAAGTACAAAGATATAATCAGCTGACTCACTGTAACTTTGTAGATGAAATAAGTCCCTGAAAGAGCATTTCAGTTAAAGACTGGATTAAAGTCTTTGTTATATAAAGTTGTGACATATTCTGAGAATATTCTTGTATATAAAAAAACAAAAGGCTACTCAGCACCTTGGTATGAGCTGCACAGTTCTGGTTTGCTCAAAGGCGGAGGAATGTTCAGGACAGGAGAAGACATATGAAATTCATATTCAGCATTGCCTTCAAAACTCTGTTGGGGTTTGGAGTTCAACCACAATGTCAGAGGAAAAACTGACACCTTGACAGATGAATAAAGATTTGTCATGTGAAATGCATGGAGCGATACAGAAATAAGGGACGAGCCGAGTGTATCATTTAACTTTACAATACATGTAAGGACTCCCAGATGTGCAGCCAATGGAACTCCACTTAGTGGTTATTCATCATGAGAAGCTGAGTTTGGAAATATAAAATATCAGGGTATATGTGTGTACATGTGTGCGTGAGAGGTTAACGGGGGTCACAGAAAGCCACTTTAAGAAGGTCCCACTGAACATTGCTCTCCCAGGTCAAACCAGTTTTCAATAGAAACTACAAGGTGGTAAAGTTCACCTCGGTCAGTTTTAATGTTTCTATATGTGTCTCTATCAGTGAGCCTGAACATAAAAGTGTGTGATGTCACTACCTAACTCTAGTCCAAGACGTTAACTTCACTTTCAGTGGGCAGTTTCACACAGCCCTTACAGGAAATGAGACCTTACAGTTTGTCACTAGCCGAAATATCAAGGGATCATGGAAATTGCCCCGCGGAGCGTTTAAGGTGGTCAAAACGCAGACAGCCCCTCTTCGCTGTGGTTTGACGAAGGAAGAGTAAAGTGCGACAATAATGTCTTGAAGGGAAATGAAAAACCAAGTCATTACTGAACAGTTGTGATCTTAAACTCGTGAACTGGCAGGATGTGACAGATCTGGTGTTCTTTAGTGCTTTGTTGTCCACTGAAGGTCTCATTACATTTGTTTATATTCCATGCAAATACTCTTTGGTTTGCACGTGTTCTCCAACTTCCTCTCCAAAAGTCACTGCTACATTCACACGCAAAGAAAAACACATCTATAAAACGGTGTTGTGCTGTTCAAATCGTAGATACGATCTTTCTGTCTGTAGGTTTTTTATTTGTAAACCTTGTCCTCAGGGAGAAAGAAGTAGTTTTGCAATCACTTTTGACCTGCTAAAGGGGAACTTGACATTTTTTGTTTCACCCATTTTCCAATTAGCTCAGATCACAGGGTCAGCTACTGCAGGGCAGACACTTGGCTGTCATGTGGGATTGATATTTGCTTTTTTTTCCAGTTGAAAGGTTGTTTCCTTAAATTCCTTGGGACCCAGATTCTGAAACAGCACAGCATAGAGACAGAGAAGAAAGTAAGGATGAAGTGATATAATTTAAGGTTAAAGACTAAAAACATATAATGCTCTGAACCTTAGCATGAGAAAGGCCAGTATAGTGGGACTGAGTACATTATTTCAAGCGTCGCCCAGTGTGTAAGTCTACACTCTGAGCCTCTTATGATATCTGAAAATATTCCTTATTGTTCTGTTAACCATGAGTCAACAAACTAATAATGTGGAGGAGAAAAATGCTCCCCTGAATACACAAACTCCTCAGACACGATCTCAACGGGGCAAACTTGCAAACCAGATGTAATGTACTGTACATTATCTATTTGCATATATTGAATGCAGAGCTGTCAAGTTTTTATCCTCTCCCCAAAAGGAGGCCCCTAAGTGCTGACTAGTACTCATTTCTCATGCAGATGTGCCCATTCTACAGCACAGATGCAAATAAACCAACATCATTCCAACTCTGTGGTTGCTGCATGGGACGTTTTTCTTGACAAACTTTAATTTACTAAGAGGTTGTTGTGTGTACGTCTAGGAAGTGTGTTTCCACCGCTCTGCTCTGTCTCAACCAGAGCTCCCCTCCAGCTCCCTCCTTCTGTTGTTATTTACACCCCTGCCCCAGACCAGGCCACTGTCCTGGGGCACTGTGCACCAAGCTCAAGTTCCCCAAGGGAAACATTAGCAGTCATAGCTGTTCTCGTATCAGATGACCCGTAGCACATTTCCATGAATCGAGTAATGATTTGTAAATGACTTGTTGATTGTGTAAAGCGGGGGGGGGGGGGGCACTGAGCGTCTTTAATTGCCTTAACACTGCCAGTGACCCGCCAGAACATTAATCATAATTATGACAAAATGACTCAGCTGAATGTCTTGGAGGAGTTGCAGTGGATGTTGAAAGTGACCAACATGCCGTGTGTAACAACAGTCACATCATGTGTGCCTGTTTGCAAATGAATGAGAGGCTAATAGAGAGGCCCCAATGGGGTTAAAATAGCCCTCCTGCAGTCTCTCTACCTTTCATGTGCTAATATTGCCAAGGTTATGAGTCCCAACACCATCCATCTCAACACAGATGTTTGCATGGACGTGGGGCCTTTCCCCCACACAACAACAACACCGCTATGGACCAAATTCCTTCAGTGTGAATCTGTTTTCAAGCCCAGAAGAGACACACAGCTAACTCTGGGTGTTAGGTATGGACGAGACACAAAGAAGTCCCACACTCAGGGGACAGTGGGAGGCCTCTGTCTGTGGGGCCCAGAGAAGCTGAAACACCATCAACTTTAAACCTCACCCACATATCACACACTGTGTTTCCCTTCATCTCCATTCCTTTCAGGATTATCACCCACATCCTAATTGGTTGATCTGTCCGTGATGCCCCCATGAATGGTGTGTTGAATGTCTCCCAAACGTAGCTCTGGGCGCCATGTGATACCCAAAAGAGAGGGAAAAAGAAGACCATAAAGGATGTGACTAACCAGAAGAAAAAAGAAACAATTACACTATTATGTGGAGATGAAGCCTATATACTGTACTTGCCTCATCTCCACAAGGGTGATCACTATAGAGACCCTTCTGTTAACCCGCAGTGTGACTCAGTGCTGGAGCATGCTGTCCATATGCAACAGACAGGGAGGTCTGATGGGAAATACCATCCACCAACATTTTTCAACCTCAAAACAATTTAATATTCTCGAAACAAAGTGAAGAGACATCCGTTTTACCCACACTACATCTGAATAGCATTTTGATGTAACTGATACCCCACAAATATTTGGGGTTGTCTTTATTTCATTAGGTAGTTAGTTGTGTCACTTTGGCCTGATCTTAAATTTGACAAGGATTATTCAATAAAATTTAACCATGTGCTAAGTATATTTCCCAAACATAGAAAGTTCTCCAAAAGACATGACTCGGTGGTGGAAATATTTGACTTGAATATTGCTCTAAATGAAGGTTTGCTTTTGGGAGATTTGAGATTACTTGTGATTCCTGGACTTTTTACTAATGACATGAACCCAGTGAACATCATACCTGGCCACCCGCAGCATGTCAACATTGTCACTGTGCACATGTTAGCAATTAGCTCAAAGCACCACTAAGCCACAGCCTCAAAAAGACACCATTATTTATACTAAATTTATCTTCACATAATTATGATTTTTCAGATATGTGGGAAAGGCAGAGTTTGATGATGTTTGATCGTTCAGCCAACTCATCCAGCTTTGTTCGATCAGAACAGAGAGACTACAATTTTGGACAATCAGGCTAAAGCCAGTCTTTATAGTGCAGCCAGGCCAGAGCAACATTATAACCAAGAGTTTAAAAAAAGAAGAATGTGAATGATATTTCCACTTCTATTTGCATCTTTGGCCTTGCCAGTCTTTTTCCAAAGCTGAGCCAAAACAAGAAATCCTCGCTCACACTGGCTGAAGAACCAGAAGTGCAACGTCCAAACTAAACATGACCTCACCTCACACAGATCGCAGGCCCAGCTTCCCTCTCATCTTTCAAAACCCACCCTGAGTGCCTTAATCTCAATTCACAAGAAACCACAGGAAGCACACCTAGGAAGTGAAGTCGTGAAGCTGCAGCCACGAACACAGAGGAATCTTAAAGACCATTCACCTTACAGTTTGCCTGGTTTTCCATCCATCTGGCCGATTTAATGAAGCTTTCCTGGAATCACATCTATTGTTAAAGGAGAACACGTCCTCACAGACAAACCCGTTGTCTGTTGGAGTTTACATAAAACACATCAAAGAAAGTAGAACAAAGGCTTTCTAATACCCAGACTGAAAGGAATTCTCTATCAATCTGGTATGAATTGTACGATACATAAAGGAGATCTTGTAAGTTGGCTGTTTATAGCTGGCCCCAGTCAAGAGCAACAGAGTTTGGCTACTGCCTGCTAATCGCAGGAATTATTTGGAGGAATAAAATACTGTGCTTCATAGCAGTTACAAATTTAGTTTAGTTCAGTCAGAAAGATAAAACATGTTGCATTAGTATGTTACTGGGTTCTTCTTAAGTCCAAGTTGGACAGCTCATAGAAGCTGCAGTTACGATTATGAATGATGAACTTTAGTATTACAACACTGCTATGTAGGCCAGATAAAAGAAGTTTGGACATCACAGAGACAGATCTGGCATGGCTCTTGTCTCAAAGAGGCTGCAGAGGAGTGTTTTTCTTCCTTTGGCTTCTTTATGAAAGCGCACAAATCAGGATGCAGTGTTTCACTGACCTTAAATACTTGGTCTAATGCTGTTTTCTCAGAAATAAATATTTCCTTTTTTTTTCCATGTATAAAGTTTGTGTACACTGGCACAGAAACCATAAATGTATTGATTTAAAAAAGAAAAAATACAATCTGTGACATCCAACAGCTGCCACAGGAGCATTGTAAACAACACTTGACATAGCTGGAAAACTCAACTCTTGATGATTAATAATCCGTTGCATTGCTGCATTGCATCTTTATGTGTGCAAGAGATATTTATTTGTCCTAAAGATACTTTCTCATATACTAACATATGGTTTGGTTTCCTGTCAGTACGCGTGATAATGAACTTTCTGAAGCATGAATATGCCAAAAGAATAACAAAATATTTTCAGTCAGTTAAATTTACTTGTGAAAAATTTCAATACATCAATAAAACAGATGTAAAAAAGTATTGGTTCAAAGTGGAAACATGAAGCAAAACCTTATTTCTCAAGAAAAATGGTTTGACAGCAGCAACATGTCATTCATGTGGTCAGTACAACCAAATCATGAATAAATGAAGGGAAAAATTATTTGTAGGCTGGGGGAGGAAGTCATGTGTAACCCACATTAGTTTTACCAGCAACTAAAGGGTTAACTCAAACATGCAATACCGACGTTCACCAGAGGGGCGCTGTGGTGCACGTCGGGAGATCAAAGCCTTCTCCCGGTAGACGACCCTTTATGCCTCGAAGGAAACAGCAGCGTCATGATCTACACCATGAAGAATCTCATTTGGTTGATTTTTGCTCACTGCTTTTGAGGATCTTTATTTATTTGATCGTTAACCAGACCGACTCCGAAGGAAAAAGTTTCTTTAAGTCTGAGAAGAATCTCCGGTGAGTGACGGATGCATCGCTAAGAGTTAGCCGTTGCTGTAGAGCTACAAAGGAGGACAGTTGTTTAGTTGGGCTGAAGATACCGATCAGGAGAGAAGAGAAAAAAAACCAGTCGGAGATAAATATTAATTTGTTGTTGAATATTATTTTACGTGGTTGATATCTGTGATTGTGGAGCTACATGTGACCGACGGGGCTAGTTAAGCGCTAGCTAAGCGCTGGGGGTTAATGCGTCGGGACCTGTTGAGGCGAGCGGGAACGATGACGTCATTTTCTTGTTTTAGCGCCAGAAGTAAACGGTCAGATTGAGAACAGTGTGTTGCTTAGTAACGGTGGACGTTTAAATAATGCCTGTTAGGTATAAGTGATGGATGTCACTGAGACATGAGTACATGTGTGTGTGAAATATGGTGGTATGTTAATATTGACCATAGTGAATATTGTATATATATATATATGTGTGTATACTATTTTACTGGTCATTTACTGTTACACCAACAATAGAGTTTAGAAATTATAGTACTGACATCGTATTCAATTCTGCTGTATGCAGATTGTTTTTTTTTTGTATGGATCTGTGATGGAGACAGCGATCCCCAGAAACCTCCACAGAGCGCTGGAGCTGAGTGACCCTGTGACCCCTGATCATCTTCACCGTGGGTGAAGCTGCATTTGGTCTTCTTGGATTCTCCTGCCGGAGCACCGACGAGCAAGAAGATTCAGATAAGAGTTAGTCTGAGAGCCTCCAGACGTACACTACCCGGGTAGTAGACTGAAAGACAAGAGACTGAAACTGACTGACTGTGAGAGAAATACCGGTATTGGGGTTATTATTTGAATTTGTTATTTTTCTTTTATGTTGTTCCCTTGATTTTCTGTGCGTGTTAATAACTATAATAAATTGCAGTTCAGTTCCTTGTTTTAAACTGCAAACATTTGCCGTGTTTCATTCACTCCCAGAGCGACCTAAAGACAGTCCTAAACTAAAACACAGGAAATCTACTGTGTTACTTACATAGATACTACACATGCAAAAAAGTGCAGATTCCATCGAGGATATAAAAGCTATTTTAAGGCAGGCATTAAATAACTCTTATAGATTTTGGTACCTTATCGTTGCAGTTATTGCTGCTCTGCCCTCTCACACAGACATCACCAACACAGTGATCTTTTGACATTCCCAGAGTGAAAACTTTAACAAAGCTGGAAAAGCGGCCAACATATGAATCCTCCACTCTGAGTGTAACTGAGGATGTCTCTCCACCTGCAACAAGACTTTAAAAGGTGAGCTGTATCTTCTCAAAGTCAAACTGTCATATGCATATAAAATGAGTCGTGCTGTCCTGTCTTAACTGTACTTTTCCTTACAGACCACAGTTAGAGAAGCTCCAGTGGCAAGTGTATGTTTTCAAGTGATGAGAGCCTGCAGTGCTGGCCTAATTTGGAGCGTCAGAGGCAGGAATAGGATAGTGAAAGAAAAAAAAATAGACCTGCTAGTCTTGGACTTGGGGTCAAGATAGCTGAAGCTTGTTTCCTGCAACATTTAATAACGCCATCAGCACAAACATATTTCTCTTATTAATCCACTAAGAGCTCAGAACAGGTTGAAGTCATTTGCGATAGTTACTTAAAGTATTCAACATTTTAGCAAATGACCTCATCAGCTTGAGAAGCTGTTGAATGAGCTGTTAATGAGATGCACCATACCGCTCATGTTTGTAAAGGAAATATGTTGCTGAATCTAGCAGTCTGTTAGCTTAGCTTAGCACAGACTGGAAACATTGGTAACAACCAAGCGAGGCCAGAGGTGACCATATTTGGACAAGCTGGGGAGGAGCGAGTGGTGAATCTGACTCGACCTCTGAGGAAACTACGCTCCCCCCACCTATAATGAAAACCTGACTGTGCCACACGCCTTAAAATATACCACTTTTTCGAGACCTAATATGGAATTATTTTCAGATGGACCAGAAAAAAACTGGTAAGAAGCAATAACTCCAGAGAATGACACCAATATGATTTGTGGAAAAAAATGTACTTCATCAAAGAAGTTGAATGGGACTCCATGGAGCCAGAGCCTTTTTGGAACCAACATTTGATGGCTTCTTGATGTTATTGCATTTGATGACACTTCTACACTGGCCTCCCTTTTCAGACCTGGATGCTAGGTCTACCTTTAAATACAGTTTATAGTAACATCTAGCTTGGATTTGTTGAATTTTAACAAGATGCACTGACTGAGTTTCCATCTCCTCATATAACTTTTGCAAGAATGCATGAGCTATTTCTTTAACAGATTATGCTGTAATTTAATGCAGGACAGTCCTTTAAATAAATCATACTCATGGAAAAAAAAATCATCAATTCCAGCTCAGCTAAATCTGCAACTCTTCTGCCTTTTATCTGAAGCATTATTCTCAGTCCAAATGGTTTGTATCTATGTCAAACTACCACCAAGTGGCCAATATCTGTCTGTCTCAAACTCACTGCCAGTTTCCCAAGGCTACTTACAGAAACAATCATGTCAACAACAACCTTTCCTAACATAAATATACACCCACAGGCCTGCGAACAGTGCTCCTTCCACCTTCAAGCGGGCCTGTAATTTTCACAGTTGTGGACAAATATCTGTTCTCTCTTGGCTGTAAGAGTTTATTTCAGCCATTTGAAACCAGCTGTTGTAACATCCGTTTCTGCATTCACTTTTGATGGTTGGCTCAATACGCAGCCCCTTTCAGCAACCGACCCCCTGCTGGGTTTATATTACTTGCATCCAACCATCAAGAGTTAATAAGACAATGACTGTTGTCAACATGTCCAGAATGAAATTTCAAATATAATAACACTGACACAAAAGTGAAAGCTGTGGTTAATATTTGTCAAAACGAAACTGAAAACAAAAGAATCACAGCTGACAGAAAGGCCTTTCATGTGTTTTTATCACTGACAGATTTTATGGCATTTCTTTGTCATTATCCTTGTCCTGTGACATTAACGGGCATAACTGCTCACACAAGAGGAGCTTCCACATATAGCTGAGCAGGGCAGCTCATCACATCATTCTCATGCTTGTCCTAAATCTACCACAACATTTCTAATAGATATAAAAGAAGATTTATTTCTTGGATGAAAGCCCCTACTTCAATTTTAAAAAGACGTGACAAGAGTTCAGCATCAGTAATGGAAAAAAAAGGAGGGATCTGGGTAATACTGTAAAGATGTAGGGCAGAGAGACGTGAGGACAAGAGCAAGAAAAGAGTATCTGCCCTTCTTTACAGCAAAAATGACAGAATTAGATTTGGACTTTAATAGGAGAGAAGAAACAAAAGACGATATGTAACAAAAGAAAGAAGAGAGTTGATAATCCTGCAGCATTTTGTTACAGAGTTTATGGAAAAAAACTAACTGAGCGTGTGTTTCTTTGTGTGTGTGTAAGAGACATGAGTGGCTGCATTGTGTGTAATTTCCTCTGTGGTGAAAGAGCATCTCACACCTTCTCTGGCTTGTTAATTCCACTCCAGAGAGTGAAACAGTTATTGCAGTCCCATTCAGTAATTACTCTGTAGTCCAGAAAATGCTTCAGGTTCCATCCATGTTATCCAGCCTGTCCATCCCCTGGGATGGACCTGAAAATTGCTCTCAGTGCTATTTCTTACAAACTCATTACTTTGGCTCTCGGTGTATATACGGTGTTTGTATACAACATTTACGAATGTGAAACTGATTCCAAATTGTGCTGCACAAGCAGAAACCATAAACAGAACAAATCTTCAACAGTTTACCAACATTTTTATATTTCATGAGGGACATATAAGTTACATCTGATTCCTCCCCAAAGACAGACTTTCTCTGGATACTTTTTGCTCATTTTTTTTGAGTTTTGAAAAAAAAAAAATTAAAATAATAAATAAATTTCAAAACACTCATGCAAAGGCCAATTCAGTCCAACTAAAGTTGTTTCCCAACACTTGGTGTCCAGTAAAGCATGACATTTCCCACAAAGCTAAGATGTAGTCATCAGAGTTCTCAGGCTGCATTTTAAAAGTGCTTACTGCTGATCCAGTGATACAAAAGCACAATATTTAGCATGAGAAGGCATGAGCGTGAAGAAGACCAAAAGTTTGCAGCCACTCTAAAGGCTCTGCAAAGCTTAATGTCTATATGCTAACATGCTTAATTTCCATGTTCAACATCTTAGTTTAGTATTCTAGCATAGGAACAATAATCAGTACTAAACAGAAGCCAAAAAAATACCAAAGTATTAAACAAACTGAAATGTTGACCTTATGGGCTAGAAGAAAAGTCAGGGGGTCATCAAACCTATTACAATCTATTCTGATGTCGATACTAATGTCTGTACTACATGGATGTAATTAAAGTCCGTCATTCATGCCTCGGCGAGGCAAAAGGTGATACCGACACCCCCCCCCAACATTTTTTTTCAGTGATCAGTGATAATCCTCAAACTAAATTCCATCAAGTCTCTGTTTGGTCTTCTGCTTAAAATGATTAACTTCTCAACAATTCAAGTTTGACCTTTTTCTTAACAACAAATGTAGTTTCTGAAGGACGTGTAAGGTCTGTGTTTCTGTGTATTCCTGCAGTGATGATTTTCAATGATGCACCAGCCCCTGATCAAACTTGCCACCACAAGCAAAGGGGATAAAGCTCCACTGACAAAAAGTAAAGTATTTTCTTATCATGAGAAGAGGTAACTCACAGTCACCATAAAAAACAATTAGAGGTCAAACTTGGGGAAAAAAAAAAAAGTGCCAGTGAAGGATCGCGCTGCAGAGAACGACCTCCAAGGGATGGGAACCTTTTGTTTAGGTTTCTCATGCTGTGGGAAAATATTTTTACCTTGACTAAGAAGGTTATGTTTTTGTCATCACTTTTTGGGTCATGAACGTACAGCTTCGCATGACATTTTGTCAACCGAATATTGTTGGTCTGTTTATAAAACAAGTTATTTTGTCAAATGAACTGAATATTTATTGGACAATCAATATTTGTTTAGTGGTGGTGTGGATTACAACAAATAGCAACTGTTTGTCATGATTTAAAAAAAAAAATTCAATTGGCTTTCACTGAGGAAGATTACACAATGCAGATGGTAGCTTAGAAAAGCTACTAAGAGGATCCTGAGTGGAGATTATGTTGTTACAAGTAGGGAAGGACATCACACATCAACATGGAGTGTTTCAAAGAAAATAAACTCATCCATAGGTAACATCTGTGGGTGTAAATTGAGCTAAATGCTTCAACATCATTTCTGTTTGCATATAATACAAGAATATCTGACAAACTGAATACTTATAAGACACACTAGTGTCATTTTAACAAATGATAAAAACTAACTTAGCTGACAAGACTAAAATTTAATAGAAAGTAAACTAAATATAATGGCAAAAGGTTTTACAGTTTTTAGCCGTGAATGAATGAATCAAATCAATTTAAACACAATAAAAGATCGATAAATATCAGAAGAATATATATATATATATATATATAATATCAGAAGAAATTGACAAAATTAGAAATACAAAGTGTAATTCAGCTGCCTGCTTGCATTAGCAGAATCACACTTTGTAGCACCTGATTGGTTTTCCACCACACAAAATAGGTTTCATCTTTCAAATTGACCTGATGTGCGAATCTTTTATTTCAGAAACTATATGTTTCTGGTAAAATTAGCTAACTTTACTGTTTTTGAAAACAAAACAGTAACAGATTTATGGAATAAATTGATCTAACCCAGTGACATTTGGACAAGAAGCAGCAACAAATGATGAATGCACGGAGGCAAATGTTAACAAAGCAAAAGTGCTGTGGATATAAATGTAATGTTACTTTCACTTGGGTGTCTTTTGTGTTTATGGGAAATCTGTCTGAATAAATGCAGGACTGATGTAACATCAAGCTGTCAGTGTTGGATATTTGTTTATAAAAATAGCACTGCATTCATTTTTTATGACCGTTAAGTCGCTCGTCTTCAGCGAAACGCAGACGTTGATACTCAAATAAAATCAAAATCAGGTGCCAAAATGAACACTGACAGATTACTAAAGCATATTCTGGAAATGACCTGCACAACTTCAAAGAGGAGCATGCTGTCGCCTATTACAGCCACATTATGAAGCCACATTATGAAGCCACATGTCCATATGTCTTGTATTGTGCCAACTCCTCATGTAGTCGATGGTATTTTCACTCAAGACTGCGGGGTACACAGGATACACACCGTTGCTCTACAGGAATGAGCTCTCTGGGGAGGCATGGTATCTGTTAAAACAGATATTGAGTTTGTTATTTTAACTCCAGGAGGGAGAGAGGATCTGTTTTCAGATGTAACCGTGGGGTTGCTGGTGTGGATGCTTATTTGTCTTTCTCATTGACAGAGGCTGTTATCTGTCACTTAAGTTTAAGTCTGAAAGAATCACCAGCGGCCCTCCGCCACTGATCACAATCCAATAAAAGGTCACCTGCAGATGCTGGTTAGTGACACTGCCTGATACTGCACCAACAAATACAAACTGTGGCGATGTTAAGACAACCAGGCAAACACCCACATCAAGTGATAAGTAGCAACCGCTGTGGGTCACTCTGGGTACTGTCGGGAGCATGCAGGGTTTAACCAAAATTATTTTGAAGGTAAGTTTCTTAATTGTTCAAATCTGTAACATCTTTACATTTTTACAGTTAGTCAACAGACTTCATCTTTCCAAAGGTCATATATGTCATGGGATGGGACACAAAATGCTCCACTTCAAGTTAGATTTGTTTGATGTGTTAACAGCTCATGCAGGCAGAGTGACTAACTGCACCAATTCAGAGAACGGGAAACTGGGACTGGACTGAAAATAAACTTCATTACAGAGCATGTAACAGCAGGTCTGAGAAGGTGATTTTACGCTTGATAAAGTGCCAAATTGATATGTATTGTGGAATATGTGTTAATCACAAAAATAATCTATCAAGTAAAGTGTTGTATCATGATCCTACATTACACACTTAGCAGCATTTTGCCTGAGGAGGCTTGTTAAAAATGGATACAAACATACCACTTGGACCTTCAGGCTTATACAAACTGCCTGCATTAGAGAGGATGTTTAGATGTTTAGTCTCAGGAACCCCGAAAACCCTTCTGGGAGAATTGGCAACGTAGGACCAAGAAACCCCTCTGACCTCTGACCTCTCAGAGGGGCTCTGAAAACATGCAAATCACTCATGCATTTTAACAAAAAGACACAAAAATGTACAAAAACAGGAGGAGATGATGGGAAGCCGAGAAGGAGGCAACAGGAGGGAGAGGGATGTGGAGGGGAAGAGAGAGCAGTGCATGACGGCACAGTGTGTCCTGAACTAAGTGTTAATGATAATAAAGAGGGGCTTAAGAGGTTTTAGGAGCTGTTGGTGGATAACAACAGGACAAATGAGAGGTTCTGTCTAGCAGCAGCACTTGACTGACCCCAGCTGAGTCAACAACGAGCCACGAGAAATCTGAATTTACCTGAAGCTGAGGAGAGCAAGGAGAGGTTGTTTCTTCTCACAAGTATGAAAAGTCTCTCTCATCACAGATAACGGTGAATTGTTTGGTGTTTAATGCCCAATTAAAAATGAATTGTGAAAGAGAGAGTGGGATTAACAGGATATAGCTGTCACTGATAGTTTCATATATCATCTCTATCTATATTTAGTGTTCATAAATAACATTAATGTTGACAAAACAGTCATGCAGTACATCAGTGATGATACATTTTAACTAATTGTTACATCCCACATTTATGATAACTGAAAAAGTTCAAGTGTTGTTGATGTTTTTCATGTAAAGAGCATTATCTAAAGGGTCGGTTCACGCAATTAAGCAAAACAAAAGCACATTTGTAAATTTGGATTTCATCTAGATTTTTGTTCAGAGATTTGGAAATATCCCTTTAAGGGTGGTGAAAAAAAAACATGAAAAACATCTCTATATAATGTAAAGGAATGCAGGCTATAGCCTTTTGGCTTTAGATTCGAAACAGTGGGAAGCAGCTAGTCTGCCTCTGTCAAATGCTAATGAAAACCTATAGTTTGGCATTTATACACAGGGTAATTTGTTAGACTGTTTATAGGGTGGAGCAGTAACTTAGTTGAGTCTCCAGCACAACCTCTGGAAAACATT
Source organism: Embiotoca jacksoni (assembly GCF_022577435.1). NCBI lineage: Eukaryota > Metazoa > Chordata > Actinopteri > Embiotocidae > Embiotoca > Embiotoca jacksoni. The sequence continues at coordinate 11,057,213 of NW_027185252.1, read as the reverse complement.
GTCATCATTTTTACACTTGAGTTTTTGTATAAATTAGGCAAAGCTGACCAGTTGCCTTGGCCTTATGGCCTGTTTATCAAACACGTCAGAGTTGTATCACTCTGATCACGTCTAACTCTTTGCCAGAAAACAGATATATGTATTTTTTTAAATGGTAACCTTTTAAGCTCAAAGCTATTGTTTGAAACTTTCCCCTGAAAAACATCATCCTCAAACTTTGTCAGTAACAGCTGCAGCGCTGTAAGGTCTTTGGTTTCTGTCTTTGGTTTCTGTCTTTGGTCTTTGGTTTGTGTATAAGTGACAGTTGCGAGAAATTTTAAATACAATAAGTCTCTTTGTCCTTATCACCAGGTCAGAGTGTAATGTGAAGAACTCTGTGGTACAACTACACATTTGTACTTGTAACCAAAACTCTAAGTTACAGAGTAAATACATTCTCAGCACAATGAGTCAGTGTTCTGTTATTGAACCCATTTTAAATATTTTTAAACTCTTCCAAATTTGAACAGAAATAAAGCACGGCAATGCGATAATCATTTTAGTAGTACTAAACAGGCTCTTCATTGAATGTGCCACACTTGGCAACTTTCAATAAATGGTGCTAGTTACGTTTATATAACAGACCCGATCTCCAGGGTGGATAGGATTGAATATTAACTTTTAAAAGTTTTCATTCCAACCACTTCTCACTGGAAAAAATAGACAGAGGGCTCCAGATAAAATTCTTTTTCTACCCAATTTATCCCAGACCCGATGGCAACCCAGCCCAAGTGGCGAATTTCCAGTTTATTTAACTTGACACTGAATCAGCATCAGTGCTTTTCTCTCAAGAAAATGTTTTTGGGAGTGGTTTTTCAATGGGCATCAAGCAGTCAGAGCAGCAGTGCTCCCCTTAAGGAAGGAAGGCTATCATCAAAAGCTTATTGAGAGTTGGACGGCATCATGAATGCTGTGTGCCAGCTCTCTAAAGCAGTGTGAATGCGGCTGTGCCAACATTCATAGAAAACTATTTCAGCATTGGGTTATTATCTAATAAATAGAATGAGAAGGATGTCTTCGATCACAATGGACAAACACACAAAGTAGAAAAACATCTGTGTTTTATTTCTCTGGAAGCCACATTTTTTTCCCCATTTCACTTACAATATTTAGCATCCAAACAACCGATGCAAGAAATGTTAAATTTGCTTTTTACTGGTAATTGTCAGACACAGTTTCTTGTAAAGCAAAGCATTGGAGCTGATGAGCAGGTGAGACCTCACACAGTTGTTGATGCAGTGCAACTGTGAGTAAAAGAGATCAAGTAGTAATAATAAATAGAGCTTTATTGTTTCTGCAAGCAAAGACTTTCTGAAATTGTTCCCCCTTTTTATGTGTGGTTGTTCATAGCACATACACTTTAATGAACAACAAAAAAAGAGATGTTTGATTAGTTGATCTTTTCAAAAAGATAAATTGGCATTCCCCCTACAAATAAAGACATGGCAGATGACATTGTGTCATCCTTCAGAAATATCTGAGACAACGATTCCCTGCTTCCAGATCTTGATGACATCTACAGCAGGTCCAGGGGATAAAGAAAAATACATGAAGCCATGTGTTTCATGAGTTTCTCCACAACTTTCAACCATTATGGTAGATTTTTGTTGGCAATGCCTCAGACTCTTGCAGTCTAAGAACAGACTTTATCTTTAAACATAAAATGATAAGACGTGTTGAAAACAGCAAAAAATGATCTGTAGAAACATTTAAATTGTGAACATTGTCATGAACAAGCCATCAGAATCATGACTGACATATATAAATTTATGATCATTAAGAATTTAATATTTATGGTTACTCTGAGGTTGAACTATTATCAAAATCTATCTGTTACTTGTATTAAGAAGCCTTGTTAAAATGCTTCATAGTTTAGCAAATTTCCAGTTAAAAATCTATCATATAGAACTATTTCTTGTGTTTAAGCTCTCAAATTATTTTAGTTCTTAGTTTCACTCTCGGTCTAAATTTGGTGAGACTGTTACCCTCCGCTTCATTCTGTGGTCTCTGACCTCTCATTTTCAACCACCTGATAGTGCTGTATGCCAAGGGAACATTTAAGTGACGTTAGGCCATTTCTTTGTAATAAAATATGCTGACCTTGCTGTATGAAAATGCCCAGAACATTTCCTGTTCTCAATGTCACCCCCAAGATTGCATGTTTTTTTCAATCCACATATGCTCATTAACTACAGAAACTACAGTAAGTACAAGCTCATTATAAAGTATATTATTGTGGGTCATTAGATATCTGCTGGGAGAAAATATGAAAGTAAATGTAGCAATGATAAAAGATCTTAACTATTAAAAATGCTATAAAGCACAATTTTTTTTAACCTATAAAAATTATTTTCAACAGCAATGCAAAAGTAAATGTGGTTAACTGATAGACATCTCAGTTAACATGTAGCAAAGATGTGGCCAGTTTCTTCCAAGAATTATTTTGCACTGAACACGTTGCATCCTTCTGTTGGTCCCTATTTTCCTGTTTGGCCTCTCAACATGGAGTTCCCTTGCATGTCCACTCTGAATATACTCCAGGTCATCACAAACATGTGGCAAAATAACAAGACCCCCATTAACCAGGACCTCAGGATATTGCACAGCGAGGCAAAACCGGACAATAAAAAAAATACCCTGACGCAGGAAACACAATAGCTGGTGCTGGAAAGTGACAATAAAAATGGCATGACCTTAAGCACACGCTACTAAACATAGACTACAGGCGAATAGTGAATGAGTACTGGGGTCAAGAGGTGGGACATTAGGAAGTTCAGTGCAACGATGGATAACTATAATGACAAAAAAACAACCCAAAAACATCATTAATCTCAACACAGTACAAATAAAAAAATTTTCCCTTTCACAACAAGAAAGAAGCAGGGCTGCGACTGTTATTCTTATGATGAACGATGAAACAGGAAACAGCTCTCATGAGACAGTAAGGGTCATGTCAACAGAAAAAAAATCAATAGAAATTGAGAGGTTGATAAGAAGATAACAACTCGTGTTTATACCAAGAAACAACAAATCAATTTTGCATTTCTATTTTTGTATGGATCAGACATAATGTGTTAATTCTCAAGTTTTAGAGGCGTTGGCACTTGATTTTGAACTTTGAACAAAACCCGTTTCCCTTTTAAATTATGCTAAACTAATTCCCTCCTGCCTCCAGCTCAATGTATTGAATGCACAGATACCATTTCTAACTCTTTGCAAGGATGCAATAAGCGTATTGTTAAACTCTTTGTTTAACAAGACGGCAGTGCTTGGAGATTCAATTGTAGCTCTAAACATTTCCACTGATGCAGCTGACAACTCTTGAGTCACCAATGAAAACTTAACTGTTAACTCAAGGTGTTCAATGCATTAAGAACAATTATTTATCACCTGATCTTCAAACTTAGCTGTCTGCACCGAATCATCAGTCACTGGTCAAACCCATTGCTTTCAATAGTGCGACTCCATAAACTAGTGACTGAAAGAGCAGCTGGTAGCTAAGCCATAAAATGCAGTTCATTATTTTCTCTTTCAGAGTTTATTAAAAGCCACAGAAACAATGTGATCACTCATGATGACTCTGTCATAAACTAGTGGTTACTGAGTGGTTAACCTTATAAACCGTGCTCATTTACTGTAAACCCTTTTTGTGTTAACAGAACCACTTCAACAGCAACAGACTGCACCTTTTACTGAAGTGAAGACAGTCAGACTCACTGCTGAACATGTACATGGATTTAAAAAGGGATTGCTTCTACCGCATTAACAAGAGAACAACCTACATAATCCTAGTGAATTTATTGTAAGTGATTTTAAATTCTGCCTCTACTGCTTGCACTTTCGAGGTGGGTCTGTTGCTCACTTCGTCAATTAACAACCGCTGATGGAGGAAGCCAGCAGAGATGAGTGAGGAGAGTCAGGAAGGAAGGACAGTTGTGGGTGAGGAGAGGAAGGGGACACGGCTGGCAGCAGCAGGGAATTGTATTTTCCATGTGTGGATCACCTCTTTGTCTTAAAGTGTGAATTGGCGGTGCAGAGGATGTAGTGGAGGACAGAGGACACACAAAGACACAATGAGATGGAGAATAAAAGCATTCATTTTATGGTTTCTATATTTGTTCATTCCCCTTTTCTTTTTCTGGTCTGAATGCTCCCCGCTAACCCATAATACCACAGAAAGCTTTTATTTTTCCTCCCTGACATGACTCCTTTGCGACTTCTTCGGCACAGAGCTGATATCAGATTGGGTTGCAGAGCAGCTAATAGACTCTTGGCTCTCAGGCATGGCACTTTATCTATTCCAGAGTCTGCTTTTCATTTTCCCACCAGTGCTCCTCATTTATCTGGATGTGTCTTTAGTGTATATATACATAAATCTGTTGTTCTGCAGTCCTGTGCACTGCTGGCTTGAGCTGTGGATTTGCCTCGGCCTTTTTGATAAAAGGTCACATGATAGCCACGACCTTACTTCCTCTCAATCTTGACACATATACTTTATGCTTACCTGGCTATATTAATGTACTTTCGATGCAATGATGGGACACATTATATGTCTGTAACCAGAGCCTGATTTTCAGTAGATTTGCCAAGTCTCTGTTAAAAGTCTGCAAACCAGAACAAACTGGCAGAGAAAGTGCTTCATAAGAAAGTGACAGAGAATACTCATTATCAACCCAAATAAGTCACCGCTGAGCCTGGATTTGATGTTCTGTAAAAATTATTTGTTGTAGCACTTCATATATTCCTTTAAAGTACTAGGCTGTTTTACAAGATGTGTCATTGCCTCCCACACATGATATCTTTGTGCAGCTGGAAATACTTCAGACTCCGTGATTAAAACTGGGTTTCAGTCGACGTCAGCATGTTTGATTTGGTCAAACTAAACAGATCAGATAAACCGGTGCAGGCATTCTGTTTCCCTGGTCGGTGTTTCCCACTGGATCGTTCCAGATTTTAAAAGGAGTTTTACATATAACTCAGAAACAAATCTACATTTGTCTACACCTGCAGCAAACTACAACCAGTAAGTGTGAAGAGTGATGCAGTTTCTCAGATTTTCAGTCCACTGGGGACAGCTAGAAGGCCAGTTAGGTTTTCCTGTTATCGTCCTAAGTGCAGCCACTGCTACATACCCCGCAGCTCTGTGTGTTCCCGGCTGCTTGGAGATGGGCTGTGTTTCTAATCATGCTGAGTGAGGACAGGGGCCAAGTCAGTGAGGATAAAGGGTAAGTGTGGCAGAAGGGTAGAAGTAGAGGAGTTAGTTGCTAAAAAAAAAAAGTCTTTGGCTAATTTACGACTCCCGTAGTAGATTGGGGGCCTGTTCCCAGCTCCTAGGCCATGAGGACCCTTTGCTCCGCAGCCTGTGAGGCTAGCCTGGACTAAATCAACCACTCTAAAGCTTGACACACTGAGAGTTGCCCTGAGCAGCCTCTCGTCCCCAGACTACACCAAGCTGTTGTAAATCAGCTGGGCATCATAGAGAGTGACAGTCAGACAGACAGAGGGAGTGTGGACAAAAGGGCTCCCTTGAAGCGATGGTCCTCAGAGATTCAAAGCTCTCTGCCTCTTATCAATGCATACTTTTCGTTTAATATTGATGGGCAGACATAGAAACTTGACAATATAATAGTTTCAATTCAAATGTAAAAATGTTGGTGGTTTATTCAGCAGTTCCTCCAAATTGTGCTTGATTCAGACACTGAGCATCTGCCAAATGAATGTCATGTAACTGCTACTCTTAGATTTCAGATTAATCGAGTTCCTGTTCTCCTTCAGGTGTACAACATGGGTCATGTCATGTTTTGCAGTACCTGAATAGTTCAGTTTTGAGCTTGACCCAACATCAATGATAAACTCCATTTTGAACTGCAGTAGAGCTCCCTCACCATAGCACAAGACAAATGCTTCTGCACGGGGATTCTCAAAATATATTAGCTGTGAAATAGCAAATTCCTACGAGACAACCACAAATTATTTATGTAACCGAGGAACTCCTTTTTTTCACCACGTCTGCTTGATCCATCACAAAGCATTCTACTGCACAGAATGTAAGTGTAGAGTTGGTGAGAAGTGTTGAGTGGTATCCTGTTCCCAGAACAGCCAGAGTATGTCTCAATAGTGACCGGAAGAGAGAGGCTTAAACTTGGACCTGACCTTTGTCACCCAACTTAGCCCCACTCGGAGCTTCTCTTGGCCTTGCCATTCTTCTCTCCCCCAACTTTGATCCAGTGCTGGGAAATCACAATTTTTCATTCTTTCCTGCAATAAGCTTAGACTAACCAGATTTTAAATAAAAAGTTCATCTCCCTGCATTATTTCTTGTGCCCTTATGAACCTAAGTATGATTACTTCAGCAGTTTGCAACTTGGTTCAACACATAATCACCACTCATTCCTGCTGTTGTGCTCCATCTCATGAGGTTACTGCTGAGCTGTTATTGTGCCTGTGAAGCTAATTTCCCAGTGGGTGAGGTCTCTGGTGTGCAGAGGTCCCTCAGTCAAAGTTTTGTGTGTTCCACACACATTTCTGACGAGGCCACACGTGTTTCTGATTAAAACTGAGAGAACAAACACATAACAAACAATAGAGCTGTTCAAATGTTCTCTATAGATGTCTCCCAAGTGGGCACAATAGCATCAGACCTATCAAGCACCACAGGGTAGCGGCACAGAGAAATGTGTGGAATCCAACTCTGTCAGTTTGTGTTGAAAGGCATGGAAAATCATAGCTCAAAGCCAAAATAAGTCACAGAAAACTGAGAACAATTACATTTGGCTTTTTTGGAAGGGAATAAGTCAATATTATCGGTCCAAACTCGAGTGATGGAAGCTGTCAGTATTAATTTACCTTAAGTCTTGATATTTGTGTGGTTTAAGAAATACCCCTTTAGCAAAACACCACTACAAGTTATTATGTGAATAAAAATATCAGTGCATTTAATGACAGAAAGAGGCCTAGAGAGAAATAGGGATAGAAAAAACATGTAGACACAGCATTAGGGAAGTGTTTGGGATCGACTTGTACAAAAAGACTGAACAACTGACTGCAACTTGTTAAACATAAACAATGACAAAAGCAGATTTTCTTCTCCCAGTGGAGTACAAAGTTAAGATAGAGCCATAACTCAGTTTTAAGTGTTGGCAGATTAATTAAAACTTGTTAGATCGGACATTTCCCTGTTGTAGCAGGTTTACATCTAACTAGAATTTCATTCATCAAAATCCCTATCTGCTTTTGGTCTTCAAGCCTTGACAGATAAACTTCTGTTTTTACCATTGGCACCTGAGTGCATCCATCATGAGAATGACAACTGTTAATATATAATATAACAATTTGTGAACCAAACTCTGAAAAAAACCAGGCCTCAGGAAAACCCCAAATAAGCCTGAGTTTAGGGTATAAAGTTACCAGTCGAGTCCTTTTCTACTTCTGTCACCATGTATTCCCTCTGCTTATGTTTCAGTTCATGGGCACTGCTGCCACTGTATATCATCAAATCAGTAGCGATTCCATTGTTGTGGTCCACGGCTATCACTGTTCAGAGTCTTACAAGCCACTTCAAGGAAATGACAAGTTATCACTGAAGAGTAATGCCAAGCCAGCTCTCACGCACAGAAACGGAAACAGAAACACACACTCTCACTCTCACTCTTACTCTTACTCTCACTCTCACTTTCACTCACACACACGCACACACACACACACACACACACACACACACACACACACACACACACACACACACACACACACACACACACGCACACACACACATGTAAAAACGCATCCGTTACACAGAGCCCACATTGCGGTTCTGGTGGTTTCATGTGACGTGTCACTGCATCACACACTGCCTTGTCCTGCTTTTTCTACTGTGGTTTGTTCCAGCTGCGTTTGAGGTCTACTAAATAAACAGTTCTGCGTGAACTCACAGTAAAAGTGTTGACACAAGCTGACCCGAGAGAGGTAGACATAAAGAGAGGGGAAATATGTTCGGCCCTGGTAAGAACCAGCTTGCATGCAGGTGTTTTCCTTTGCACTACAGGAATCAGATTAAAACCTTTTTATTGGACAACAAAGGGTAAAACCCATTTCCACAATGTTTCAGATTGTTCATCTCCAAAGGTAATTTTCAACAAGATAATTACAAGAGCACAGTAGTGTACAGTTGTCATGTGGTTATGTGCATACATAAACACACACCTGCTGCTGAGTGAAATCACAACCAGATGAATTAGGCATCTACAGCAGCATGGCAGTGGTCTGATGCACCCGGATGAGAAACCCTGCCCACCCCCGGTAATTACTGTCAGACATGCATTAACTGGGACAGGACAACACATGGGAGACATTTGCATTGCCAACAGGGCAACACATCTGTGCAGTACAATGTGGCTTGAATATACGTTAACATTGACATGATGATGCTTTACTCATGTTGATTTATTAACCAGTTTACAGCTTAAGAGAAAATTATGGTCCTCATGTCTTCCCAGTTTGTCCTGAGGCATTCACTCAACACAAAAATAAAAAACAAATGTTCCACTTAACTGCAATACTGCTGACTCCACCTGCACACATGCAATGATTTAACTGTGTGTGTGTGTGTGTGTGTGTGTGTGTGTGTGTGTGTGTGTGTGTGTGTTGTGTGTGTGTGTAACAGTGTAACTCCCATTCCCTCTGTGGCCTGTACGTTTACACTGTAGAACTCTGCCTCAAGTTATTGAGCAACTACTCAACATGATGTGCTGCAATGCAATCTTAGCCCATACATACTTAGAGATATCACATTTGAATGTAGAGAAGATTTGATATAACTCATTTACTTTGCCCTCATCCTGTGCATCCTTCTTTCTCTGCCAGTTTGAGATTTGCAGGATACTTTGCAGATTCTCCATGATTCTCATTCTTGCAGGTCTGTGATACACAAATAGTATGTTAGCATTACCCACTCAACAAGTGAAATGTTATTCCATTATTAATTGTTGTTGTTTTTTTCCAACACAAATTTAATAAATTGTACATTACCACACAGTTTATGTTGTTATAGGCCATTTACTTCAGTAAATGCAAACGACTTGTATGCCACATCACATGGATCAAGAGTCTTCCCGTAATATTCTATTTTCTGGTTAGACAAGACAAAGAAAACAGCTGATAGCCTACCTAACTTAACTACATAACTGTATATTATGAAAGATTATCAACTAGAGTGCCTCGCATTAATACTTTCAAATAGAACAATATGCCCTTGTATGCTTGACAATCACTGAAGATAAAAACAAAACAAAAAAAATCCTACTTTCTTAGCTTGCAATAAATTGGCCACAGGACTTTCTCAGGCCGACAATGCAGGAGCACCGTGCCATCACTACTGCTCCCAGGCTTGTCACCTGCAATACCCAGGCGAAGTGAACTGGCAGCTGGACCGACTGGGCTGAACTTCAGTCAGACTTCAGATATACAATATAGTTCACTCGGTGGAGTATTAAGCGGCTCACTTTACTAGAGGTAAAGGGTACTAGCAGGCTTCAGTGCTCTTGTAGTTATATTTTTTATAATTACACCATCTACTCCAAGGAACAGCACAAAATAACTTAATGTGGTAACTTCTGGCCTCTTACTCCTGTCATCTTCCTGGTTGCTGGTGGTGATCCTTAAAGGTTGCAGTACATTTACACATGGGAGCATGTATTGATCATGTTCTAATCAACTGCTTTAGACAACTTTCACTCGTGGTGCGTGTTTGTTTTGCTTTTTATGCTGATTACCCTTCGTCTTTCCCACGCGTTGAAAGCGGAAGCTGAAACCATCGCGTCCAAACCGGAAGATGAATAAGGGGCGGGGCTTGTACTATATTTGTACTATATGCATCAAATTAAATTTGGATTTCTAAATTTTGATCTTTTTTATACATAAATTTTTCACTGATTTATCTTCTTGGAAGAATTAGTTCTCCTTGTGTAAGTCTTCCTTCAACAATAGGTGTATTGAGGAATGAAGTGTAATGGAAACAAAATGCCCTCGAGCAGTGGAATTTAATATAGAGTGTATTGTAGGACTATACAAAAAAAAAAAAATCACTTAACGAGCATGACTACTCTGAAAGGTTTTGAGAGAGAAAACGACCGCACGGAATGCTAGCGTCTCACTTTTTTTTTACTGGGGCACAAATACCACAAAACACAAGAGCATTACAGTGAAGAAAGACTTCTTGAAGATGAAAATACAGACATGCAAGGGTAAAGAAGAAATGCACTTCATCAGCACAACTTTCAAAGTCAGAGCAAATCAAAATTTACTTGTCCCCATGGATAAATTTGTTTTGGATTCACCAAAGACCCTCCCAAACTGTTTACTGTGTAGCAACAAGACAAACTATGTTTTGAATAATCACAAGCACACCTGAAACTTTCAGATACATGGGGGACATAGTGTACAGACTTGTAGATGATGAAATGTGAAGGAAAAACTCCCATTCTTGTGTTTGTAAAGTGATTTCATCCTCTAGATGTTCCTCTTCATCCCAGACAGCTGATGAAGGCCGTACAGACTAAAACACTCATTATCAAAACAAGGAGGACAGTATGCAGGAGATAACAGATGAAACACATCTTCACACTTCACCACCACACAGGGAAGATAGAGTGTAGATCACGCATCACCTACGGTAGTGCATTTACGGTGTCCTATTACATCACTCACGTCTTTATGTACATAACTGCTGAGCATGTTGTCAAACCTTAACTTGCCAGAAAAGGCCTGGAAAGCAAGCCCACCAAGCTTTGCACATGTAAACATAAACCTATAAAATTCTCTCTTTAAATCTTGCTCAGCTTGTTATTCCACTGTCAGGATGCAAAGCGGCCCATAGCAGCAGTGTTAACACCACACCACTGCACCCTCTGCGACTTGCACCCTCCCCTCCTACTCCCTATAAATCTACAAACCCAGTACATACAGAGAAGTAATGTTTATTATGCTAGCGTGTGACTGCATAAAGTTAAGATGTACAGCTTTGCCACCCACTAAATCCTCAGAGCTTGGTGTGGTCTATCAACCAACTTTAACCAGTTGAGCTTTCCCTAAATCATAATGTGCAGAAAACACAGGCATATTCATCATCACCTCGTCTTCTGTGATAAAAGTTGTCAAGAACTGGTTAAATACATAAAAGATGGAGGGTGAAGACAGACAGGAGGTTTACATTCCTCTCTTCAGCTCAACCTTGCAGTCACAACATTGTCTATATGTATCAGTTTATTTCCCACCAAAGGTGATTTATCAGCAGCTTGATAGTTTATTTGACTTATTCTGACTCTTATCTGTAGGCCTTTATATTCACCTCTCAGGGGAAAACCAGTAAAAAAAAAAAAAAACACTCTGTCCGTGTGCTACCTGATCAGAGCTTTTCACATTGCAGGTCTTTTACTAATTAAACTACAAGGTCTGATTGTGACACACTTTCCTTCTAGTTCAGTGCCTTCAAAAATTCGAATTCCCTCCAGTGTCTCTGGAGAGGTTCCACTGAAGGTGACCCACATTTACAAGTTAAGCAAATAAAATAGAACAGTGTCTCCATCGTCCTACACTTTAGGAGCCAAGGGTGACAGCAATATCTATCCCTATATAGATATGTTTACACAAATAACACTGTTTGGAAAGATTACTGGCTCTTTCTCAGGCATCGCAGTGCAAGGCGGAGAGGATATTTTAATTAAGTCCTTCATTTATTGTTGCAAGACAGTGGAAATAAACTTCCTCTGAGATGCAGATAGTTGGCAATGCTCACGTTTGTGACATCCATCGGGTGCAGGCTACCCAAACCTTTGAAAAACAATTGCTTTGGAGGTAGCAAGGATGGAAGAAGTATTCAGGTCCTTTAGGTGAAAGTACTAATACCACACTGTAAAAATACAAGTAAAAGTCCTTCATACAAAACTTTATTTAAATAAAAGTATAAGTATCAGCAGCAAAATGTACTCAAACTGTCAAAAGTAAAAGTACTCATTGTGCAGTAAAATGTTCCCAGTCAGTGTTTCACTATCATAGCCTATATAATCATTTTGAATTAATATTACCGCTGCATTAATGTGGATGTTGCATTTTACTGCTGTACATGTTTAGGACTGAGCTAATTAAACTGCTTTATTTTAATCTACAGCAATGTGTCATTTTCTCAAAGATAAACACGTGTTTGTAGCATTAGTGTTCTGTAAGAAACACACGGCTCTAAAAAAAAAAAAGTACTTTCATGAGCTCAGAAAAACAGTCCTGTATTTTTTTTAAATAGTTTGTTTAACTTAAGAAGTATAGGAGAATTTACTTAAATGTAATTGTTCAATTTATCAGAACCAGACAAAATCTACACAGTTGGAGAGATATGGGCTCCACTGGGCAGAATGGGTATGAAAAATTATATTCTGAAAAGTAACTAAAACTGTCAGACAAATGTAGTGGAGTATAAAGTACAATATGTGCCTATGAGGCGCAGTGGAGTAGAGGTATAGAGGTATAAAGCTGCATGAAATGGAAATTAATTGAATTGTGTAGTCCTTGAGTAAACGCACATAGTTAAATTCCACCACTGGTATTGAGTGATAGGCTCCTTTACAGAAGAACAGAAGTTTTGACCCAGATGTGGCTGGACCTGCTCTGAGTGGACACGTGCATCTGATTGTTTCTTCGGCTGATTATGTCAACAACAATGACAAAGAGATACAAGTCTAAATGTCGGCCCAGACCAACACGTTTCACGGATTCAGCGAGTTCCTCCAGGGTTATTTCTCTGTTAAAATAAGTGGTTTTGTGGCGCCATCTAGAGGGTAAGAGCTGTGAACCAGCAGAGGGCGCTGTCCGACAAGTTAACCATTGAACGAGAGCGCACGACGCCTCCTCCCGGCACCGGAAGCCAGGAGGACGAAGCTTAACATAATAAACCAACCAGCCAGTGATGTTGTGTAACTGAACGTTTTGTGAGTATTTTCTGTCACTGTCGCTTCCACACGCGATTCAATCTACCAACTTCCACCCAGACAGCGGTGGACACACAGTCACCGCCTGTCGTAGGAAAAGCATTTGGCGGATTAATCGAAGTCCCTGAACTGAACAGATGATGATGCTCGGCCGACTGTGAGCTTAGCATGGTAGCCTAGCCACGTAAACAATGGATGCCTGTGAGAGAATATAAGGTTTAATGTCAACTTTGTGTCCGTGGTAAAAAAAAATAAAAAAAATAATAAAAAAAACCTCTCTATCGCATCGCTTTTTGTAGGACATTATTCGGCTAGAACAGGTACCGTGAATATTTACATCGCCCTTTCAAGGTTTAACTCTTTTACATGATAATCAGCCTAAAATCCGTAAAACGTCAGAAACAAGTATCTAACTACGTCCACCGTTCATAAAATAATGTAACACACAATAACTATGCTTAGTTAAGAGTATAGGTTTTTATTGAAGTTCTTTAAAAGCTTAGAGGAGACTGGTCTGAATGACTTGACGTCTGTTTTGTTTCCCTGACAGCTGCATCATCATGCCTGCTGAAGGTTCAGACGACCAGCTGCCCTGCTCGCTCTCCAGCCCGGCTAGTGCTGCCCTCACCCCGGGAGGGATGGAGGAGGATGGAGCTACAGGGGGCTCCGCGGTCTGTACTTTCCCTGAAAACAGCCAGGGCTCTGAGGCGGCTGCAGCCTACCCTGCCAACACTGGACCTGGGGATAGCAACAGCGGTGAGCCGTAGAGAGGGAAAACTGACTGATCAAAAGTATTTATGATGACATGCGCAAAAGTCACTGAATGTATTGATATCTGTTGGGCGTTCAGCTGGCAAAAGGTCCGGAGCCTTGCTTCAGATCGACCGACAGCGCATCCAGGCAGCGTCTGCCAGCTCTGGAGCTGATGAACTTCAGGGCCTCGGTGTGGCTGTCTATGACCAGGATGTCCTCGAGCAAGGTGTTCTGCAGCAGGTGGACGAGGCCATCCAGGAGGCCAGTCAGGCTGCTGCTAAAGCTGAGGCTGAGAAGGAGTACCACTCTGTGTTGGATGATGTCAGGTAAAGTACATCAGTTTTGAAGTGTCTTTTAATCAGTTTCTTCAATATTTCTGTTACTTAATTCATGTAGTAACAACAAACCTTTTAATCATCTGTGTCTCAGGTCCGTTACGGCGTCTCTAAAACAGATCAACAAGATCATTGAGCAGCTGTCTCCGTATGCGGCCTCCAGCAAAGACATCAGTCGGAAGATTGAATCTGTCAAACGACAGAAAGAAAATAAGGTGAAATACTAAATATGACAAGCATTCTAAATACAATAATGTGTTTTATCTGATAATGTTATCATAACCAAATATTTATATAATTATAATAATAATAATAATTAAAAAAAACATTTAATTCAGGAGAAACAGCTGAAGAAAGTCAGAGCCAAACAGAGGCGACTTCAAGCCATTCTGGGAGGAGAGGACACTCAGCGAGTGGAAGCTGAGCTTTTGGCAGAGGATGATGAAGAGGAAGGTAATGTGTCTTTATTTTTAACCTGTGGTACCTTTTCAATATACTGACAGAAAACATTGTCCACTCTTTAATAGCGGGAATCAATAATGACTCAAATCAGGCTGCTTCCCTGCTTTCTATAGATAATGTGAAACAGGGGTCATGTTCAGTACAAAAATTAAGCAGAAATGGAAACAATGCATGTTACTGTGGCCAAGGAGGCTATTCTGTGGCTTTCCTTGTATAAGAATTTGTCGGATACAAATTGAGTATCCAAAAATAAAAAATTACCCTTCACAGTGCATTGATGGGTGTTTGGAATATCAGGGTGTCTATATATGTTGGACCCTCGGCGGATTCTTGGTAGCTATGTTACATTTAGTGTTCAATGGATTTTCTCCATTTTATCTATGTTGCTGTTTTGCAACAGACTATTGAGACCTGTTTGCTCCTGTTTGATGGGTGTGTCACTAGTGTAAATCATTAACTAACGTGAAAATATAACAGAATTATAATTTACAATTACAACATCATTGCAATTTAATGATGTCACCTTGTGCTCCAGAAAATTGTGATGGGCTTTTTTTTTTTTTTGTGTAGCTTTTTTCTGATTACAGACTAACTGAAAAAAATAGGCAGATTAATCAGTAATGAAAATAGTAGTTAGTTGCAGGTCTAATGTCATGTAATACGTAACCAATTCTGTTTTTCATATGTAGGGAGTTACGCTATGTTTTGTTAGAGCTGAACATGAATCAAACAGAGATCACCTTGAGTTATGGCTGTCAGGGCAGCATATCTGAAAGTTGCTGCCCTTCACGAGCAGTTTGTCGTCTATCAAATGTGATTCATAGCTGATGTAAGATTCACTCACAGAAGTAACAATCACTGGTTGTTCAGCCTTAACAAACAAATATAGATATGCCTGCACTGTGTAAAGGGACGCTGTGGAGTATTTTCTTATTCATAAAACACACACAGCTCTTTCTTAATCCTTTAAAACCTTTTTGCAAACATGCATGTTAGTCCTCAAGTGCACGCATTAGATGCGAACAAATGGGGACCCGGTAATGAAAACATTGCTCAGCAGCACTGCTGCTGGTTAAGAAAATACTTTAGGGCACAATTTAAGAATTGATACTGGACAGTTCTTTATCTAACTCTGCATTTGTGTGTGTTGTACCAGAAGCTGGGCCATCCACACTGGGAAGCATGCTAATGCCAGCTCAGGAGACCGAATGGGAGGAGCTTATACGGAAAGGTCACATGACCCCTTTTGGAACCCGGATCCCACAGAAGGAGGTTAAGAAGGGGCCTCGAAAATTGATGCTGGCCGAGAACTCTGCCTTTGACGAGTATTTGGCCGACCAGGCCAAGTTGGCTACCGAGAGGAAGAGAGTCCCTCTTCTAAAGAAAAAAAGAAGCTCTAGATTCAGCCCTAATGAGGAAGACAGGGGGACAACCAAAAGACCTGCTTCCTCTTCCAAGGATAAAAAGCTGAAGAAGCGCATGCAAAAGCTCCAGATAACCGCTCTGAAGGCCCATCCTAAGGCCCGGCCCAAGGCTGAGCCACAGCTCCCAAAACCAAGGAGGAAGCGTCACACCGAGGGAGAGGAGACAGAGAGCGAGGGCTCCGAGTACCTGCCCAGTGATGAAGGAATAGATCCTGACCAAGAGAAGAGAGAAGCCATGGAAGAGGGCTTTGGGGAGGATGATGATGAAGAGTATGAGTTGAAACCTTACAAGGGGAAAATTGAAGGGAGAGGGAGGAAGAAAGTAAAGACAAAAGACAGTGAGGAAGAATACAGTCCAGAGAGTTCAGATGAAGAGGAGAATGACAAAGGAAAAGACAAAAAACACAAAGATGATGGAGATGTGGAGTACTACAGGCAGCGAATAAGGTATGATCATGTGCTGTGAATGTACATCCTGCTAAAAAACTTGTATTTTTTTATTGATGGTTGAATGCAAAGGTGCGAAAAGTTTTCATCAGCCAGTTCTCTGCTAAAGAGAAAGCAGAAATCCACGTCTGCAAATGACATGCTCAACAAACACCAGATTGAGCCTTTTACTTTGCATTACATTTGTGATGGCAGCGGCGCAAATGTGCTATTGTTATTCCTTTTACTTAAGGAGAAAAGCAGTTGGTTTTTGCTGGCTCCATAGTGCAGAAAGAGAGTTAATCCCAGATGAGATTGGCAGCTGTTTCTTGACTAAGCAAATTCACTCCCTGCTCTTCTTCTCTCTCTGCTCTCACACTGGCCTAATTATCCTCCTGCACATGGTTTTATACACTCACTCACTCTAATGCTCAAATTAATGGAAGAGCAGCCCTAATGAGATTTCATATTTATAGCTGCCAAATAAATTGTGTTGGCATGTGTCCTTTTTCTACAATATAGTGACTGAATGTCAATTCAACGGCATAGACACGGCGTGGATGGTGAGGCTAGCTTGTATGAGAAATGATATTATTAGAGCGGGCAGTATTTGTAGTTGGTTGGGGGTGGAGTGGGGGGCAGAAAAGTGTAATTAACTGAACCAATGCTTAGTCTTGACTTAATTAGAGAGTGTGGTCTCCCAGGCCCAGCAAAAGGACCAGTTTTGTGGCAGGGTGACAGGACCAGGCCCAAATGAAGATGGATTCTTATCCTCTACACCTCACACCTTTCTGGGGAACTCGCACTACTAATTGTCTGTATCAATCTTCATTTACTGCGCGACGACTGTGCCTCTAACTGCCCTCTCTCCTGCACTATTAAAACGGTTCTCCTTTACATTTCCCTTTTTGCTGTAGATGTTCCACCGCTCAAGGGAAATACTAACATCTCAAAACGTTTGCTAGCCATACACCTGTGTAGACATGCCTCAGAATAAAGCACTGAGTGCAAGAGGCGCAAATAACATCCATCTATCTATTCTCTGTATCCACTTATCCTGTTCAGGGTTGCCTGTAGCTGAACCTATCCCAGCATGCACAGGGTGGCAGCATACACCCTGGACAGGTTGCTTATCTACTACATGACTAATAGCTACAGACAGAGAGATCCAACTTTGAACAGTGTTCATTTAAAATATCTCATTCAGCTTGGATCACCAAACAATTTCAATTTTGTATTTGTAACACAATAATAATCACTACAACTTTAAACTGACAGCATCAGCTGTCAAGTCTTCAGTGGTTTGATAGTACTTAGTCCGTTCGAAAGATGAAGCAGGTTTTTGTTCTTGGTCTTCGAGCTCAGCTGGTTCTCTGTGCTTATGTATGTTCATTTATTTCCCGAAGATCATTTCACTAAAATCGCAAGACTCATTTGACCAATTAGGTGAGCTAATTCTTCATGAATTTATTCATTTTCATAACAGGAAATGGAAGCGGCAGCGTCTACGAGAAAGGGAGGAGAAGAGAGAAAGAGATGAAGAGCTTACAGATGATAGTGATGCAGAGTTTGATGAAGGCTTCAAAGTTCCTGGTTTCCTCTGGAAAAAACTTTACAAGTAAGTTGAATGTGAAACATTGATTTTGACCAAGAAATGTCTCAAATATCCACACATTTAAATAGAGATGTTTTACAACTATTTGTCTTATCTTAGAAAGTGATAGCAAAGATGTAACAGCTAGAAAACATTTGTAAGTGTGACGTTTATCTGTGTACTTTGCTCTGCATCACACCCACTGCCTCCACAGACTTTTGACCTGAAGTACTAATGATTAAATTACCATTTGATCAAAAAGCTATAAACTTGCTGGGTTTACTGCTGCTATGTATTGCTAATAGTTATCGTTAAAAAAATAAATGCTATTGCTTGAAAAAAGAAAAACAGTGTAATCACTTTGAGTTTTGCTTGATTTATAAATATAGGTTTGCCTCTAACTGTAATTGTATCTCTTCATCGCATCTTGTATGCTTTTTTGTTTGCCATGTCTTTTTCAAAACACATCGTTTGTCATAATTTGATGTTTGCTTTTTTGTATGGATTTATACTTAATATAGTAGTATAATAATCCCGGTAGTAAAATTTACTTTAGGCTTGCAAGTGGTATCACTGTTCCTCACATTATTCATACATTCCTATAGTTCAGGGGTCTTCAACATTTTTCAGGCCAAGGACCCCCAAACTGACAGAGAGATGGAGCAGGGACCCCCTACTATATATACTGTATAAAATGGTGTTTTATATTAAACTGGAGGAGTGCAGGAGGTGTGGAGGGACAGGTCCAGGCTAGTCTCGCGCTGTGAGTGAACCGGTGTCCAGTTTGAGAGAGCTCCTGTGTGTCGCTGAATGTGTGCATTTCTGACTGAAAGATAACATCATCTGCCTCCATGTATCCATTTGCTACAATATGCTGGATTCATGTTAATGTGTATTTAAAGACATTTAAATTTGTGGGAAAAAAAATTTGGGGGAAAGAATATGAAAACAAAATATGAAAAATTGTCTAATTACCCAAAAATTTCACGACCCCCTGCAGTACATTCGCGGACCCCCTAGGGGTCGCGGATCCCCTGTTGAAGACCTCTGCTATAGTTGCTAGGTGATTATGCCATTTACTAACTCATTATTAAAACTCACTGACCAACATAACTAAACCAGATTTAATTTGAAAGATATTATGATTGCCAGACCAGCCTGTCATGTGTGTTCATTTGATTGTACATTGTTGCTGTCACATGCAGATGTTTGACATTTTTTGCATTCATGTATATCCCATTTTCAGGTACCAGCAGACAGGTGTGCGGTGGATGTGGGAACTCCACTGTCAGCAGGCAGGTGGCATCCTGGGAGACGAGATGGGATTGGGTAAAACCATCGAGGTCATCAGCTTTCTGGCTGGACTGAGCTACAGCAAACTGAGAACAAGAGGGTCCAACTACAGGTACACACGCGCACACACACACGCGCACACACACACACACACACACACACACACACACACACACACACACACACACACACACACACACACACACACACACACACACACACACAAACTGTGTCCAGAGACTGTGTGTCTGTATGGTATGAATATTTGATTAGGGGGATTTCTGCTTGAGAGTGTTCATCTGAATTATTAAACATGTTTCAATTATCAGACTCTTCACTTTCTTACTGCAGACATCAGAGAAAACACTGACACTCTCTGTGTGTGTGTGTGTGTTAGAGTGAATGTCTTGATGAACACTTAAAACGAATATCAGATTCATGAAGTGTGGGTGGAGCAGGTGTGGGACAACAAATCAGCTACAGAAAACCTGAGTGGTGACGATAATCTGTTTTTTACCGCACCAACGACACTCGTGCATTTAGTAGGTGGAGCTTCCCTAATGGTCAATACTCTGTCTACTATAGACGCCCACAAATTGATTGCTTGCAAACTCAATTATGGCCCAGTATCAATAGCTTCCACCAGGCAGAGGTTCATACCAGCCCATTAGTGTATCTTTGTATGAGTCTGTGTGTGTGTGTGTGTGTGTGTGTGTGTGTGTGTGTGTGTGTTGACAAAGTTCTTGTAAATCTTCACCGAGAAGCTGAGGATAGGCTCATGCACGTTCCTGATTCATTTGTTAGGCACAGAGATGGACTGAAGAAGGAGGTAAGACTGTTACATGGATCATTCTGTTGTTATTGTGCACGTGCACTCATTTCTTTCTACTTCGTTTAAGCCTGAATACATAACACATTGTACATGCAAGCAAAGCACATTTTCATTTATTGGGAAAAGCCTTTTTATATCTATTATTTGGTTTAGAAATGATGACTCTAATTTGCTTAAGAAATTTGCTGAGGTTAAGCAAAGTTAAATGAAGCGAGCTCCTTTGTTTACTCTTCTTTATCACAGGTTTGGGGTTAAACTTGTCTCTACGTTGTGTGTTTGGTTGCAGGTATTTTGGCCTGGGTCCGACAGTCATTGTGTGCCCAGCTACAGTCATGCACCAGTGGGTGAAGGAGTTTCACACCTGGTGGCCTCCGTTCAGAGTGGCAGTTCTACATGAAACAGGCTCCTTCACGAGCAACAAGGTAGATGTGTGTTGGAATTCTTAATTGAGCAAGAAAGTTTTCTACAGGGTCTTTTGTTCCTCTGGGGGGCACCAGAGGTCTGTTAATGCAGTTTTACCTCCCAATTTTACCCTTTTCCCCCCCAATCTCTTTTGAAACCACGTTGAGCGAGTTGCCCCTCTTGAACACTCTTTGATGTACGGGGTGCAGATGGTTAGTAATTCCGCTGACAAAAAACGTAACTGTGGTTGGTTTCTATGTTTTTTTTCTCTGTTACAGGAAAAGCTGATTCCAGAAATAGCATCGTGTCACGGTATCTTGATCACCTCATATTCAGCTGTGAGAAATCTGCAGGATTCTCTACAGCGGTACGACTGGCACTACATTATCCTGGATGAGGGCCATAAGATCAGGAATCCAAATGCTGGAGTTACCACTGCCTGCAAACAGGTATTGTTCTCACACATACATTTACACACAAAGTTCATGCAATAGCAATTACTTTTGCGTATGAATTTATTCTGATGGTGCATTGTGAGTTGAAAGTATAGTGCAGCCTACCCCCCCCCCTCTCTTCTCATTGCTTTATTCTTTTGCACCATGGTTGTCATTAGAGCTTTTTTTTCCCCCCTCCTTTGATTGAAGCTATTTTCTGCCATTAATTATTGTATTGGAATATATAACTGACATTCTTCCTTTCTCCTTTCTAGTTTCGCACTCCCCACAGGTTCATCCTGTCAGGCTCACCTATGCAGAACAATCTGAAGGAGCTGTGGTCTCTGTTTGACTTTGTTTTCCCTGGCAAACTGGGAACATTGCCTGTCTTCATGGAGCAGTTCTCTGTGCCAATTACCATGGGAGGATACAGCAATGCCTCACCTGTACAGGTACGTGAACACACGCACAACATGCAATTAGGATATTTTTAAATCCTGTTCCTTAATCCTTTGTTTCTTAGCAGCCACTGATAATGGTGTTCCGATAGGTGATCCGTTAATCCAGCAATCCTAGAAATAAACCTGTAACAGTCGCATAAGGAGGAAGTGTCATTTAAAAACAGCAGTCGCACACATTCATTTATGAACAATTTTAGAGAACCAGATGGGAGCAGGTTAGAAGGAGACAGTGGAACAACAGAGTCATTAAGTGCAGTGCAGGATAATGTAGCTCCATGCAAAGGAACTTCAGTACATCCCTCGTGTGTGAGAGAGTGAGAGGCTAAAGTAGAGAGCCAGTGAGCTAAATTGTAGCCCTTTGTCATTAGTGTCCAATCGTTAATAACCCTCTGACTGTATAGATTTAATTATTTAAGCTGGCTATTGATGCTTCTTCCGCTGTCGATAATAAAAACCTTTACTAATTATTAATGTTATTAAATGGTCAGAGCGGGCAAAGCTCTGCTGCCTTATCCTCTTCTGGAAATTCTCAGAGCAGCACAGCAGGCCCTCAAATGATACATAAAGTGTGTGTATGTACAACTAGATGTATGTAAAATCATGTTTGGGGTGGGGCTGTATGAGCAT
The DNA here is from genome assembly GCF_022577435.1 of Embiotoca jacksoni. Classification (NCBI taxonomy): domain Eukaryota; kingdom Metazoa; phylum Chordata; class Actinopteri; family Embiotocidae; genus Embiotoca; species Embiotoca jacksoni. The sequence continues at coordinate 11,035,157 of NW_027185252.1, read as the reverse complement.
GTGGATGTGAGATCCATTACTGACGCGTGCATTTGTTAGCCCCATGTGAATCCTATCTGCTGCTTGTGCCGAGATCATTTGATCACCTGCTACTCTCTTCTTTTTTTCCACTCTGACTTCCATTCAGCCCTAAATCCCACCATGCTATTGTCCCCTCCAGCTTTGCCAAGGGTGCCTTTGATCTCTCAGGGACCCCCAGTGAGTTAATGTTTAAAAGGCTAACTGGCTTTTAGCACTGACTCTATAAAAGGTGTAGCAGGTCATTTGCAGCAAGACATCTAGCGTGGGGTGGGAGCAAGTGTTTCTCAAACTCCGCCTCTGTTTTCCAATGGAGCTGGCCAGTAATAGTGATGAAAGAGAAGAGGAGGCCTCTGTCCCTTGAGACCAACAGCACTCTGATCAATGTTTAATGGCTTGTACAGCTGAGAGGGACCGCAACGTGAGGGAGGTGATGAGAGAGTAGAGATGGGTCTCCGGAACTATAAACCCTAACAGGTGTGAGGGTGTGTTCGTTTGACTCACTGAAGTGGAGGCTGTTTTTTTTGTTGTTGTTGTTGTTGTTGTTGTTGTTTTTTATTAAATCCCTTTGTTTATCCTAAAAGGTTTAACTCTTGAATGAATTTTTAGGTGCAGACGGCGTTTAAGTGTGCATGTGTGCTGAGGGACACCATAAATCCTTACCTGCTCAGAAGAATGAAGGCGGACGTCAAGGCCAGCCTCTCCTTACCTGACAAAAATGAACAGGTATTCCTCATTCTCTTAAGGCATTTGACCCAGCTCTAAGTATTGAACAGCCTCCGTCGCCTCGATCTCTCAACAGGGGACATGTTCATCTGATTGGATGTGACTGTATGTGCTACGTCTAAGGAGTATTTGATGAATGTGCATGGCCTTTGTCAGGTGAAGCCAGCTAATAAAGTCCTAGTAAAGTAAAAGGAGCAAGTATTCATTAATGTGGCCGGTCTCTGGTCTGTCCTCGCGGCTGACGCAGGTTGACTCCTCAGTCCACTTCAGCTCATTATGTCAGTCCCTCAGGACAGCAATGGCTTCAAAAAGCACATTGTTTCCCTCTAATTTCTCTTCTCCCACACTTCACTTCATCAAGGGGCCTTAAAGTGGATGTTCACTGCTCATTACGCACACTTACGCTGCCCTGTGTGTGCGTGTGCGTGTGCGTGTGTGTGTGTGTGTGTGTGTGTGTGTGCCTGTAGGTTCTGTTTTGCAGATTAACAGAAGAACAACGTCAAGTGTATCAGAGCTTCTTAGATTCCAAAGAGGTCCACCAAATACTAAATGGAGACATGCAGGTAAGCCTCACATTCGTATATTTAATATTTTTACTCTGTTGTTTTATTGCTTTTGCTGTACCTATAATGCTGCTGTAGTGAAAAAATGTCCCTTTGTGGGATTAATAAAGTAACTAACTATCTATCTATCTATCTATCTATCTATCTATCTATCTATCTATCTATCTATCTATCTATCTATCTATCTATCTATCTATCTAAAAGTGATTTCACTCGTTTGTCTGATGCTTCTTTTATTTGGGCTGTTTTCATCGACGCACACACATTGCAGGGATAATCAAGGAGGTCAAAGAGAAGACTTCCAGGAACAAGACATGCCTTATTCATTAAGTAACCAGCTAACTGACGAATTTCACTTCACCTCTCTCTCGCTCACAGGCATTTGTGTGTATTTTTATGAACCCATGCACAATTAAAGATCGCCACCTTGAAGTGGGATCTGTGGAATTTAAATTATTTTGCCATGAAATTTTTTTTTTTAAACCCTAATAGCTTGACTTTAGTGTTCTTTGAGATGCTCACTTGAGAAGGTTGTACAGTTCTCACATTAGCCAGACTCCTGAGAAAGAGACTCTACCATTTATCACCACTGACCAAATGGACATGGTTGGAGAGCCACTGATTGTGCATACCCACACACATGGATATGCTCAGTGGTCACTCGCCGTCCATTAACCACCATTACTAATGCAGTGACCGTTGGGCCTTCATCAAGAAACATGGCCTTTTAATGTCAGTAAATAAATTATGTAACTCATTCCTAAAGACTAAAGTAAATGTGTTTATTTGTTTAAAGGCGCAGCATTCTAAAATGCAGTAAGATCTACCAACGTTTTAAACCAGTTCTGTCACCAGCTTGTGTTCATGAAGGAAGAGGTCTGTTTGACAACCTTTGTTCCTTTTTCTTTTTGTTGCTCCTCAGGTGTTCTCAGGTTTGATCGCACTGCGGAAGATCTGTAACCACCCAGACCTTTTGTCGGGCGGGCCCCGGCTGCTGAGGGGAATCCCTGAGGACCACCTAACTGAAGACGAACACTTTGGCTTTTGGAAACGCTCAGGCAAGCTGATAGTGGTGGAGTCACTGCTGCGTCTCTGGTTCAAACAGGGCCACAGGGTCCTGCTCTTCACTCAGTCTAGACAGGTTAGATCATGTTGCTCTTCACTTTCTGATCCCTGAGAAAATAGATGCCAAAATAAATGATTTTCTGAATGGTTTGTGTTGATGCTCTCAGATTGATTTTTGCAGAGACAATACATGTCATTTCTTCCCAGCTTCAATTAAACATCTTAAATTGTGATGTCAGCTATGTATTTGCTGCCGGCTACATACAAGCCACGTGTCTGTGTGAGTGTGTATATGTGATAGAGGCCCCAGCTGTTGCAGTCAATACCAATGAGATTATACCTCAGAGGGAACCTGAGACCCTCCCTGTAGGTATCTCTGTCCATGTAATATTAATCTGCTCTAATCCTTTTAGAGATAATCCAAACCTCAGCCCCTCCTTCCCAGTCTCAGCCTTGCTTTCCCTGTCTTGCTTCTTTCTGTCTGTCCCTGCTTGTCTTCATCATCTCCCTCATTTCCAGATGCTGCACATCTTGGAGGTGTTTCTAAGGGAGTATAATTACTCGTACCTGAAAATGGACGGAACGACCACAATAGCTTCCCGTCAGCCGCTCATCGCTCGCTACAACGAGGTAAGGATTAGTCATCCCTAATGGCCTTGAGTGTTGCCCATGAAAATCCTGTCCTGGGGGACAAAATGCTTCACTGGAACCCCGCTCACCCTGAGGTGGAAACACTAATTGATGACAATCTGTTGTTCAAAGTGCATGTACCCACTTCCCTACGCACGTCCGTCAGAACGATTAATATGTATTTTGAAAACTTGTCTTCAGTGTTTAAGAATTGAATTCTTACTTCTGAGCCAAAACAAGTTTAGCATGTTCTTTTCTTTAAATAAATAGGGTTTCATTTGAGACAACAGAAGATTGTCATCTTACGTACACTAAATTGAACAATTTGATGTTCAGATGATGATGTTCATTAATCACCAGAACCTTTTTTTTTTCTTTGCCTTTCATTGTTCCAGGACAAATCCATTTTTATCTTCTTGTTGACCACTAAAGTTGGAGGTCTGGGAGTCAATCTGACTGGAGCCAACAGAGTCATCATTTATGACCCAGACTGGAACCCCAGTACAGACACACAGGTTGGACAGACACACATAAAAAAAAAATTCAAAGAAAACATTTACTTGGTGTATTATTTCTCATGCGAGGCTTAACGTTACCTGAAGCAGTGTTTTTTGTCAGATAAAATTAAATATTTTTTGTCCACGTTGGTCATTCAATCGAAGGTATTGTGTTGTTCTTAGGCTCGGGAAAGAGCATGGAGGATCGGTCAAAAGCAGCAAGTTACGATCTACAGACTGCTGACTGCAGGGACCATCGAAGAGAAAATCTACCACAGGTCAGACAGCACTTCATTACAAATAATATTCAATCACAGAGCACAATAAAACAGATTACAAAATCCTCTGTCAGCTTTGGGGCTTTCTATCACCCCGTCTTCCATTTTAGTTGTCTTTCCGTCGGCTTCATACATTCATGAATATTGGCAATGACATGACTAATTGCTTACATCACTGCTGTATTACTACTTGCACTATCCCACTTCTCAGTAATTGAAAAGCTTTCCTGCATTATTAAATGGCCAATTGAGGACTTCTAAACTGTTGCTCTGTTTGTTTTGTGTCTGTAAAGTGCTTTCAAACAGCAAGGTGGAAGAACTGAAACAGATTCTATTTTGATACCTGCAGCAGTGAGGTTAACTAATTTTCTCATCCATCAGCCAAACTACTCTGTTGTGACGGGGGGGGATCCGGGTTGCCTGCTGAGTTAGAATAGCAAATTACATATAAGTATCTAATTCTGTATCTGTTGTGATTCAGGCAAATCTTCAAACAGTTTCTCACCAATCGTGTTCTGAAGGATCCCAAACAAAGACGCTTCTTTAAGTCTAATGATATCTATGAGCTCTTTACTCTGTCTGACCCTGATGGAACTCAGGGAACAGAGACCAGCGCCATATTTGCAGGTCTGTAGATGCTTTTCGTTTTTCCAGTTTGATCTGTACTGTCCAGTAATTACATGACCGGAATCTCTTCCAAAAATAAGTTTGAAAGAATTCATCTGACATGTTTTGTTTTTATCCTCAAACAGGAACTGGCTCTGATGTCAAAGCACCCAAGAAACTCGAAAGGCCGAGGCCATCACACACAGTAAACCATGGCAGCCACGCACATAAACACTCCTCAGCACACTTGAATGATACGGATGCAGACAGCAGAAATTCAACAGACACTCCTGCATTAAGAGATGGAAACACCTCTCCATGCAGTAAAACTTCTCAGGGTGAACCAAATGTCCCGATGGACAGTCAAAGCACTAACCACAATGGTGTGGATGTCATGCCATATATTTCAGCAAATACACTGCACAGTGGACAAAATAGTAACAGAGGCTGTGACGCAGCGATGAAAAACTCAAACTCAGCCAGCTATCAGCATCACAAAGACAAAGACTGTGCCCTGACGAGCCCACAGAAACACAGACAGAAGACAAAGCACTGTGACTCAGCTGATTTGGACAAACACAAACATAAGAAACGCAGACACTCCCGGGATGCTCGATTTGAAGGCCGCCGCATCTCTCATTTGGTAAAGAAAAGGGCTTTTCAGAAGGAGGAGAGGGAAGACAATGCGACACAGGACCAGAAAAAATCTGACGATTACGTCTTGGCGAAGCTCTTCAAGAAATCTGGTACGCTTTTTGTGCACAAACCATCTGCCATATTAGTTTTTTTTAAGTAAGTCTCACAAAACAGGAAGCTTGTTTGTTGATGTTACTTGTCTTCCGTGGTCTTCAGGTATCCACAGTGTGATGCAGCACGACACCATCATGGAGTCGTCCAACCCTGACTATGTTCTTGTGGAGGTAGAAGCCAACAGGGTGGCTAAAGATGCCCTTAAAGCTCTTAAGATTTCTCGGCAGAAGTGCAGACTGCCCTACAATACACCTCCGCCTCCACCAGCAAAGTACGTAGTCTCACACTGGCACTGTTTGGTTATCGCTTCGGTAGTCTCATTTCAAACAAACATATTTCAGTTTTTACCTTTTGTTGCTCTCTTAGAAAACGTTTTGGACAGAAGAAGAATTCTCTCTTAGCTGCTCCGTCTGTTCAATCTGTCCCCACTCCGACCAAATGCAAGGTAACCCGCAGTGGTGTTATGAAATGATATTTACATGATTGTTATGACAGATATTTTACATTTGTGATGCCAAGTTGTGTATATTAATCGGTTTCTCTATTTAGGATGCTGCTATTATAAAGAGATCTGTGTTAAAGAAACCTGGCTCAGGAGCTCATTTCAGCGGGGAGGGGGCAGAAAGTGACTCAATCTCCGCCTCGCTCTCCTCCTCCTCTCTGCTGGCCAAGATGAGAGCCCGTAATCACCTCAACACGCCCTCCAGCCGGAGAGAGGAGGCCGAGGAGGAGGAGGAGGACGAGGAGGGCTCCGGAGCTCCAGGAGCTCCAGGAGCAAGCGGCCCTCCTGCTCCACCCACTGAGCATGACGAGCTGTTGGTGGATCTGCGCAACTTTGTTGCCTTCCAGGCCAATGTGGACGGACAGGCCACCACCCAGGAAGTGCTGGAGTATTTCAAACCCAGACTGACTCAGAAACAGGCGCCTGTCTTCCGAGAGCTCCTCAGGAGCATCTGTGACTTTCACAGGACCTCTGGCCAGGAGGGCATCTGGAGACTGAAGGAGAGCTTTTGTTGAAAGCAAGATCAATGCTTTCAGCTGTTTGAATACTTGTCAGCTGTGGGTTTGTCAACATCAAGCCTTTCTTTCTTTTTGTTTATTTGTTTTTGTTTACTTTTTGTTATCTTCTGTCAAATTGAGAGATATCTGTCCAAGGCACTTAACTTCCTAATGGACCATTTACATAATTTGTGAAGAAAGGACCATATATTAAGAAAGCCATTTTGCAGTACAATGAAGTATTTCATTTTCTGATAAAGTCGTACAATTATCAGTTCACTAAAACTTAAATCAAAAATCTGTCTTTAATTTATTTGAGCGGTTACGTGATTTAATTTGAGATTTGTGCTCGTTTGTTCAAGCATTATTGCAATTGTTTGTAGCTGGTTATACTTGAATTCTGTTTTTTTTGTAAATTTTGATTTATCTGAAAGTTTGAACTGTATTACCCTGAGTAGTTTCATACTCAGAGATTTGTTGTCTGCGTCTACATTTTGTATTTAATCACCCTCACTTGTCAGATCTTGTAATATGCTTTGATAAGGTTTAATAGGGGAGTAGTGTGTCGTTTTGTGAATAAGATTTTACAAAAATTACACGACTAGATTTTGTAATGACTGACTTCTCAGTACACTGTAGTCGTGGGTGGGGAATGGGTTACTTCAAAATATATTCAAATAACTTGCCTCAATTATCTGTGAAAAAATTGTGAAAAAGTAAATTTTTTACTGTGTTTTATAATAACTAGATATGATGAATTGTCTTGCATACTGTATATTGTATGCAATAAACCTCTGTAACCTCATGCTTTTTTTATGTTTGGCTATTTTGAATTTAGAGGAAAAACAAAACCTACTGAATTAATCTGTAACAATGTAAAACATAATTGTACTTTATGATCTGCCTGTAATTGCAGGTTTCCAGGAAAACAATAGGCAGTTTTGGACCTATTTTTCCAGTTTTGATGAATTTCCATATTTACCACAAGAATGCTGGTAAGAAAAATAAAAAATATTTTGAACCCAACTTGATAGGTACAAATTTGGTATAACTTGAGATAAGAGTTTTGAAAGATAATGACTGACTTTTACTGAAGTGTGATTAAAGTGTGGCGCTGACCAAGGTCCTGAAATGTTGTCTAGTACAGAGCTGTAGATTTTATTCAGGCCTAAACATGTGACGCCAAATATGCAAAACCTAGTTAAAGTTTATTTGTAAAATTGTCTCTACCAGCGGAGATGAGAGGGTAATTTCATTTAGTCGTTTAAGCAATCATCAGAGGATGGAGGGAAAGGCGCTGACAGGAAGCAGAGACGCACTTCAGGCCTGTACTCTTGTCAGAGTTGTCTAGACCAAATATTGGGATAAAGTTATCAACCGTTATTTGATTTCAATTTTCTCCACGCACCTCACCGAGGTCATAATAACAACTTTATTTTCAGTGGTGCATAAATTAATTACGCGCATTTAATAACTAAAATATCATTATATTCCCCCTTTAATAACATAAACGCTGCACGCCAGGGAAACCCTTAATAGCGCGGGGCCCTGTAACTGGCCATTATCCGCCTGTAATGATATTACAGAACCAATTACGCGCCATTAGAAGGGATTTTCTGCACTTTATGTGGTTTAGTCCAATCCCGCACTCCTCTTCTAAATTTCAGCTGCTTCTCGAAGCCTCATTTTGCCTCCACCTCAGAGACGCATGGCGTCTGCGCTCTGTCGTCCCAGATGCGCTTTAAAACTAATTGAAAGGGTCCCGTAGCAGATCATTTATCTGAGGAAGCGAAATAAATCGCAGGACCCCTTGCTGTGAACAAAATCAAAAATTTGGCCTTGTGAGTGTTCTACATGCGCAACCCCTTGTAAAGTGGACCCCTTAACACACCCTGACGAGCAATTAACCCACCCGACAGTCAATCTAAAACCCAAAAGCAGTCATCCTCCTTTTTTTAATATATGAAAGAACCAAATAAAAAGTGCAGCGGGTATGTGTGCATGTTTATGGTTAGGGAATATGCTTGACTCTGGAATAACAATCACTTGTGATGAATTTTGTTGGCACCAGAGCAGAGCTGCCGTTTGCCACCCGGGCATCCTTTCCCTCTTCCACTCTTTCTGTCTTTATCTGACACACTCACCGCACACACACACGCACGCACGCACGCACGCGCACGCACGCACGCACGCACACACACACACACACACACACACACACACACACACACACACACACGCACGCAAACACCAGGGGTTGGGGGTGAGAGAGACAAAGCCGTGATAATCCGATTAGGACCAATTAGGCGTGAGATTCTGCGACTCTAGCTGAAAGCCTTAACACTCTGTAGACAGTTATACAGTTATAGAGACATCTGGACACTCCCAGAGAGAAACAGAGGGAGAGATGTGAGGATGTGTGTGTGTGTGCAGGAGAGAGAGAGAGAGAGGGGGGGGGGGGGGAGGTAGAGAGAGATCTGGACACTCCCAGGCAGAGTCAGAGCCACTTCTCTCCAGAGCGCGAACTCACTCGCATCAGCATCCTCACTGCAGGTACACGATGCTCTCTCACGTCAACTTTGAATCTTTCCAAGTCCGGCACGGTTCTGCTTCTTCGTAGGACAACTAACCGTGTTCATTTTCCCCACCACGAATCACACTCCTCACACTGTAGACGCTATACTCGGTCTGAGGCTTTGCGCTGAAACTTTTGTCTGTGTTCCAGGTTCAGCTTCGCAGCTCGCAGACACGCCAGGATGTTCTACTTTCACTGTCCGCCTCAGCTGGACGGAGAGTGCTGTCGCTCCAACACACGTGAGTTTTCTGTTGCATTTTTACATCCTCGTTTCCACATGTTTTCATTCAGCTACAAATTCGTTCTAATATTAGACGTGACATATGTAAAGTTTAGTGATGTTTATTACACACGCGTGCGCGCAAAGTGCGTGTGTGGCTGTTGGCGACCAGAGAACAGGCCTGACGGATGTTATATTTTTTTTGCTATTTTATGATACATTTGAATTACTAATTCAAATGATACAGGCCTATGGAAGCTGTGTTTATATTGTGACCAATTAAAAGAGTTTCATCATCTAATCTAAGACCATTTTCTTTCCCTAAAAATGTAAACCGAAACGGTTTGATTGTTTTGCGCATCTCCACAAACATTTGTATCAATCTAAAGCAACGGGTATTTCGTCTTTCCCACAAACTGAAAGGTGGGTGTGAAGGGTTAAAAGTGATTTTCCTTCTGCTGTGTCAATCTGCTGGCTGTTTTGGTGAGAAGCGCTGGTGGTTTGGCCCCGGGGCAGAGGGGGCGTTTTGTCCCGGGCACAGATGTTGGGTGTCATGGCTCTTAGTCTGTCATGGTTCCCCTCAGACCTCCAACATCAATGTTTCATACAACTAATGGAAATAACAAATGTGTCTGCTTTGGCCAAGATTTATATATATATATATATATATATATATATATATATATATATATATATATATATATATTTTAATGTATTTTCTCTTTGAAGACATAAAAAAAACAACTAGTTGTCTTTTTGCATTTACTGAATTAATTTAAACAAAGCTTTCATTTTAAACCTTTTGTCAAGCCTTTTACTTAATGACGGAATTCTCTTTGATAAACTTTTTTTTTTCTTCAGTGAATTCAGGCGGTTTTGGCAACCACGCCCCGGCTGATTTTGATGATGGATTTCTACGCAGGAAACAGCGCAGAAACAGAACAACGTTCACATTGCAACAGGTAATTATTTTCTCACACGGAAATATCGAGACGAAGAAATATCTGAAACTTCACTTATATCAAAACACACACACTGAAATATATTAAAAGTAGAAATGAATAAAAAGTTGGCAATATTTTCTAAATTGAGCACTTTTGCAGAGAAGTGTGCTTCACTATCAGACAAAAATAAGGCCTTAGTTTTTGTTTGTTTGGGTTTGAAAAAAAAACGAAAAGGTAACAACGGCATCGCTTCACGTGAAAAATAAAAATACATTGGGAAATCTCTATGAACTATTTGTCATTTTAAAGATTAAGCGTGGGAACTTTAAATGGCCCTCTTTACGCACCATGGCCATTTTAATTAGGGCAACAATTAAGCCTATTTTGGTCTATTTTACTTTTGTCATCTACCAGTATGTTATCCCTGTAAAATAAAGATGCGAGTTTAAGGGTTTTATATTTCAAACAACACAGACTTCATGAGAATAATATTAGGGAAGAGAGAGAGAAAGAAAGAAAGAAAGAAAGAAAGAAAGAAAGAAAGAAAGAAAGAAAGAAAGAAAGAAAGAAAGAAAGAAAGAAAGAAAATGAAAGAATGAATGAATAAATGAATGAATCGCTCAGACAATCAATCAATAACCAATCATCTCATTGATAGTATAACTGGTGGTGTGTGTCCTTGCAGTTGGAGGCTTTGGAGGCTGTGTTCTCTCAGACTCACTACCCGGACGTGTTCACCCGGGAGGAGCTAGCCATGAAGATCAACCTGACCGAGGCCAGGGTGCAGGTATGGCTTCAGCACTCTAATGTGTCCCGGGCACGTTTGACCATGCAGAGGAGGGTAAATGAAGCCACTCTGTCATTCCGGCGATGCACTTTAATAACATCAACATAATGGTGAATATTAGATTAGCTTGATTAATCGGTCATTCATAATTAACCAACGATAATGTTCTTCACTAATTTGTCCAGTCTCAGTAGGAATACATCATCCATGTAGATCCCTTTCCCCGGAACGGAGACAGAAAACGATGTGTGTTTTAATAGGAGGGCAAAGCCTCCAAAACTCTCCCTTTGACTCAAACACACACAGACACACACTTAAAAGCACAAACACACACGCATGTACCTTAAATTTGGCAATTTATATTCCGCTCCTGCCCTGCACATATGCGCGGTTATAAACTTGGCCAGATGTAATTAAGTTATGTGTCTTTTATGTAATTTCCTGCATTCCAGATTTGCTTTTGGGTTTTTTTGTGCGCGCAGATCTAATTGTGGGAAATATAATAGTTTGCCTTTTGTTCCCCAGGGTCATTTTACTATCGCTTAAACCCAATGGCGGGGTTGATAATGGAATCCAGCGCTGTAAATTAGGGATTGTAAACAAATTATTCCCCCCTAATCCGATTACCACATTCCTATTATTAAATCTGAACATGAATCCACCGCAGTATGCAGGGATATTAAACTTACATTATTATTAGAAAATAAATTTCCTTTCTGTTGTAGTGTTGTTGCCCCCCTTTTTGTAAAGTGTCAATGGGCCTCCCCCGCATTAAGAGCACGCTGCAAATTGAGATTAATGGAGCAATTATAGCCCATTCAGAGATGGGTGTGTGTGGGGGGGCGCGACTTCTAGCTGGAAGGTGCAGGGGTGAGATAAGTCCATTGGTTGCATTGTTGTCCTGCCACCAAAATGTTGTCCTTTCTTTATGCCGAATGAATGCACGCGTTTTGTTTGGCTGTTGACATCATTTATACCCCCGGTACAATAGGAGGGATGCAGTGCACATACATACCGAGTCTAACCTCCATTCACACATCATGATTAATGCCTGCTAGAACCAAGTCCTAATCGAATCTGATGTTGTCAAACAATCACTAAATAGGGAAATAAACGACTTCATCATAGCTGCCTCTCTCTCGGGCAGCACAACTGTCAGTGGGAAGTCATTAAAATATGATAATGAAAAATTGCTCAATTAAATGTTGTTATAGGCAGTGACCTTCATTCGATTAAGACACCAGAACTTGGCTATATGTTCACAATTGTGTGGATGGTGAAGTTTTGGGGAAAAGTCAGGGACTGTGGGAAAAAGAGGAGAGATGGTGTGACAGATTCAAACACATCTTCATACACAAGACAGAGCAAAGTAATATAGAGCATTTATTTCAACTGTGTGAAATCTGAGAATAAGATAGAAAAATGTGTTGTCTGTGATTTGTCAAAAGAATATGCAAGAGAAATTAAAAGTTGATGAGAAAAAAATTAATGAAGCTGGATTCAATAAACTCAAATAAATGGATTAAACCTGCCAGTGTGTCAGGAACTGTGGCAGTTTTACAGGTTTAATTCAATTGTTAATTTCTTTTGTTTTTTTTAAATGCAGGTTTGGTTTCAGAACCGCAGAGCAAAGTGGAGGAAGACGGAGCGAGGCAGCTCAGACCCCGAAGGAGGCAAAGAGCAGATGAATGACGGCACTCCTCCATCTCGCAGCATCAACTCTCAGTCCCCAGTGGACCAGGGCAGGAAACAGAAGGAACCGCTGGAGATGCAGCAAAGGTGAGAGAAGACCATTGTAGCTGTTATTGTAGTGGAACAGTGTCTTACTGATAAGAGAAATTTGTCACAAAAGGATTTCAGCTTGGTTGAAATAAATAAGAAACAATATCTTTTGTCAACCACGGCCACGACAAAACTCTTAACACTTACACTTTCTGAACTCTTCCAATTAATTTCATTATAAAACATTCAAAACATAATTAGAAAGTATTTCTAGATACTTCTAGATATGTAGGAATGTTAATACAATAAATCATCGGTTTAAACATTTTTCTATATAATTAATAACAGTTTTTCTGCTCTCTCCAGCATCAACAGAACCGTGGGTCCTGGAGGTCCGTTCTTCCCATCTTGTATACCAGGCACACTCCTCAACTCTGCCACCTACGCTCAGGCCCTCTCCCAGGTCGCTACACTGAAAGGTAAATATAATTCTCATTAATTGGTAAACAGAGACGATGATAATGATGATAAAGATCGAGTTTTCAGTTGTCTCACCCACCTTTGTTATTTTCTAGGTAATGGTTTGTGCTCTTGCTGCGTTTCTGACCCCATGGGTTTGTCCTTCCTGCCACCCTACGGTTGTCAGGGCAACCGCACTGCCAGCGTGGCCGCCCTGCGCATGAAGGCCCGCGAGCACTCGGAAGCTGTGCTGCAGTCCGCCAACCTGCTCGGCGCAGCGACCGGACCCGGCACCGGCACCGGCACCGGCGTGGGAGTTCTGTCTGGAGTCGGCGTGAGCGCTGCCGGCGTGGTGAGGCCCGCCGTGGGTCCTGCCATTGAGTTGCCCGGCGTCATTGGAAGAGGGGGAGACAGCTCAAGTCCCAGCCCGGCCACCAAGGTGTCCGTCCTGGGCAGTAGTCCTGACAAACACCCACACTGCTCCAAGGACCCACTGGAGAAAAAGTGAGGCGCTGGACAAAAGCGTGGATGTACTGATACTCAAAATCTGTGTGATCGCGCCTGTTATTACTACTTTACTCTGGTTCTACGAGCAACTAAGCACAACCACTGACTGACTCCAGAAACAGCCTCGGACAGACTTTTCTGATATCACAATGTATGGATGCAAAAATTTAAGTATTTATCTGACAGTAAATTATCCTTGTGAGACATGCTGAATAATTGGGGCCTCCCCATAAAAGCACAACTGTGGTTTTGGATCTATATCTGTCTTCATGCACTCTGGACTCTATTTGATGGACTAACATAGATGCAACATGTGTGCAACAGAGACGTATTTGATAATGTGAATTGAATTAATCCTGATACCGCTCCTCTGGTTTTCATGAAGAGGATAGATGCTTACATTGTGAATGTTAGTGCATGTAAACTGTACGTGTAGCGCTGATGGCAGGACAGTGAGGACTTTCTGAAGGATTTTGGCAATATGATGTTCATGCCATCAGGTCAGTAACGGGCTCAAACAATCTTCTCTCGTTCTTTTGATTTTAAAGTGAAAATGCACTTTAATATTAATCAGCCATTTTCAGTGTAAACGTGTACAATGTGCCCGAATCCAGTATGTTGGTGTGCGAACTGCAGACAGGCAGAAGCAGACTCGGTAACAGAGCGGCAGTTGTCCCTTCCACTCTGTTAGCACATCTATACCGCCAGCGGACAGGGAACACACCGGTCCTGTTGTGACATGTTCTTTAAAACAATTAAAGATGTAGTCGCTCATGTTCCTCTCCTGTTGCCTCTTGCTCCAGCCATCTGTTCTGATACATTATTTATCAGCTTCCCTTAAAGCTGGGAGAGGAGAGCAATCGTGACTCTTATTATTTATTTACTTTTAGGAACGCTTACCCTCTCTCTCTTCCTCTCTGCCTCTCTGATAATTTTTTTTAATAAACCTCATTAAACATGATATATGCTATTTATTAATGTTGAATTTACATTTTGAAAAAAATACCATCTCTCATCACCTCAGGGCTCTTCACACCGTAGTTTATCAAAGGCAATATAAGGGTTGATTCATTATTTCCTAAATATCTCTCCTCACTAGGATGACTCTTGAATAAAGGATCAGCTGATCAGATTGAGAATACTTAACCGCGGAGCACATGACCAGTAGTTCGCCTGATTCAATTTACGTCCTTGAGGATTTTCAGGAAATTACTTTTGATAGTCAATAACACAATTAAGTAAACTACACACACATTATCATGAATAATTGATAAGAAATTATGTATTACCATGAAGTACTGGTTCAATAATTGATGAGGCGACACCCTGGTGACACAGAAGAGGGAGATAATGTCAGAAGTCGTGCCAGGTTGTACACAGAGTGCAGAGCACTCACATCCTCTTTTTTTTTTTTTTTTTAAACACCATCATGTGTGCATGTTGTAAATATCCTTAAACTATACCAATAAAGTGATGCTTTTACGGACTGAGACTTTAAAGACTTTTTAAGATTTGACAGATTTTTTTTTTTCTTTTATTGGTGTGTCATATTTTTCCTGCAAAATTTATGCACCGATCACACACACTTGAGAGACTAAATGAGCAAAAATTTAAAAAAATAGAAGCCTATTTTGATGTATTTGGTTTCATAATATTGTATAGGCCTGTAATATTGCAAGTATTCTGCTGCATCTATTCATGCCTCAAATAATATAAAAAAAAAAAAAAACATCATGTCCTAATATAATGATTTTGATTTAAGTGCATGAGAGAGCTCCACAGCAAATATGTTAAGCCCAATGACATGGCAGCTAATGATAACACAATATCCTTACACAAATCAGCTCCTTTTCCAAAATGTACCAGTATGGACGGCAGATTTGAGCCAACTAACACAAAAGACGTGAAAACCACATTCAATCTCTCCAAAATTGAATACAGTAGCTGTGGAATTTAATCATTAGCCAAAACAAAGGATGCTGAAGTTATAATGACTCCGATCATCATTAAGTTCTGCATGGTGCCCATAATTCACTCCTTTAATATTTCACAAACAAGTCAAGTTGGTGTTGACATTCAGCTGTGCATGTGGCATCATTGATAATTTTCTGTCACCTAAAAAAAGTCCTGAGGCGGTTTTGTGGAGCATTGTTATATCAAATTAGCTGGAGAGCGGCCAGAAAAGCAGACAAACATGGTGAATATGGGGGACAGCAGTTGAACTCTGTTCTTACAGTGCAGTTAATGGGCTTCTTTTGTTGCAGTAATGAAATATTTTTGCAGGGATGTGGGGAAATATGTCCTGAAACAGGGAGAAGTCGTGCACATGCACCCGTCCACAGACACACGCAGACAATCTCAGACTCACAGAGAGAGCGACTGTACACTCCAGAAACACTGGCACAGATATACAATTCTTTAGCTTGACATTAGGTGCTGCACTAAAATTTTTACTATTCACAGACACAACTTCCAAAGTCAGACATTCAGACAAAGTGCATTCAGGCCCGGTCCACTAAAGGGACAGAACACCCCACTAAAGAAGCATCTCTGCTTTTAATTCCTGCTGATCAATAAATCAATCAATTAGAATCAATTAAGCTCATTTCTGAACGGAGATTACACAAAGAAAGCATATCTTAATGCAGCGAGTAATGTGCCTGTCTGCTGTCTGCCATCGCCACAGCTCTGCTCCTCCTTACTCAGCAGGGAAGGGAAGAAGCATCCTCAGCGTTTGAGATCAATACTTACGGTCCTCAGTAGCTTCCCAATTGAACTATTTTGAAGCAAAGTGGGTATGTTTCATTGTACAAAAGCTTGAGAGCTATGTATAAAAAAAAAAGTCAACATTTCAGTACAGAGCACAGAGCTAGATGTATGTTCTCCGTTTGCCCACTAGAGGGATGTAGTGAGCAGGAAACTTGTCTTGACTCCCCACAACAGGCTCCATTTCAAACCTCAGTGGGGAAATTTAGCATTTTGAATAAACAGACACTGAATATTTTTTGCCGAAGGAAGTTTTTTAAACTACATTTTAGTAATACATTTTTTTATTTGTTTACAAGTGCTCAGTATTGAAGGTCCAAAAGTAAGAAGCAAAACAGGATGTAATGGCAGCTTGTTGCAAATTCTGGATGAAGTGTGAATCTGACAGTTTCCTATGCGTGAAGGAAATCTAGAGCTGTAAATTAGTGACTGTCAACAGTCCAAGGTGGAGAGGAAAATGGTGGATGAGAAGGTTGTGTGGGTGAAAGGTGGAGGTTGTTTAGACAGGAGGAAAAATATTAGTTAAAAAAGGGATTGCCTCAGCCCCCCTCCCCCTCCAAAAAAAAAAAAAAAAGTTTAGTGAGCTGTGTGTATGTGTGTGCTTGTGTGGGCATGTGTGATGTGTGGAGGAGTGCGTCTCCATTAAGGCCCATGTGTGTGTGTCCATCATCCGGCCCGGCCAGCCCTACACCTGCCAAGAATCCCAGGAAACTATTTGCTGCAGCAATCTCCTATTATAGCAGCGGGCTAAAGGAGGGGAGGGCGATGGTGGTGAAAGGGGGAGGTACAGTTCCTCCCCTTCCTCTGCCTCATGGCCTTTTCTGCTGGGGGTTGAGTGAGGCTGTAGTCAGGGAGATTAGAGATGCATGATTTAAATACTGTAATAAAGGGGATGTAGAATTCATGCTAAAAGGAACCCATTAGATAGGTTGCATTAAAGGATCTCTGTGAAAGGAAATAGATGCAAGGCTGCCAAAACATTTCTGTCATTTGCTGAACAGAAAGCTTCATTCAAGTCTGTCGGTGGTGACCACGAGCCACTTGTTGACACTTCAGACTGTGCTTGTCAAGGTTTGTTCACGAAGAGGGTGGCACTTCAGTGTGAGGTTATTTATGTCTCCCAGAAGGGCACCCCCCCCCCCTCCCCCCCCCCCCCCCCCCCACACACACACACACAACCCAACACCCATAATAATAACACATCTTCAGGAAAATAGTTTGTTCTCCTGGTTTAGACGCCACAAACCCCTCAGACAGTTTACTGACAGTTACCTCTGGCAGCTAATGGCCAACAGTAGCCGTCCAGATTTATAAATAGTAGCCAGGCTGTTTGTTTCATCCGTCTGACACTCGACACCGAGGGATCTCGCAGACCTGCATGCTAGCTCAAGCTCTCATTCTATTCCCCATGGTGGACACTCTCTCTGGGACGACTCCTCTATTTCTGTCTGGTCTCCAGGCCGGAGCCCTGCCGCCTGCTGCTGGTCAGATGCTCAAAGACCTGACTGTGGACTACAGAGTTTTTTGCTTTGGACTGTTGTTAGTAGAGAGCCGGAGCTGACAGAGAGGTGACAGGGCAGGATCAGATCAGCAAGGCCTTTTTTGGGGAGAGACGGGGCCTTTTGGGGAGTTTACAATAAGGCCCAAAATATGGATTATAAAACTGAAAGGTAATGCAAGAGCTCACATGCATTCTTGTTCATATTCAAACATCGACAGTTAAAAAAAAATACCAGAGAAAAGTTACAACAACTGCCATACAAGCATGCAATTTCAATGAGTTTAATTGTAATGGCCAGCCTTCTCTTGCAAATACATAAATGAAAAGCAGTGACTAAATTCTCTTTTGTAATCTCCAAAGAAAAACACACACTTACTTACTAAAGGAATTGTGAAGTGTTTAACTCCACTGACAGAATTTGATTTTATTACACTGACAGTTAATGACATTTATAAACATTTAGTCCTTTCTGTTTTCAGAAGTAACACATTTGTGGCTGGTGAGTGTCCCTTTGGACCAGCGTCCCTCTGAAAAAAAGAGTCCTCTTTGGTGTCAGGTTTTAGAGTTAGAGGCCCGTCACTGGACAAAAATAAACCTGTCACATGCAAGAATAAACACAAATCACCCTGACAGTTTGACATGAGATTATTATTACATAAAAGGGACTCATATTAGGGACAGCTACCATAACTGTGCATGTTTTTGTAATGCCTTTTTATGATGTATAAATTTGTCTGTCTTTCTCTGTTGCACTGAATGTGTTGTACTGAGGCAGACACCTAAAAGACAGTTTAAATTATTTTTGAATGAGTTCTTAATGCTTTTTTTTAATATCTGAAAAAGATGCTTTTACTGAGTATAAGGAGACAATGTAAAGACAATGCTCCTGTCAAACGTTCATTGTATTCTGCACAGTGTTGCATGATATTTTTAAACCTCATTTCATCTCTGCATCAGTTTTGTTTGATGCTGACTTAAGTGGTCAGTGTGGCAGTGTGTTGAGTAGCTGTGTGAGATGGCTAGTCTCCAGGTGAGAAGATATCAATGAATCACTGGATATTCTTAGCAAGGTGACGGCTGCCTGGCAGCTGCAGTGTATTCAACCAAAACGTACCAGTGGTATGACCTCGCTGCCTCTAAATCTACAAACATTTGATTTAAAATACAACAGAGGGGTTATAAATAAATATTTTAATTATTCGTTTGTATCTTTTACATAATATTAGTGACACATTTTTTTTTAATGTAGTTTGGTGCAGTTTTGAGGGCTCAACACGAGCAGTGCACAATGGGCAGCTGTGAGAATAATAATAAAAAAAAGTAATTGTGTCAACAGCACTCACATGTGGCCTTGAATGTTTTAGATTTACACACCAGAAGCACCTGGTTTTTTTCATGAAAAATGTTTTAGATTTAATGTTAATGTTTTTAGGGAAATGTAAATCAAATACATTTGGCTTTGATATGAAATTAAAACATTTTAGATTCCTGCAGTAAACTTTCTAATTTTACCTCAAAAATCTCAAATTAGTACCACTTCTACTTAAGGACATTTTAGTCTGCTTTCCACTGGCTCTCTCTGCACTGTACTAAAACCAAAGGGGGTTTACTACAATATTAGTTTTCAGTTTGTCACACTTGACACGTCCGAACCAGTTTTTTTTTTTTCTCGTTAACTCAAAGAGAAAACAGCTTGAAGTCTAAACTTCTGTCTACCTCCTCTAAGCTCTTATGTTCATTCCTACTGCAGATTATTGCTAAATCAATATCAGTATTTAGCTTTTTGTGTGTGTGTCCCTGCGTGTGTGCTCTTGATTACCTAAAATAGTTCACGTGAGGCTGCCTTTCCTGTGCCTGGCAACAGTGAAGTTTTATTCACAACATGTCTCTGAAGGTCAGAGTGATTGAGTGGAAGGATTTACAGAGCTGTTTTCAGAACCACATACAGTACATTGCTGCTTAACGCACAGGAAAGATGTTCCTTAACAAGGCCGGCTATGATAAATTGAGCACCACAACAAATGAGTTACAGTTTTTTTTTTTGATCAAGTATTAGAGAAAATATTGTGTATATTTTAGGCTTAAGATCAAGGTTGAAATGCATCATCCACATCATACAAAAACTATTACAACACTGTCCATTCTCCTTTCTTTTCTCCTTTAGGAAAACAACAAATGCCAGGATTGTTTTGGACAGAGGTCAACTAAAACGCACAATGCCATAGGAGCTACTGGCTTTACAAAATCCTGACCAGGAGCCCCAAACTCTGGTTCCTGCAGCAGACAGAGTGTATCATTTTGAGGTCTGTGTTTGTATGAATGACTGAACAACTGAAAAAAGAGTTCTTCGTTAGCGACCCTGCATCATGACCTCAGTTGAGAAGCGCCGCTCGAGTCGAAAGAGTGGCGGGCATCGAAAGCACAGCGATGGAGGCTACAGCGACACCTCCAGCGGTGGGTCGTTCCTGGACGAGAACGATCGTGAGGTCAGCAACCTGACAGACAGAGCATTTAGGAGTCTCTGCATTGGAGATGAGGCTGTTTACAATGACTCGGACCTCTGCTTGTCTTCACCCTGCACCCAGAGAGACAGACAGCTGGCCTTCAGCCAAGGTGGCCAGGACAGAGAGGACAGAGAGAGGGAGGAACTTAAGAGAGCTGCACACGAGAACTTCAGCCTCAGGTTGCAGCAGTATGGACAGGACTGGATCCACGGAGGAATGTATGGCGCTGAGATCCACAGAGATCCACAGTGGGAGGTGTACGGGGAAAGGACACAGGGGAGGGTTTCTGCCACATTCCAGCACTCCTTTGTGGAAACCTCTCAACAGGAAAAGTCTCTGAGGGAGGAGCAGCTGTCCTTCCTCCGCAATGGAGCCACAGAGTTGAATTCACAGCAGCGTAGAAGCCGCTCCAGAGTTTCCTCTCTCATCAGAGCTTTCAACTCTGAGGGACAGAGGGATGGAGCAGGAATGGATGACAAACTCAGAGAGTGGAGTGATGAGACAAGCTGGGACAAATCAGCTCTCATGAGTATCCAAAGGGAACTTTCTGAATTCTCTACATCATACCAGCAAAATTTCAACAACAGTCATTATCCCTCCATTGGCCCATTCTCATCCCGAGACACCAACTTCTATTCCTCTGAAGTAGCAGCAGTGGCTCACATGTCTCACAATTCTGCAACTACTTTAATGAGCTCTTCGCACAGTAAACACAGCATGTCAACACAGGTCAACTGTAACTCCAACTTCTTTATACACAGTGAGTTTAGTCCCTTCAAGGTGTGGAGGGATCATAACAGGTTTCCCTTCCAGCGGGGAGAAGTCTCGGGCTTTATGCACTGTTCAGAGTTCCCTAAATGGTACGAGACTCCAATGTACAAGGAACTTTCACTGGAGGATCAACCGCAGGGTCCTTACAGGGGTAACAGATATCCAAGGGGTAACTTGGCACCTGTGGTTCCCCCAACTCCTGCACGCTCCACCTCAACATCCACCATGCAGCAGAGAGCGTCAGCTGTGGAGAAACGCTGTGAGTCGGAGTTGGCAGGTCATTACCCTCACAGGAAGCGGGCCCAGAGCCTGGGAGCTAACAGGCTTCACTCCCAACGTCCATCAACTGCATCACCTACCATCGAGATGTCTCGACGTGTCCGGGACACCATCAGCTCCGTCAAAGCCCTCCAGCAAAAAATCAAAATGATGACACACACCACAGGAGTGATAGAGAATCAACAAGGAGTGCTTGGTATGAGTGATAATTCAATTTCCCTCAGCAACAATGCAGGAACAGTGGCACCAAATGTTGTTAGCAGAAGCACACGCACAACTCCCTTTAACATCAGCCAGCTGCTCACACCTTTAGTCCCTGCACATCAAGAAGCCGAGACAGCAGATTCCCAGCAGCATGGAGTTTCTCCTCTACCTGTGGAGCATCCTCCAGTCCGAGCTGAAAGCAGGGGAGCCACTCCTGACATTCGGATGTCCAGCTACAAATCCCGCGCCACAAGCCTACTCTTCAACCTCAAAGACAACAGGAAGAGAGTAAAAAGCACCTACAGTCCTACTAAATTTAAAGGCTTGGAGACGCTGGAGAAAAACAAACAGCCCCATTTCCAGGATCCAAGAGAGACTGTGATAGATATCCCAGATTTTCCCGCTCCAGACATTCAATTTCCCCAGCAAGAAGAATCCAGCAGGACAAATGCTGCTGTAAACCAGTACCATAGCTCTGGATTGCCACTCCAAATGAAAAATTCTCAATCTGCAACAGGCCAATATCCAGAATACACTTTTAGTGATCGCCAAACAGTTCAGATGCAAGGTCAGATGGTTCATCACTCTGGGTTCACTGGCTTCATATCTGGAAATTACATCAGCAATCAGCTGGCTAATGGACAGAATCTCCAGGAAGATTTAGCATCATTTGCTCCCAATAAGCAAGGCGTGATAGATCATGTAGGAAGTTTAGAAGGGGATGTATACAGACTTAAACCGTCTTATACAGCTACAGACACACCAAGGCTAAATGCTGACAACAATCAAAGCAGAGAACATTTCATGAGCGGTGCAAATACCGAACAAGCTTTTAATGAAACAGCAGGAAGGGTATTCACAAAGGTGGATAGATATGAGCCACTCAAAGACAACAAACATGATTACAATAATGTGTCCTCAAAGGATAAGTGGAGACAGACAAACAGCCAAGACACAGAAAGGTTCAGTCTGAAAGCAGCTTTATCTCCATGGAAACAAGAGACAGATGCTTTCATGGAAAAGATGAGACAAGAACATCTGCCAAGTATAAATAAAGAACTTGAGAAAATAGAGATGAGGGAGAGTTTTGGTGTTGGAACATCTCATAAAAAGGCTGGTTTAGTCAACACTAACACTTCAAACCAAGTCCCACAATCTTCATTTAGTCACGACTCTGTAGAAAATCCAGCATATTCTGGACAGCAGCCACCTTTGGGATTCAGGGACGACAATGTACTTAAAAAATATTCTGTGAATAATGAGGAAAATAAAATGAAAGATCATTATTTGACACAGAATTATAACAGATATGCTGATCAAGAATACACAGGTCAACATGCATTTCATCCTATTGAAGACAAACATATGGCTGTGCAAGAAACAAGTCAGGGGAAACAATACATGCAAATCCCAAAGCGGCATGAAATGCAAAGTCTACAGCCACCAGAAGGTAAACCACAGTTTGAATATAATATACAGAAAAATTCATCATCTAACCTTGACAACACATCTGCCCCCACAATGACAAAGCAGATGAAAGACAGACAGTTTGTTGAGGTCAAGGCTGATCAGGCCATGGCAGAACATATGAAAGCACAACACGCCCAAACAGAGATGGCAAAGGCTCAGCAGTGGGCTCAAGTGGAGCAGCCCAACGCAGAATCGTCTGCGTTAATTTTAGCAGGGCAGAGTGGTTCAGAGAAAGTCCAAACAGAATGGGCCAAATCAGAACCAGCACAGCAGGAGAAGGTAAAACAAGAAAAGGCAGAACAAATCAGGGAAAAACAAGCCGAGAGGGTCAGAGAAGAACGGACAAAGGTTGAGCAAACCAGAGTACAGAAGGCAACAGATGAGCCAAGGAATATTACAGAGGAAGCAGGAGGAAAACACATGAGAGAGGAGCAGTGTAAGCAGGTCAAAGCAGAACAAGCTGAAACAGAAAGGCTAAAAGAAGAACACATAAACACCAAACTAGCAAAGGGCGAGCAGGCTGGGCAGGCAGGAATAATGCAGCGTAAAACTGAGCAGGGCACAGGAAAAAGGATCCATGCTGAGGAACAACGGATAAACGCAGAACAAGTTGAAAGAGGGAAGATGGAGGCAGAACAATTCAGAACAGAAAAGGTTAACGCAGAACAGGCCGAAGCAGAACAAACAAAAACCGAGCACATGAAAGAACAAGAAACCAAAGCAGAGCAAGTGAAGACAGAAGAAGTTGAAGTGGAAAAGGTCAAAACAGACCACATTAAAGTTGTGGATGTTAGACAGACAAAGGATGAGGAAGATTCAATTCATGTGGGTCGAGTAAATCCAGAGCAATCTACAACCCAGAGAAGTGCAGGCAAAGATCCAAAACCTGAAGAGAGAAAAGCAGAACGGGCAAAGTTGGAAAAAAACAAAGTGGAGCGAGAGCTGACGAAAACAGAGAACATGCAGGAAAGGTCAGCTAAACTCTCAGCAAAATTAACTGCGACACTACAGGTCAAAAGTGAGCCAGATAAAGTTGAGCAAGTCAAAATCGAGTTAGCTAAAGCTAAAGCAGAGTTAGCCAAAATAAAGGAGAAGATGCGAGGCGAGCAAAAACAGAAAGTCAGACAAACTGTCATCATAAAAGACGATGACAGTGCAAAGAAGAGTGTCCCTTTAAGCTTAAATGTCTATAAAAATGAAGATGACAAAAAGCAGCATCAGGCAGCACAAATGCACCAACAGAAGGAAGATACAGCTGTCAGAAATGGCAGCGGACACACTGATAGAGGGGCAGATGATTTTTACAGTCTTAGAGGGAAATATGGTTTTATTAATACAGTTTCAATAAACAGAAACAATGTGTCGACTTCAGGAAATATTTCCTCAAATGATGGCAATGAAACTCAAGTTTCGTCTCTTGATAAACCAAAGACGATAAGTAACGATAAATCAAAAGATCAACATAGCCCTACATACAAATTTACAACAGCTGGCACAGAAACTAAGAAGGAAGTCGGCAGCTTAAAATCGAGCAAAGTGGCAGAAAGTCAGTATGTTTACAATGAATCATCCAAAGAATTCAAATTATCCAGTGCAAATTATTGTCCTACCAATGCAGATAAAAGAGGAAATGGTGACACTGTTACTGATAAAGTGAAGAATGACAGTGTAGAAAAAGTGGAAAACTGTGACCTTGAGAAAGATGCTGGTGTCTCAGAGCAAAAAGATTTTAATTTGGCTAAACTTGAAAGAAAACCTAAATCAGCTGAGCACAGTGTTGGCCCAGGAAAGGATCTGCATGTTACCCCTCCCAAAACATTGTCGCACAAAGAGAGAGCTCAGACCAAGCAGGAGATTCTGACCTCAAAAATAAAAGCTCATGCTGAAAAAGAGATTTCAGCAATTAAAGAAAAGGGTTTCGCAATGCGAGATGGGATTATAGGCAAAAGTTCTACCAAACAATTAGCAGGTAGTCAGAGTGTCAGTATACGACAAAGGCCACCCTCACAGGAGGTGTCTAAAAAGCATGAAAGCACAATGTCCAGCAATATTACACCAAAGCATCAGATGGAAATTTCAGGAGTACAGATGGAGCCAGTTAAGTCGGTTTCACCTCCGAGCTCTGCTACAGTACCAGTCACGTCTGCAGTAACCGCAATTCAGATAGCAGAAGATTTAAAGAAAGAAGCTACAAAAAAGCCATTGAAAAGCAAAGGTGATGTGGCAGAACCAGCCAGACAAACAAAACAGACAGAAAGTTATACCGTAAGCACGACCGAGGGCTTGGTGCAAAATCAAAAGCAAGAGAATCAACATGGGATTAAGTCACCAATGCAAAATAAAGAGCAGGCACCAAAGATAGACCAAGAAAAACAGCAAGCAAATTGTGCAGAAATGTCTGGGAAACAGAAAGCCAAAGACAATCCAGCCATAAACACTGACATTCTCAACAGAAAGAAAAAGGATCCATCACGAGCTACAGGAGTCGAACCTGCAAGCTCCAAACATGTGACGACAGAAAAGGCTGAAAGTAAAGAAGCAGCGAATGAGCACTCATCACCTTCCATCATTTTAGGTCAGAAAGAGACTCCTGTGGTAGATGACAGTTTGCAAATTATGGGAATAATGGTAACTGTCCGAGAAAGAAAACCTTCTGTGAGCATTGGTCAGTGGAATAACAACACTCAAAACCAAATAAATGCAACAGAGAAAGAGAGCAGTAATTCAGAGCTAGGAAATACATCTTCAAAGGAGGCAAAGATTGTACAGGAAACAGAAGATGAGGCTACAGTTGTTGTAAAAAATCATCCTGAAAATGTGCAAGAAACTTCAACCTCAGAGACAAGAAAGAACGATGTCACCGTGAATGTCACTGAGAAAAGGACTAATCTCCAGCAGGAGGGTTCTACTATAAATGCAAAACCCCAAAGGGAAACACAACCAGAGCCCCTGGCTGAAAAAGGTGTGACAGTCACTGTGCCTGCTCAAAATAAAGCTGAAACTCAACCCCTCCTCAACAAACATAAGATAACAGCAAGAGGAATGAAGGACTACGGCGATAGAACACCAAAAGAGAAATCAGCAAAGACTGAGGAAAAAAATCAACAAAAAATGCAAACAGCACACACAAATGAGAACTTTAATGCCAAAGTGGTGAACACAGGAATCAGCAAGCATGACGCTGAAACTCTGATGAAACACAACGTCCAGCCATCAGAAAGAGAAGATATGACACATGATATAAATCAATCCAAAGGCAATAACACAGATAGCAAGAAAGCACCACCACTCAAGGACAGGAGACATGACTCAACACCAGCATTCAACAAAGCCAGTCCTTCCAACAGTTTAACAGAGAATAAAAACAGACACGTATCTCCAAAACATCAATATGACGTGACAAACATTGAAGAAAATACTCAAGGGGACGATAATGTGCATATTGATAGCATTGCCGTCAGGGTAGTGGCAGCAGTAACTGAGAGGGACAACGTGAAAATGTCTGGAAAACACCACGTCACAGCTTTACCTGCTCATGGGGTGCAGACTAATGAACATGAACAAGCTGCCTCATCTAGTTTTGCAGCAAACACTTTAAACTGTGAAGACCGCACCAAAGACCTCACTCCAGCGAGCAGTGAGAAGAGGATGACGGACAGTTTGAAAAACAAATTAGGAGTACAACAGGTGTTGTCCAGTGTGAGAAAACTGTCTGATTCATTGAAAATGAGCAATCAGCAGAACAGCATAAATGCAGCTAGTGACAGTACTCAAGCTGAAAATGACAAAGTAAAGAAAAAGGTGGTGGATGAATCAAATACACAACCAGTAGAGGGAGACTACTTTCAAGTGCAAGGGGCAACAGAAACAAGCAGTGTACAACATAACAATAGTGCAACTGTTGAAGATACATCAAAGGGAGGGGAACTTCCAGGGATACTACCAAACAAGAGTGCTATCAGCAATGA
The DNA here is from genome assembly GCF_022577435.1 of Embiotoca jacksoni. NCBI lineage: Eukaryota > Metazoa > Chordata > Actinopteri > Embiotocidae > Embiotoca > Embiotoca jacksoni. The sequence goes on along the minus strand of NW_027185252.1, from coordinate 11,008,348 downwards.
CTCAAACGAGGATGGAAAAAATGAAGCCTTTGTGTTCACTCTGGATCAGTGTAAAAGGAAAACAATGGATTCAAGTTCAGTAAGCATTCAAGATGAGAACGTTAAAAGGAAAAATTGGGAAGATAAGTTGGCTTCAAAACAGACTGATGGTCCCATGGAGAAATGGAGTAATAATAAAAAGCTGGAGCCAGGTCAAGCTGATCACATCAGAAAACATCACACAGAGAACCCCTCCAGTTTATCAGCAATGGAAAGTCCAAGAAATTCCCACCCCACAATGGAAAGTACGAGTAAAGGAAAGCCTGAAGTTAAACCAAAAGAAAGGGTATCGACAATACCGGAGATATCAGCACTGGCAGACTACGCCAGGTTAAAAGTAATTGCTTCAGAGGACAGAGAGGTGAACACGGTTCAGGAATTCCCACCCAACAAAAAGGAAGGATTCTTTCCACTAATACAGACTAGGCATAGCAGGCGTCCTGTGTTCACTGCTGACCCAGAAGAGCTCGCTGTGAAAGAGAAAAGTTTGCCAAACACAAAGACAGAGATGACCGCCAAAGTGAATAAAGAGCCCAAAGCGCCAGTATTTCCCATTACGGAGAAAGAACACCAGAGGACAGGAATGTTCAAACTGGGGGACAAAGACAGACAAGACAAAATGCTTTTAGATGCCAAAGTCAATGAGGGTGTGTCAGATGATGTCACAAAATGTGCAAATCACACAGAGAGTAAAAAGTCACCAACACCTCAGAGAGAGCAAATGGCAGGAGCTGCCACCCAAAGAAAAAGTCAAGGAGCTCAAAGTATCTGTAAACCAAACGATCCTCCTTTGCAAGCAACAACCTCATCTTCTGTAGTCAACAGGCCAAGTAACGCTTCTGAAGGATTGACATATGTAGATAAAAATTCTCCTTCACATCCTCCAATGGGGCAAATGCCAGAAAACCAAAGAAAAGAACCGCTTGCAACTCAGCATGAAGAAACCAAAGCAATGAAGCAAGGCAGAATGGCACAATTGGAGGAAGCGCGAGCATACAGGAGCGAAGAGGAGAAAAGAGAAGGAGCCAAGAGGATAAAACACATGTTAGAGGAAAGTAAAGCTTCTCTGGCTGAAGAAGAGAGGAGAGCCATTCAGAGAGAGGAGGAGAGGAGAGCGAGAGAGCGTCAGGCCATTGCTATCAAGTTAAAGGAGAGGCGAGACAAACAGAAAGAAGCAGAGAGGAGAGCAGACGAAGACAGAAAAGCAAAGCAGAGAGAAGAGGGAGTTGCTCAAAAAGGAGAGTTGATGAGAGCAAAACAAAGGGCAGAAGAAATGAGAATGAAAGAAACAGAGGAGAGGCAGAAATTAAAGATGCAAACTTGGGCAAACTTGAGAGGGGAGGAAGAGCAGAAAAAAGAGATTGAGGAGAAGAGGGCGAAAAAGCAAGAGGACAAGCGAGCTGCGCAAGAGCAACAGAGAAGAGTTGCGCAAGGGGAAGAGCAAAGGAGAGCTGCTCAAGAAGAACAGCAAAGGAAAGCTGCACAAGAAGAACAGCAAAGAAGAGCTGCACAAGAAGAACAGAGGAGAGCTGCACAAGAGAAACAGCAAAGGAGAGCTGTAGTGGAGGAACAACAAAGGAAAGCTGCACAAGAGGAACAGCAAAGGAAAGCAGTAGAGGAGGAACAGCAAAGAAGAGCTGCTCAAGAAGAACAGAGGAGAGCTGCACAAGAGAAACAGCAAAGGAGAGCTGTAGTGGAGGAACAACAAAGGAAAGCTGCACAAGAGGAACAGCAAAAGAAAGCGGTAGAGGAGGAACAGCAAAGAAGAGCTGCTCAAGAAGAACAGCAAAGGAGAGCTGCACAAGAAGAGCAGCAAATGAGAGCTGTAGAGGAGGAACAACAAAGAAGAGCTGCTCAAGAAGAACAACAAAGGAAAGCTGCACAAGAAGAACAGCAAAGAAGAGCTGCACAAGAAGAACAGCAAAGGAGAGCTGCACAAGAAGAACAGCAAAGAAGAGTTGCTCAAGAAGAACAGCAAAGGAGAGCTGTAGAGGAGGAACAGCAAAGAAGAGCTGCTCAAGAAGAACAGCAAAGGAGAGCTGTAGAGGAGGAACAACAAAGGAAAGCTGCACAAGAGGAACAGCAAAGGAAAGCGGTAGAGGAGGAACAGCAAAGAAGAGCTGCTCAAGAAGAACAGCAAAGGAGAGCTGTAGAGGAGGAACAAAGAAGAGTGGCTTTGATTGAAGAGCAAAGGCGAGCTAAGCAGACTGAGGAGAGGGTACTTGCTGACATTGAGGGGGAAAAGAAAATGAATCTGCAAGAGCAGGAGAAAGCTACTCATATTTCAGAAGAGGAAAGGAAGAAACACATCCAAGGGCAGATAAAAATAGAGCGGCAGACTAAAGAGCAGAGGAGAGAAAGGCAGAAAAGAGAAGAATGGACGAGAGCTCAAAGAGTAGAAGAGGAAAAGAAAGCCTTTGAAAAAGAGAAAACTCTAAAGCAAAGAGAAGAAAAGCAAGCCAAAGAGGAGAGGGCTAGACTCCTTAAGGAGAGCCAAGCTGCACTGAAAGAAGAGAAGAGAGTTACCCAAGAACAGATGCTAGCTCAAAGAGAGGACGGAGTCCAGGCTAAAAAGAGAGAAGAAGAAGAAAAGTTAGCTGCTCACAGAGAGAAGACAGATGCTCTCCAATACTATGCCATCACCTCAACAGAATCTGAGAGGAAACCCAGAGAAAGACAACTCTGCTCCCCTTTGCCTTCACAACAAAGAAACAATCCATCAGGGCTCGAGTCAGCTGATGACACTCGACCTTATAGACCACACGCCCCTGCCTCTCCAGCTCCATCGCTGCCCCGTTCCAACACTTCCTCTCCTGCTCTTGGATTTAAGCCTTCAATGTTCAGAGTAAAGGATAATACCATCAGAGGTTCCTCTTTGACTAAGTCAGTCAAACCACGCTTCCATAAGAACTTCGGAGAGGATTTCAGGTTTGGTTCACCCATGGACAGGGGGTCAGAGAGAGGAGACGAAGAGCCGGAGATAATGAGACGCAGCGCTGGAACCCCTGTCAATCCTGACACAGGATTAAACAGACTTGCAGCTATCAATGAATCCTCAGCTTTCCACCCATCATCATCACAGGAGTACTCAGCCCACATCCCTTATCACAGGCCCTATTCTAGGAAAAGCTTTGCTCTGGAGGAAGACGACTCCCGTTCTGTCATCAGCAACATGTCAGAGGATGTGGAGAGTTTTGCCACCAGTGTAGCAGACCTGACAGATCTAAGAGGCCTCTATGACTCAGAGAGACCAGAATCAGCCTGTAGCTTCAGCAGTGATGTGTCCCGTTCTTTGGGTAAGCCTCCAGCTGTTCCCCCAAAGAGTGAAAAAGCGTTGCGGAGGGCTAAAAGGTTGACTACTCGGAGGATCAAGAAAGAGTTGTCCAAACCTGAAGGAGACACCCCCGCTGGAGTTCAGACAGAAGTGTCCAGTATTCCTTCCTCCTCCATTGAGGTATGCTCCTCCAACCGCCATGCTGTGGCTTCCCCTCATTTTTCCCCACCTGTCTCCCTCGCTCATGCTCCAACCTTGGGACCTAGCTTGCCTTCCTCCCACCGCTCGTTCCACGCTTCCCCTCATGCCACTGGTCCCATCTCCCTCCCAGTTTCCTCACCTTATGCTACTGCCGCTGTTCCCCTCCCTGCTGTGTCCCCTCATGCTACTGGCCATGCTTCCCACCATACTGCTCCTAAGACAGTTGCTTATGTTCCCTCTTCTCCCACTCTCCATCGTGCCAAACACCCAGCTCCAGTGACACAGTACCAGGTAGAATCCAGCTACCCCCAGGCCTACCCACTGACCCAGCGCAAGGTGCTGCAAGACCTCGGCTCTGGTCAGTATTTCGTAGTGGATGTACCTGTTCAAGTGATGACAAAGACCTTCTTTGACCCAGAGACAGGAAAGTATGTTCAGCTGAATGTCCGCGAGTCTGGCCAGAGCATTTCGCAACCTCAGCCCCAGCACACGTGCCCACAGCCTCAAGTTCAACCCCAAATGCAGATCAAGCCGCAACAGCAGCCTCACTCCCAGGCCTCTCCAGCTGGCAAGCCCGTAGGGTTTTATCAAGGCCACCATCCCCAACCTGCACCTCTCAACTCCATGCACCCCCACAGATCATCAGCTCCTGGGACTGCCCACCAAGACCAACAGGCTGACAGGGAGAGCCACAGCTACGGACACCCAGCTCTTGAAACAGGACAGAACTCTGAAGGGCATCGCTACAGTCCAGAGAAGACTCCATACATGGACACGGTTAAGGATACAGACAAAACATATAACGCAGTTTACAGCACACATGGCTCATATGAGTCATTCCCAGAGTGTGACACAAACAGCCAGCTTGCAGAAAGCTCAGGTTGTGAAAATGATAACTCAGCCCACTCAGGATATCAGCCGCGTGATATAATAACCATCAGCGAGCTGGAGGACTTTATGGAGATGTCTGATTGGTGAGAACAATGACTAGTGTAAAATGATTTAATAAAGTAGGGATATCTAAAAGCACAGTGTGAATGGATCATATGTGCAGTAATTTAAGTGATTGTAAATTACTTTTTCAAGTGAAAAAAGTCCCAGAATGTTTTTGGTTTGTAGTTTTAAAAAGTCCCTGTGACAGGCTGTTTAATTGCTGCTGCTGTTTTTAGAGCGTCATTGTCCTATTTATTGTTTTACAGAGTTCACCATTCCATTTGACTTTTGAATGTGAGACGCTAAGATATGTTTCTTGTGTATCCGTATCATCAGTATCCTCGTAAACCTAGAAGTATGTTAGCATACATCAAACTGCAACATTGTTTTGTTGCTTGGGAAAAAAAGTTTGTTTCTGCTTTGAACACTGACAAGTATGCTTAAGGTTTTCCCCTTTTTCTCTTTTTTTTGATGCATGAAACATTGTGAAACCCAAAGTGTCAATCAAAGATTTTCAGATGGTGTCAAGCCTAGTTTGTGCATTCAGCCACCGTGTCAAACTGAACACACGTTGATGTGATTGTTGCTGTTTTTAAGGTTTAACTTCATGCAGTAGTCAATTTTTTTTTTAAGTTGGCGGTTTGTGAGGACGTTTCTGTGTTGCTGTGAGACAGAGCAGTGTGACATGGGCTTATTCAGACAATAAAAACACACATCATTCAACAAAATTATTTCTCATCACGATGACTCTCTTTCAAATAACCTTTTAAAGGTTTAAAAAGAAGGAAATTGCTGCAACATACTGATTTCATTTTACTGCTAAAACAACTGTAAAAACAATAAAATATTACGATAACTGCCACCCTGCTCTGACTCTTAAAATGTACCCTGGGTATGAATGACTCAAAATGAAGAGTCTTTTCACTGATTGCATAAGATAATTACAAAGTGATATTGAGAGGGTGCAATAATATATCCTAAGAGAGTTCAAAAACACAAAAAGCATTAACATTTTTTTTAATTTCATTTGGGTTTGGGTCCTTTTTTTTGCCATTCAAAACAATTCAAATGCTTAAATCTTTGCGTCCTAAACCTATGGGATCAAAGGATAGTAACAATACAGTAAGAACATTTCTTTTCTTTGATTTCCCTTGATCTGCAGACTCATATTAAATGTACTTTGCTGTGGCGAGAACGCTTGCATACACTCCCTGGTTTCATAGTAACCTTAGATATTGGTGATCTGCTGAGAAGCAGTGACATGCTTTGACCACTGTGGGGCAGATGAGAGCGATTCCTCCTCTGGAGCAAAGACTTGAACTTTAGACTTGGGTAAAGGAAAACTTGAGGGAAACCCAAGTAAAAGATGTAGTTAAGAAGATATACTATTTCTCTACATTCAGAAGAACTATCATTTCAGCACATTTACACATGACTTTCAATTCATAAAACCTTAAACTAAAGCTGTACATATAATACAAAACATAGATTTCAAAAGATTTTTTTCATGGTTAGAAAAGATTAAACAGTCTCATGGGTCCAGTTAGTACATTTTCCATTGAATCCATGCTTTCCGAGAGAACATACAACTTGAAGGGTTAAATCTGTTGTGTAATTCCATTTGGCTTTGGCAGAGCTCAAAGCGCCAGCAGAAGCCTTGCCTCAGCAGTTTAGCCTGCCCAATAAAGCAGCAGGCTTCATACCACTGGGACAGTCTGACAACCACAGCCAGAGACAAGCCAATGCCACTCTGTCCAGCAGCTAGACAGGGAGAGGTCCCAGCGCGCGCGCACACACACGCATTCAGTCACAAAAATACATAGGATAAACATGTATCAGCATATGCTTTTTGTAAGCTTTACTGGGATGTGCAAGAGGTGCATTATCCCTACACTCTGAGAGTAACTTGGGTGATGGAAATGCATGTTTAGCATTTTATTGTGTTTGCCTCTCAAAATTGCACACAGTGTGACAGTCGCATGCACACACGCAAACCAGGAGACTTGACCATCACTCTAGATTTCTGGGTGTTTGGGACATGGTCCAAGGCTCACTCACAGAAACAGGAAATGACATTTCCTACGTTTTGCAGGACACACAGAGAAAAAGAGAGAGAGAGGGAGAGACAATCAGAGGGAGAGTGAGAGGGAGAGTACTGGGAGAGAGTGGGAGTTTCTAAGTGGGAACAGAGCCTTTACTGTTTCATATTACACAGAAAAGAGGAGAAAGAGGAGAAGAGTTAATGGTGGGTAAGGGCTCTGGTGGGTTGTGCAGTCGGGCTCTGTTTTGAATGTAGCTGCTTGTGTAAGTGCTGTGCAGTTGTCTGGGTTTATGGATTCGCTGACTGTGGAAAATGTACTTCTCTATAGTGATCCTTGTCCTGACTAAGGCTCTGGTCACAGGTAAGTTTACCTTATTTACAGCAATACAAACCACTAAGAAAGTTAGCAAGTCAGCAAGAAAGAAAGAAAATTTGTGTGGAGAGTAGGAACTTGATCTACCACCTATATGCCACTGTGATCCTGTAGTTTTAGTATATTATGGAACTTTGGTATGAAAATAGCATCAAACATACAAGAACGATCACCAACCAACAATCATCGTTTCTAAAACAATCAAAATTTGCAAATCTTTTTTTACTATTGTCAAATTGGATGTAACAAAAAGTCTCTTGCAAACTTGGCTTTGTTAAAAATCAAACCAGTTGTGGAGTTAAGCAAGTTTGTTCTCTGTGATCAGAGAAAAACATTGTGTACATCCTATAAAACTGCCATAAAGCAGGCATACAACTTATATGTTCTGCCCTGTAATCTTTTTGTAATATTCAGTTATGTATTTTGGTTGGTTCAAGTCACTTTTGCTGTCACTTGAAGATTATAGGACAAATCTAGAAGACCCCAAGGGAGATTCCCCAACTAACACAACAACAGCGAAAGAACAGCAAGGCAGCATGGGAGACCAGATGGTCCCTGTTATCTTACTGTACTGAGGATGAATGTTTCCCACCTGTAGCTTCTTCGTTGCCTGTCTGATCACACATATTGTGTCCAGACTCTCTGTCTCTTCTAGAGAGACGTGACCCAGCTGGCATCAAAATATAACCCGAGTATCAAGGGAAGTAAAATAGGGGCTCAAAGTTTTTACACTGTTAGTGCTTTCCTGTTACAGACTGAATTCCCATCCAGTGATGGAATGACACATAAAAGTAGAACCAGTTTGAGCTCTGTCAGCATAAATCCAACAAGCCACTGCGGGTGTGCAGAAAAACGTACTTTGTCTAAATGCTACAATTATGTTTAACTGGCAGGAAATCAAACATCTTGTAAAAATGAACTCAGACTTTTCCATGTGGGGCACATTACCAACTATTGGTAATTAGTTAATTTTAAAAGCAGGGAGGAGTCACACAATCTAATAGATTATTGCATTCTGTAAGTACTTATGTTTGGCAAAGAATATGTTTTATAGTTTAATTTGAATTTATTCTGTCATAAACAATGTATGGATATATATCAATGCACAACAGAGGGAGGAAGCACACATTGAAAAGTGATTTTTTTTTTTTTAATTAAAGCGTGTATGCAAAACTAAAAAAGTATATTTAAAAATGTACATTAAAAAAAGACAGCTGTATGTTTAACCTGTACTGTTTGTGTTTTTTTGTCAGCGGAGGCCCTGAATGTGACAGTCACCCCGGGGCCCGTTGTCTTAGTAACAGAGAAAGAGAACCTGACACTGTCCTGTTTGGTATCTCAGAGGAAGAGGAGCAGCAGTGTCCTCATTCTTCGCTGGTTCTTCTCTCCACTTACTGCTCCCACTCCTGTGCCACCTCCCTCCCCTCCCTCCCCCTCCCCCCCTGCACTCGAGCCCTCTCAGTTTCTGATTGTGAAGATGGGCATAAAGAAAATGAAGATATACGGGAACTACACCAGTCGTTTCCCCCAGCCAAAGTTTCATCTGCACGAGGAAACGGAAGGAGAGGAGTACCGGCTGCGGATTCTCAGTGTGACTGGGATGGATCAGGGTTTTTACACCTGTAAAGTTCAGGAGATCCGCAAACACAGAAACACATGGAGAGCATCCTCCAATGGAACCAGCACCACACAGCTGACAGGTAACAAGGTGTACTTTTATCTCCCTCTGTTCTCCATGAAAACATTTGTCTGTGGAAAGACTCAGGGCTCAGGGCTCAGGGTTTAAGACCCATTCTCAACCCTATCCTCTCAGCCTGTTCTCCCTTTGCCAAGATGTTAAAGGTAAGTGTCCCATGAATGAGGCCAAACTAAAAATGCATCAGGCAGAGTGAAACTATTGAACTATTTCTAACAGAATCGGGGCATTATTTTAACGAGATGAGTAAGGAATCTATTCATCATGTCCACCTGGTGAAACAGCAAAACTGTGATCTTTAACAGGAAGTGATGAAAGCCTACTTGTCTACTGTTTATACTTTCCTACAACACCAGCCACTAAAAGTTAAGGGTCAAAAACAAAAGGTATTTCTGGTTTAATTACCCTGAACATTTTTACCATGGAATAGTCCTTTCCAAAGAATTCCCTTACAGCTACTTACGTTTAACTGAGGTATGCCGCCCATCTTATCCAACAACCAAAGAAAGGGAGAGCAACTGATTTTACTCAAGAACATGGATCAAATAGAAATATGTAGCATGTATTCTCTGACTCTATTTGTAGTAAGTAGTACCTATGTGTTTGAGTGTGACCCCAATCCTCTGGCATTTCCATCTCAAAACAATGAGCTCACACAGCCAAACCACACTCAACAATATTGCTCTCTGTGTACGAGAGTAAGAGGTGGAGGGTTGCTGAGCTGGCAACGTTCAAAAACTCTGAAATACATGACGTTAGCATTCTGGGTTTACTTTTATTGCAAGCCTCAGGAGAAAATCGACTGGAGAATTCAACGTATATAGTTTGCACCAAAGAAATCAACAATAAACAAACTGAAGAAAATGTGGTTAAGAACTAATTGAAATCACATGCAGTAATACATTTTTCTTTATATCAGTATGATCCAGTGCATCCTTTGGTGGGATGGACTGGATAGATTTATTCTGCTGCCATACCGTGCTTTGGTGTGGCTACATGTGACTCATGTTGCACAGTTTACCTTTCCCTAGTTTTAAGCTAAAAAAAAGCACAGAGGTTTAAGTCAGACAGAGCCATCTGACAACGCCCTGCCCTATATTCAGGGCCCGCGAAGGAAGCTACGCAACCTCAGGCATCTCCGACATGCATTGACCACAGAACCAGAAACACAAGAGCTGACATTATATGGGTAAACAAAGAAGGACAAAAAAATGGTAATCTAGGGAACCCCTCAGTCTGCAGATTTCAGTCTGCTGATCTTAAAGCAAAGGCTACACCCTGCTGAGGTCAATGGACAACTATTATTCAAAAGATTTTGCATAAAAGAGAGACGGTTTGTCCTCTCCCACATCTCTAAAGTCCAACTTCAGAACTTAAAACCTAAAGGTTGAGATTTTCTCCTGGTAAAACTGAGTGGATCTGTGTTGTTAAAATTAATCTTATTAGACAAACTCTCTGAAGCTCTCTGGCTTCAGGTTTACAACGCTGCAGTTTTAGCGGATGGTTCATTTTTCCACGACCCGTCTTCACAGCAGGGGGAAAACAGACATGCCTATACCTGATTATGTTCTGCAGTAGATATTTCTTTAGGCATAAACATCATTGTTGGTATATTGTTGGTAATATGTGGACACATTTGTCGACAATTGTGTACATTTAATTTGTCCCTGACAGCCAACCTGTTGACCTCAGGCTGCTTGCACTGATCAGATGTAGGGTTTAGCTTGTGGTTAACCACAGTGTGAGTGTGGTCAGATGTGTGGTTTACTTGCATTAGCCTACATGTTAACTACTCACGCTGGTAAGAGATGCCTGCTAAATGTAACTGTTGTCTCGTCAGAGGAGTGAGGGTGCTACAGACTGCCTACTCTACAAGCCTTTATCTTGGGTTGTCATTATTTTTTATGTTGTGGTAAACAGTGGGTGGACAAAATGGCATATAATTAAGTGCGGCCTAAAAAAAAAAAGCATGATAGATTGGCCCTACATTTGCCAATTATCTTCAATATTTATGCTAAAGATAGTTTAGCAGGCCTCTAGTGCCTTTGACATTGTGGCTTGTTTCTTGGACTTGGTTACATGTTGTGTGTTGGTTTTTTAAATTACGTGTAAATACAGCACTGATACACAAGACAGTTGTAATATTTTTATATAGTTTTTAATGTTTTCGTATAACACTAAAGTCAGTTTTCACCTACTGCATCCCACATTACTCATGTGATACTCAGACAGAACAGCCATGACACGTTTCACAATTTTGCCGGCCGTTCAGCGTTCTGCAAACAGGCTAGAAGTCAATTACAGTTATCATTTCTTATTAATATGTATCAACCTGTGTATAAAAGACATATTAAAATCTCATTATGGGGAGCAGAGACAAAGTAATTTATGTACATAGCCTCAGTTCACTCTCCTTAACCTCTTGCTAAATACCCCTGACCTAATCACAAGCCACCACAACTTCCTTATTTGTGTTCTTTTTCTCGCTCATAAGGACACAAAGAAAACTGCAATGTGAAGTGACCAACAAAAGGAAGTTAATATGCAGTGGAACGGGGAACCCCCCGAACACTGTCCAAGAACAGCAATACAGCCGGGGCTGTGTGTCTGTGCGTGTGTGCATGTGTGTGTGTGTGTGTGTGTCTGTGCGTGTGTGTGTCTCTGTGTGTGTGTGTGTGTGTGTGTGTGTGTGTGTGTGTGTGTGGTGGGTTTGGCTGATGCTGCAGTAGACTCTCCCTTCGTTTGGGTATTTCTGGAAACCATTGAGGCCGTCTGCTGGATTGGGTCAGGATTCTAGTCTGGGCACTAGTTTTCTATCATTTACGTACTGTTTTTGCTGACTTTTTTGTTTGACATTTGTTCCTCCAGTGCACTTTACCCCCAAGGATGGCAGCAGTGAAGGACTGTGGCTTTTATTCGCAGGTACCCTTTTTATCTCCTCACCTCTGTATCACTTATTATCCACGTGTTATTTTGATAATGCCACTAATCTGATTCTTTTTTCTGTTTCTGTGTTTAGATGTGTATCTCTGTGCTGTGCTGATCTGCTCACTGGGCCTGCTCTCCATCTTCCTGTTCTCTCTCGTTCTAACCTGTCAGTATTTCCACAGAAGACACAGGCTCAAAGGTGAAATTGTCCCTTGTCTCTATAACTTCACATTTATAACTTTATGTTTCAGTTTTCCTATTAAAAACAAACCTGTTAACATGTTTTCTTTTCTGTTACTTTCTCCACAGCCAGTTACCTATTAGTCAAATGTCCAGAAAGCAGGTACGAGTATGTTGTTCTTATAGAGTCATAAAACAAATAATAATGATTAACCACCAACCTACGGAGCAAAATTGCTCAATATTTGCCAATTATTGCCCCTTAAATGTGGGAATTTTTCATTTTTCTGTTTCATGTCATTTCCATTTTAATACTTCTGGCTCTGGATTTCTGGCTATTAAAAAGCAAGCTGTTAGACCACATCACTTTTGGCTTTTATAATTTTAAACATTTTAATTCATAAAACTATTTATTGATAGACTGCAAAAATAATCAATAGGCAGTCTATTGAAAGAGACTACCTGTTTTATTTTTACTTTTACACTCCAATATTTCTGCATTAAAAAAACATTTAAATATTTTTGGCTTTAAAACAAAAAGGAAAACATAATAGATAAATCTATAGTGGTAAATGTTTAATAATACTTACTTGGATCCCTCATAAAATGTTATCACTTATCTACTCCATGCAGCTCAGGAGAGACAGTAACCAGCTCCAGCAGTTGCTCCAGTTCCTCCCCGAGAGAACAAAGGAAAGACACAAGACAGAAAACTGACAGGAGAGCAATGGTAACACCACCTAAACTACCTGAAGAGACCCTGCTGCACATACCAGCCAAAGGTAAAGTGACCTGAGAGCTGCATGTGACCTATTTGTCTTGCAGACCTCACATGACAGACTATGGCTCAGTGTGGACAAGTTAATAGAACCTTAGAGTACTTTTTCCTTCCCAGATGGTTTAATTGTAAGGATTTTATAGGCCTGCAAAGTGTGCAGTATTTCATAAAAAACACAGCCTGAATCTTAATTTTGCTTTTGAACATCCCAAATATGTTTATAGTCTTATCCTTTGGTCAATGGGGACACAGCTGCTCCACAGTTATTAGGGTCACTTCAAAGCATGGTGCAGCCTGGATCAATTCCCACTCCTCGTCTTTCTGAAGTTATTAGTCACAGCGGGCTGAGAGAGGCCCCAGCCCCAAGAAAAGGATTTTGGGGTTGAAGAAAAAGTAAATGATTAGCAAGTACAAAAGCAGAAAATTATATCAGCATAACTCAACATCTGTGACAAAACAGAAGAGTTTCAGAGAGTGAGACAAGCAGAAAACAGTCTGAGTGAGTTGTCAGAGGTAAAATCAACGCTCAGCTCTTATTTCTGTTCTAAACAACACCTTGATTAGGTTTAATATAAAGTGGTTGTGAAGGACAATTTTACCTTCAACCACAAAGTTACGAGTTGATTCCTCCTGGCTGCTGTTCTGTGTCAATTAAGGTGGTCTCTGTTTTTCAGCGCCCGTCGCTGCAAAGAGACCTCAGAAGCCCAGAAGGTCAAAGAGATCTGCCACTGTAAGTTTCCTCGTTCTCATCCATCAGCCAATCACAAGACCCACATCCACTACTACCATAAAACTCATTTAATGAAACATAGGCACTTAAAATGTTTATAATGTATTTATTAATGTTTGGGAAGGCTGTTTTTTCTCCACGAGTTGTTATTGAGATACATACAACTGGGAATTTGTTTCACGACTGCATGATTGTCTACAGGAGTTTATTGCCGTCTCTTCATTCAGTTATGAGCTTGATAATTCTATTTAGCTTTATTGCTTCTGAAACACAATTATTTATTTAGAGTGCTTCATTGGTTTTATATCCACAATAAAAGTGTCAAACAAGTATGTACTGAAGAAAACTACTCAAACTAAGGATCATCAGTATTTCAGTACATGTGCCTCTGTAGTGAAATGAAGGTCTGGAGATGTGAGCTTTTCGTTTGCACGAAACATACTGATTGGATTAGTGTAACAAGGAGGATCTGAGGATGTTGGATAGGACTCTTATTGTACCAAATGTTTTTCAAGCAAACTAAATGTTCCAAGAGGTCCTGTGAAGCCTGTAAACAAATAGTTTCTGCAGCTGAGGGACTGAAGAGATGTTTACCACAGAAATTAGAAACACTATTCAGTGACAAAGATTAAATGCAGAGAAGATACATCCTAACATACACCTTTTTTTCTGTAGTAAAATCTGTGCAATACTTTCCTCTTTAGCTTTATCTTCCTGCTCAATTCCTCTAACCCGTTCTCTCCCTCCTCCAGCCTCGAGTATCACATGAAGATAGCCTGACATATGCAGAACTGGAGCTGGTCAGACCGAGACTGGAGCCCCCAGCCTCCTCCATCCCTGACCCCGAACCTTCCAGCCCCGACACTGTGTATGCTCAGATCCTCTTCCAGGAGAAATGGCTGTAAACATGGCAGCTTGGTACCTCCTGGTGAGGGCAGAGCTCTGCAAACTGAACTGAGTGGCTTTCAAAGGACAATATTTATGAGCTATCAGTATGACATTTATCATTGGGTTGTTTTGGATGAAACTATGCCACATCTGTTGGTAAATGGGGGTTTTGTGTTTTCTCTGTGCAGTCCCATACCAGCGCAGCAGTTTTTGGGTCTTATAATTCTGTTGTTTTGTTTGTTGGCATCACTGGCCTGCGAGCCAGATGTTTAGAGACTGATCTTACCGTTAACTGTTCTGTATAAACTCAGGAGACTGTGTGGAAAGGAACTGTTGTCCAGACTCTCTTATTGCAGCGTCATACGGCACTGTAACACTCAGCTTTATAAGCGCATTTATAATTACAGTTCTAATACATCATATCAATAAATATGCTGGGGTCTGACATTCAAAGGGTGCAGTCTTTCATTCATATAAATACAGTTTTTAATTATTATAGTTTAAATTGGATTGGATTCCACTTTGTATGATTTGTCTGTAATTTGCTTAGTTAACAAACAGGGTGTGTTTTATCCACAAAAGAAGGCAAAAACACAATATTACAAACCGCTTCAGTGCATCCAGTGTTTGATATACACAACGGCACAGACTAACGAATGAAAAATTAATGCGTTCGATAGTCTGTCAAAGTTAAGAGCTTCACATTCTGGGAAGTTTGCTTCATCGTTCTTTGGCAGAGAGTTAAATGAGAAGATCAGAACCATTCATACTGGAGAGTGGTATCAATCTTTTCATCTAACTCCCGAGCTAGAAAGTTAACACACATTTTCCAAATATTTTCATTTTAATTCTCAAAGAAAAACCCACCAGAGGGGACAGAAAGAGCACAAAGAGTCTTCTGCTTCTGATTTCAAAGTGTGATCAGCGAGGCACAGGCATAAACAGCAAATATAAATCCTAGAAGCAGCAGACATTACACCCAGGAAAGGTGAAGGTGTGGGCCATTTTCTGAAGGTCAGTGTGTGAAAAATGGAAGTGCCTGAAGAAAGAGAATGAGCCACACTCTTCTCCTGGAGAGTGGGAGAGACCGAGAGAGAGAGACCCTCATCCCCCACAGTTCATACTCACTGACTAGGATGAACCCGCTAATGACTACATTTATTCAAATTAGACTAATTGTAATCATGGTTAATAATTAGCTTTACAGTGCATTATAATTGGGTTAGGCTACAAGATGGTTCTGCCTAGGTGCAATAATTTATTTGATTTAATTATTCTGAGGAACCCAATGGTTTGACATTTCATATCATAAAACCAACGGTGTAGAGAGAATGGAGTTGGCCGTTGTCTTTAGAGAAGGTCATTGCTCGCTCTCTGGGAAAATTATGAGGACTATTTTCCACTCTATTAAGCTACTCCACTTTGCACAATTAGCCACACACACAAAGGTTAAAGAGAGAGACCTCTTCCTTTATGATAGAGAGGAGTGGTGCATGTGCATGAGAGAGCAAGCGGGAGACACAAAGCAAACAAGCCTGCAAAATCTCGACAGTCTAACGTGGCTGCTTATTTATTGGAATATACAGTATGTGCACTGATGTAAGAGAGACAGTATCATATTTTTCCTCAGCAACATCAAGATCAATTTTTACAGATGTAAAGTTTCATACCGTCTCTCTCCTCAGATGGGTCAGATTTAACCGGTAGTGTGTGGCCAAGGCCCGACCGTGAGAGATTAAACGGTCTTTTATGACTAACAAGAAATCTCTGTCCTCACACACACGAAAAGCTGTCACAAGCAGAAAGAATTTCTCAAAACCCAAACACATTTTACATCCACCACAACACGCATACTTGACATAATCACAGTAAACTTATGGAGGCTAATCGTTCAAAAAACAAGCAGCGAAATACTCATAAATGCCACACAACAAAGACAACTGAAAACACACTGTGGAAAAACAACCAAGTAAAGGCCACTAAACTATTCACGTCTAACTAAACATCCTGTACTCTTCACGCCACAAATATTTAACAAAGCAAAACATTACAACCCTCACAGCAGAAAATGCTGACTTTTGTGCATGCCTTACTTTGTATAATAGTAGACGCTTGACGAGCAGTTCCTGAGACAAAAACAGCTGCAGCTCTATAATACTATTAAAAAGCCGTATTTCTCAGGGAGTGCTGGCTGAGCATGCAAGCTCTTTTTCATCATTCATACAATTCCTCTCGGGTTCAGTTTAAAGCTGCTAAGTTCAACCACAGGCTTTTGCCGCAGCCCCTAGTAAGCTCTGTTAAAACAGTGAGAGTTTAAATGACTGTAAAGGAGTGCTTTCCCTCCTTCAAATTCATCCAGAAAACTTTAGCCAGTGTCCTTCTGGTTTCACCCTCAGGAACCCCCAATGAAATAAAATCCTTACCAACACAGATTTCAGTCATAAACTAAATCAGAGACTCAAAGTAGAGGATTTAGACAAATGCAATTTTATTTCAATTTAATTAAATTCAGTATTTACACGTAATTAAATATTCATGTAGGAGGTAAATATTCTATTTAGTCTGAAATGTAAATGCATCAAATATTATAACATTGTTCTTTATGAATACAAACACAAGACAGCTGTGCATTAGACCTGAGATACATTTTCTGAGAGTCTCTCTCAGAGGACAAAGGCAGTGACTGGACTGTGCTTAAACACTGCCACCTCTCACTCACAGGTCCAGGTGAAAACTCTGCCCCAGGCATCGCCTGCCAACAGAGTAGCATGACTCCTACACAGGTGAGAGAAATGTAAATGTATTATGTTGTAAAGCATGCAGTAATGTACACACTTTGGAAGAATTCAGTTTAAATTTGATTAGCTTTAGAAGTGTACTATATTACTATTATAAAAATTAACAATCCAACTTAAAAACATAATCAAAACCCCATATCTGTTTGCAGTAAGCAGGTGAATTATATTTACTGTACCTGGACACGGCCAGTGCCGTGATGGCCGGATTGTTTTTGTAGCGACGTTGCGACGCCGTCTGACTTATGTTCAACTCTTGACATAACACCAGACGCCTCTGCCAACCTTTAACCTGGCATGAGCTGATCACTGTGGAATCATCATGAGAAATACATCAACATCCTCTTACTACGGAATTACAGGGCAGTTATCCACCCAGTCTGAAACCCTGACCCAATGGTCCTCACAAGAAAAATTAATTGTGCATTAACACAGACAGCAGGCTGTAAAAGGGAGAAAAATCCCTCAAATATAAATGCCTCAATGTTATGTAAAGACTTGTCTCAATGTAATTGGAAAGTATAATACTCCTATGAGGTGACGCGAGGCTGTAACCAACGTATGCCAAATTGGATCTGGGTATTATTGCTTTCTAAATTATACACGCACACACACGTCAGCAGAATTACTCATCAGTGTTTACTGCCTCTATGTTTAATAACTTTATAACAACATAATTCCTGCTAGCCCTAATGCTAGTGAGGGATAGGGTGAGCATTACAAGCGCTCATCTGGAAACCACGCTGTCTAGCTCTGAGATGAGCGGTTAAAAATAATCATCTCACGCTTAAGGATTTATCTAATTAGATAGCAATGGGTTTTTCTGAAACACTAAAAACAGGGATCATGTCTTTCTGTTTGGTTTCCTTTCAGTTGGTTTCACAGTTTTGTTACTGTCAGCCTCTCTCATCATCTGTGTTGTTGTAAATACAACATCTACAACCTATTCTACTGCCAGTAGCATTACCGTCTCTCTCTGCTCGGTCTTGCCCTGGGGACACAGGCTCTTCTGGAGGGCCAGGTAATTGTGTTCTGGTGTAGTCCGTCCTCCATATCTGTATGAGAGACACATAACGAGTAGCAAAATCATAGACATAATTCAACATAATAACAGACACACTCACAAAAGCGCTGGCGCACACACACACCCCACACGCCCACTGTAATAATAAAGTAATGATACCATTTGTGTGTTTGTGTGTGTGTTGGCGTGTGGCATGGGCACCCACTCCCAAGTGAAGCACAATCTAGAGATTGCAGCTTTGATTGCAGAGAGGCAGCATATGCTTATTTTCATCCTAAGCAAAACAGTCACACACACACAACCCATATGCTGTTATTAATACCTTGATGGACATCCAAGCTGGTACCTGTGCGGCTAATAACAAAGTAATGACTGCCAGAGTTGAATATTGTACAGTATAAAAACTCTCTCAGCGATCTATTAGTATCTACAAAGAGCCACCATCGAATGACTTTAAGACAGGCATCTCTGTCATTATTACCTAAAAACAAAAACTCACCCGTATAATGCCATCTGCACAGCCTGTGACGATGATATTCCTGGTATCCCACTCGTGTCGCTGTGTGAAGCTGGCACACAGGATGTCTGCCCGAGGCCCGCAGGAAGCGTCAGTGCAGGTCAGCAGCTGGCCCTTCATGGTCCACAGGTAGAGTCGAGGTCCCGCACATGCCACGATCTCACCCTTGGAGAGAATGTAACAAAGTGTTGACGCTCGTGTGTGAACAGATATACAAAGAGATGCACAAAAAAAGAAAAACACACACACGCAGAGGATATGCACGCTGTCAACAGTGAGAGTCCACCCTTCCTCGTGCTGTGAACTGAGTGAAGGGGGAACAACATGACGACGGTGAGCCAAAAAAATGTCAAAGGACAGAAGAGAGCGTGAGTAGTTCGAGAATTAAACAGGTAGAGATCAGGAAAGTTGACTTACAGTGAGGTCATTGATAGCCAGCACAGAGATGCTGGTTGTGTGTCCTGTTAACTGGGTGACATAACTCAGGTCCTCCATATCCCACAGGATACAGGTGAGGTCACGAGAACCACTCACTATGATGCTGTGGACCTCAGACACAGCCAGGCACGTCACTGCATCTGTGTGACCGTATAACGGCTGTGAAGAAGAGTGGGGTCAGTACGAGTGTGTAAAGATGGTGATGTTAAATCTCCGGAGCAAACAAACATGCAGACAGACTAACCTGTCTGAGTCTCATGTGAGTGAGTTTGTCCTTGGTGACTGCTACATCCCACACACAGATTACAGTGCTGGTTCCTGCAGTGATGATGGTTGTCGGGTTGGGACAGGCAGAGCACAGCGTCTCGCCCCAGTCACACAAACTCTCACACACCGCAAAGGTCTAGAGACGGACATAACGTACGTCGGTCATAATTACACAGTGATAAAATATCTGTGATGGGCTTCTGTGAAAATGTGATTATCACCCTCATCAGGCATTCTTAATGCAGAATACAGACTGAGGGTAATTAAAACACAGCACAATGTGTTGGTATTAGTTAAAAAGGGGCTCAATAAATCTGAATTTAAGTTTGAATAGCAGCATTTAAAACATGAATTATGATCTTTCATCTGATCATATGATGTGATGGTAGTTATTAAGAAATTGTGAGAGCAAATTTGAGAAATTTAATCGTGTCTTAAATTATTGTGATACTTGCTTAATACTTTAAATCTATTTCACAATTTCGTTCCTCAAAGAAACAAGCAATATTTTTTTACAAGAGTAATGTAAATGCCCCAAAGGCCTTAGAGAACAAAGAGAGAAGATATGTACAATGTGCATGAGGCAATTAATATTAGAACATTTTAAATCAATTTAAATAACCAGAAATCAATTGACTCACCTAATAATGGAGTTTGTGTGTTGTCTTGAGTTCATAAATATGTAATTAAACTGGTTAAAATTCACTTTCTATTCATTTGAGTTAAAATGGAAACTCAATTAAATAAATAAATAAACTCATTAAAAATAAACATACAAACACTATGATGGAAGAGTCATTAATTTCACACTCTTTTCTCACATTTGAAAAAAAGGCCATAGTCAATGAATGCATCACGTATAATATGCACTTGCTTTATTTTAATTTGATTTATGAAACTACACAGAACTGGAAGGTTGTACAATTATGCAGGAAACTCATTGACTGTCTATCCCCACATACATACCTTCTCTGTGGAATGGTTTCCAAAGGCACAGCTGTTGTCAGGGAACCCCCAGTTGAAGAAGCAGCCCAGCAGAGGCGACAGGAGAAGCCGGTTTCTCTCCAGGACCAACACCTCTTTTTCCAGACACAGTATCTGACCCACCGGGCCTCTCGGCAGCTCTGCAGTACGGTTTAAAAAGGCGCCATCAGCAAGATTAATTTCTTTTAAATTGTCAGTCAAACCATATACATAAAAAAAAAAATTGACCTCATTCTGCATATTGTGTACCTGAATGAACTTGCTTGGCCAAATAAAGATAATGGCTCTTCAAGAACATCACATTAAAGAGTTTGGCAGCTCAGTAAACTTGTAAAGAATTTCATTAAAATGACCACAGAAAACTGGGCAATTAAAACAGCTATTCCCAGGTTACAACACGCTGAGGCCTGGTCCTAGGGGGACACCTGTATCCTGGAAAGTATACGTTGTATGTGTGAGTGTATATGAGGGTACGGCGGTGAGACAGAGGCTGTAATTGTGCCTTTAATTGACCTATTCATGCAGGAACAGGCAGAAATCATTACATCCTATTGCCAGTTCTGCTTCTAAAATCCCCAGAAAGAAGTTCTGTCTGCATTAGTCTTAGCCTTCCTCCTTCCGATTCATCTCTATCTGCTTATTGATCAGATCAGACAATCTAAGATTTAATATGAAATGTAATATGCAGGAATCTCTCCCTGAGCATTCGCAGATTCATCTCCTCTCTCTCAGTGGGCCTGTAGGGATATTCAGATTATTAAGTAGGGCTCAGCGGAAGAGTCATCTCCATATTGTAGCTCTAACGGATAGCTTCTTCCACCCTTCTGTAGTGTAAATTAATCTATGGACATTCTCACTCCGTTTCAAGGATTCCCTTGAGACCTGGGCACATTCTGTGTATAATAACTGGCATCAAATGGTATGAAATAAAACAAAATTGTGCCAAACGTAGATGACTATAATTAATTCAATTTAGTATATTCAGTAGAAAATAGCAATGCTTATTCAGTTGTTTGGGAATATATGCCACTTATAAGGCTGTATTATGATTTGTTTTAATTTAACTAATATTTAAAGGAATAGTTAGACAATTTGGCTGCAAGTGCACTAAATATGAAGAAGGCCTGCAGCGAATAAGCTCGGTTTACAATAAAGACTGGAAGCATGGCCTTATCCAAACAAAAAAAGCTTCTAAAGCTCACTAATTCGCATTTTGTATCTGATTTGAAGAGACAAAAATCATAGCCCTAACCCTTCCCAAAATGTCAAACAATTGAGATTAAGACATCTATCCTGTCTGAGGTCCTCTTTTTATTTCCTATTGTATAAGTGTACCTCTGAATGGCTGCCCGGAGGTCTTTAGTTTATCCAGTTTGAAATAAATTGGGGTTGGATGGGATGGTGATGACCCTTCTTTCTTAGAGCCACTGCGAGGCGGATGGGGTTTGGTGAAGAGCTATAGGAAGGACATAAATGATTAACAGAGAAGGGATATTTCTAAAAAATTATATGATACATATACACGCAGGATGGACTTTTTCCCGCTTTCACCACTGTTCTATTTACCTGTTTGGGGACTTGGCCAAAGTTGCTGACATATCCCAAGATTGTGCTCTTGATGAGAGGGTCCTTGGCATCTTGCCGGCCTCTCTGGGCGTAGAAGTAAGGGTGGAACGTGTTCACACTTTCTACAGCAGCTGGACCTTGTTGCCGGTATCCAAAAATTAGGTCGATCCACAGGTGGATGTGGGAACTCACGTAGTCACTTTCCAGGGCCTGACGCAAACAGAGCAGGAGATTGTTGGACAAACTTAAACCAACTAATCAAGGAGTATTACAAAACTACTAAACATGCATGGTGCAGTGTTAAAAAACAGCAGCGTGCAGCACTCGTTATTTTAGTGGACCCAAAACCATCAGTCAAACTGTTAATATGAGAGTTTAGAAAACACAAAACTTCTCTGAGACTGCACAGCCAATCAGATTATTCAGGTACTGTATGATTTCCTCCAAAAGTCAATTTAGAAGTGTAGAATAGCAGGAGGCTGAACATCTTTGTAATGAGCATATCTTCATGTTGGAATTAAAGAATGATTTGGGTGGAATTGGCCAGAGATTGGTTTTAAAGAGTTAATAAGGAAAAGTGGGCATTATGACCAGCTATATCCTTGCACCAAATCTTAATAAACCCATCGTGGAAGAACAAAAACCTGGAAAAAAAAAACAAAACCCATCATAACAAGGATATATTGTCCTGAGTTAATTTGTCTGTGGAAGAAAAAAAAACAATCTTCTAAAGTCACTAATTTTATGAGAATGGTAGGCAATACGAGTAGTTCAGTAGATTACAGAGTGATAACCATCATAGATGCCCCAGGAATGGAAAAAGGGAGGGTCACACTGAGGAAATCAGACCAACAGAGAGAGAAAGAACAGATATACAATAACCCCATACAGGGAAAAAGAAGAAAAGAGAATATTCAACCCCTAAACAGCTGGCAGAAATAATGGCATTCAGAAAAAGAGAGAGTCTTGTGCCTGCGCTGAATCGTGTTAAATGGGCTGGTTGTCCTTCAGTATCTGTCATTTAAACCTCAGATACACGCCTTTTCATGCATTTTCTTGATAAGGAAAACAACTGGTCATTATATCTGAAAACAGTTAGTACCAAAAGAAAGTAAATGAACCAAACTGTGAGGCAAAATGGCCTTTACAGAATCTAAAGAATAAAACACAGAATTTTGTCAATAACATCTGTCTGTTATACAGTGTGAGGAAGAAGGGAGGCAGACTGACAGCAACCAACACTATTACAGTGATATTTGTTCAGAGATACTAAAACAGGGCATCTTCTGTATACATATATCAGCTAGTATTGACAAACATTATTAGGTCTTATGGGAAAACTCCCTGCATGTAACAGGCCTGGTGAGGTCAGGGGTCACTGACCTCTCGATGGACTCTAATGAACTCCTGGGAGTCACCTTTCGCCCACGGAGGAAGCTCGACATCTCCCAGAGTGGTACCATCCTCCGTACAACCTAAAGAGACATGGATCGTCAGTACATGCAGCATGCTGCGTCACATTACATCACTATGTGAACTTTGTGCAGTTTAAAAGATGCCCTGTGGAGTCTTTTGCCACTGCTGACACAATGCAGTAAGGTTTTGATGAGTAGTTCCCTCACTTGCTCGCTTCTGGCTTGGATGCACATGTACATGCATTAGCACTTGAGTAATGCCATTCACATCTCTGCCACCAGCGTCACACGATTACACTGACTGACAATTGCTGGTGGAAACGTGCCAAGAAACATAATACAAAAGCAAAAAGGAGGGAAGAAGAAACTTGCAGATGTAAACAGTGCACTTTCACTTTCTTTTTCTTTTCAAAATTGGTTTTGCAAATGTCCTAGATACAGAAAACAATGCGATTTTATATGTATAAAAACACAAAATGTAAACAAATATGTCTTTGTTTAAAAGAAAACTCAAGGGCAACCTTTAAAAAGATATGGCTGGTGATATTAAAAAAATGTTATTGCGAAATTCTATGAAAAGATTAATATAAACTGATTGTAATAGGAAATAGCCAGATAGCCTATTTATTTATTTTACTTATTAAAGCTATACAATAAACACAACAACAAACCATATTGTTGCACTCTGTGATATGTTTCCCTAATTACCATGAACATGGGAAATATATGCAACAAGGCATGCCAAAATCAAATCAGCTAATCTGTGGTGCACGTATGAAGTTTCTCATGTGTTGATTTTTAATTGAACACATTTCCTCCTAATTAAGCTAATTATTTAAAACAAACAACCAATTAATTTAATGCTACATATCTGGTATTAAATTGATCTTATTATCTAATTAAGGAGTTCTAGCAAATTCTGGGAAATCCAAATTTATGCAGAAAGGTGCTCCAAAATCAAATCAGCTCATCAGCTCCACAGTTCCTGTGCTGTAAGTATGAGGTTTGAACTGAATGCCATGTTTGAAATGTTGTGCTCACAAGAATGCGTCTGCAGATTCCCATTACCAGGACAACATAATGTAGCACATACCATGTGGCATGTTGGGGGACATAAAAAAATATAACATTTCTGTGACCAATTTTACATCTTCTAGAGACAAACACGCTTGGAGCTGAGAGCAACAGATAGAGAAGGGAAGTCTGAAAGTACGGAGAGACAATAACAGTGTTAGTTTTGACTTTCCATGGAAAAACAAAAGCTGACCTTTTCTTTAAGCACCAAACCAAGAAAGGTGATTGTACAAGCAGAAAAATTCATAGTTTCAGGCATTAATTTAGATACAGAGAAGATTTTTGTGCCTGACCCAGCTGGATGTGGTTGGAGTTGAGCAGGAAGTCAGGCAGGTAGAAGAACTCGGGAATCAGCTCCCTGACGTCTCCCATGTTGTCCCTGGAGGAAGACTCCCACTCTTTCTTTGTATTGTAAAACATCCGCTCTGGGATATCGAATCCTCCCTGTGGGGAGACCAGACACAACACTGTCAGACCCCCGGCACACTGTAGTTGAACCAACCTCTGCAACACGCGTATTAATAAAGTAGCCTGTTTGATTTAGTGTAGTGAACCAAATTTTATATTCTTCACTGGGTTATGTAAGCAGGAAATATTTGTGACTATTAGATGGAAGCTTTTCATCTTTCTGTAAAATTCCATAATTTTGATGGAAATCTCATGAGAGAGAATGTAATTTAGAGTAAAGCAATTACCTCAATGAATGAAAATAGCATATATACTGGTAAACTCGGTTAGAGATGTAAATCCAGTTATGGATATTACTACACACCCGTTATGTGCTTCAGAAGACAAAAAGGCCTCCTAATTCACCAGACTAATGCCTTTATTGCTTTATTCTGACTATCAAATATGCAAGCATTTCATTATAATCAACTGGATGCTGTATTGTAAATTGGTAACATCTGTGGCTACTTGCATTGGCTTCTTTTAGATGCTTTCTGTAATTATTTGCATATATATTAAAATCTCTCTATAATCTGCTTTCCAACCAAAAAAGGCACTGAAACCAGGTTTGGAGTGCTGAAAATAGCTCATATTAGATTCATATTATTAGCAAGATTACATTTGAAAATAAAAAAAAAAATGACAAAGTAATGACTGTCATTGGGCATCCGTAGTACTGGGTTTGCAGAGGGGGCTGTTGGTTCGTGAAAACAGTCATACAAAGCAAACTTTCTTAAATTTCTTCAGAAAAATTACCACAAAACTTGAACAATATGATAAAATATGCCTCTATCATTTACTATACTTATGTGTGTGACAATGAGGGCTTCTACAGATCTTCAGTTTTTAAGGAGGAACCTTGTATTAATGCAAAAAAGAGGTAATGGTAATTTATAAGTTTCTATCATTCTAAGCTTTTGTTATAAGCATTGTTGAAACCCCAACAGAAAATGTTTGAGGCGATATAAAGTTTCATTAGGAAGTCAAGTTTTGTAGAAGAATATATCTGTCTGCCTGTTCAGTATTGAACTTTGGTATGTGAGGAATTCACTGCATAGTAGATCATTCACACATGGAGTTAGTTCACAGCAATTCATCCATCACCTACTCCAGTCTAAAGAAACATTTTCTTAAAAACAAATTGTGAAAATAGCTCAGTAACATTTCAAACTTATTTTCCCCTATCTCAGTCAATGTTAGCAGTAACAAACTTTGTGATTTTAAGGACAAACAAATAACATTTTGTTACTTTTCCTGGTGTCCGAGGCCTCACCTGCAGCGCCTGGAAGGTGTGTGAAAAAGGCTCCATCCTGACAAGGAAGGAGGCCACAATGATGGCTGAGGAGTAGTGGGTACAGTAGTGGCATTGCGCTGACAGGTCTGTTACAGATGTTACACATTTCACAGGACAAATCAGTGTGGTGAATAATAAAGTACAGGTGAGAAGAATAAAAATTGAGCTCAGCAGATACCTTCACCCTCATTGCTCTCCACTTCTTCGTATCTCTGGATGAACATCTGTTTCCTCTTCTCTGTCTGAGCTCCCATTGGCTTCGACAAATCCCGGAAAGTTGCAGGATTTGACAGATCGAGCGTCTGTCAGGGGACAGAAACAAATCAAAGCTGAACACTTTACTCGTCTAGACAATATAAATGTTCGAGACAAAGCTGTCGTGTGTGAGATTCGACCTCAGACTGATAGTCGGCCAGGATCCAGGGGAAAACTGGATACTGCATCAAGTCATTGTACGTCCTCCCGGCGATGGTGTTCAGATGCATCAAGTACTCAAAGTTACTTATCTCCCCTTTCTAGAGCACAAATAAGAATCAGATGAAGCAATATAGTTATAAACAAACCTAAAGTGGGTGACTATTATTATTGTCATTCATTACTGTTGTCAGATAAGGAGGTACCGAATCCGTGAGCAACAAATAACACTGACAAAATGAAACCGGTGAAGAGCCGTGTTTATTGCGTTACCTGCCACTTAACAAGGGCTGTCTTTTCAACCACGGGCGTCTTTCTAAAAGCACAATAAAAGCAAATACCTCGAATTAGAAACAGAGTCTGATCACTGAACAGTACCAACACAAAGTTTTCTGCTTGCTCTGTTGCCTGGCAACCAGAGTTGAAATGTAATACAGCAGAGCCGGGAAGCAGCAACGTGGAGGTGAGTGAGTGACTCGGGAAACAGAAAATACTGCGTGCGCGCAGTTGTAGGAGCAGTTAGGGGTCTGAACTGGGCTTCGTTTGTGGCATGAACGGTTAGTAGAGATGCGGAGGATGCAGCTCGCGGTACCGTCCGTAGGTCGCGTGGAAACAGTTTGGAGCGAGACTGTAAGTCGTCACGCAGTCTGCAAACTGAGGTGTTTGAAAGAGGGAGCAAAGCTTTCCTTGTCCGGTGAAGTTTTTTTTTTTTTTTATAGGCGTGCTTTGACATGTGAAAGATTCCCACAACGCAGGTTAGTGATTACTGGTCAAACAGGAAGAACATCGCTCTGTCAGATTTCCTGTTTCACAGCTGAGACAAATTTTTTTTTTTTTCATGTGGTTACTTAGACTTTGTTAATCATTCAATAAAGATTCAAGAAATAAATAAAATCGTTGCTCTTAGACAAATTGCTAAGAGCAAAAAAAACAACAACAAAAAAAAAAATTACATATTTCCAATTCATCTACCAGAACGATTGACCGGCAACACAAAACAGCTAAACTAGATGTTTGCTGAACATTTAAATCATCAAGCATTTTTATACATGGAGGACTGATCTAAACATCTTTAATCTAAACTAGGAAAGTGATCAACTGCTCCTGAAACCTCGTTTCTCTCTGTGGGCCAGTAACACGGCAATAAAGTCCTGGCGCCAAGCACCCCTGTTGCTAAGTAACGCTGTTAAATAAGAGGAACCTTGACATTCTCTGTTTGAGGAAAGGAGGCAAATGTGTATCTACACAAATGATACATTCCTCGTCTCTCCCCCCCCCCCTCTTAATTTCACCTCAGATTGATTACTAGGTATTATTAGTACAACTTCTTCGTGCTGACAAAACTGAAAATGTGGTTTAAAGGTATTTTAAAGAGGTTTTTTTTAATTTTTTTTTTATTTTGTGCAGGGGTGAGGGCTTTTGAGATGAAGAACCGGTTTACAGGAGCTAAAGCCACTGGTATGCTTCCAAAACTGAAGACAATCTCATCACTTGATTAACATTAATCCAGGAATAACTAACATAAAATATGGTAAGTACATATCTATGTTAATCTGTGTTTAAAATGTGGATACAAGTTTTAGACAAGAATACTGACTGAAAGATGAAAGAGGAAGTATATAGCAAATGGGTTTAAAAGGATGAGGGGCTACTTCAAGTGTATCCAATTTCTAACACCAATAACTCCTGACCAAATTATTTTTGTAAAACTACACTAAATCAATCATTGCATTTGGCCCAGTATGTGTTATCTAATTGCAGGCAATAATTTCATGCAATAGTTTTCTATAGGAGGTTATAATGGGAACAAGCACCAGTGGATAACCTCTCTCATCCTGAGGATGATGAATGAGGCGGGAGAGGGGCCTTGGGGTGTAACACAGACACAAACAGACACACACCTTGCTCTTTTAGACAGGGAGGGGAGAAGAGCGAAGCCCTCATTACACTCCCAACACTCCCCAACTATCATTTATCAAAGTCCTGATTTGACTCTTTGTGCACACACACACACACACACACACACACACACACACACCTAGTACAGTGCACCCATGTCAACAACACTTGCATGTGGATGTCCCAGATACACACATACACACACCTTTCCTGCCTGAAAAGAGGCAAACAACTCAATCAGTTGAATGGTGAGGGAGCATCAGCACTCATTTGTTTTTGCTGTATTACCCAGTGTCGCCACTCTCCTATTGTTCCCAAGCATTAGCTTTAATTAGAGAGTCGTGCTCTTAAATACCCCCATGGGCAACACTGGGTGAGCACGCACTAGTGCAGACACAACACTGCGACACGCGCACTCACGGAGAAACACGCGCTGCTCAAGCTCTCATTCCTCAGAGAGCATGCTTTCCCCTCTGCCCCAGGCCATACATAAGCCCTTGTATCTGAATAAATCACATCAGCCTTACACACACATACTTACACATAAACATACACACAACACATTTATTTGCTATAGTACTGTGCGGTAGTGCAGATTAGATCAATTGTTGTAAATCAGTCTCTTGGGGAAACTGTCAGAAAACAGAGGCTGGGCTGAAATTTTGAACTGTGCGGTCATTCTCTGTGTTGCAGAACCATGGTCAAAAAAAGGGGAGACAAAGGGACAAAAGTGACCCTCAAGACTGCCAGAAAGGCAATATGGATGACCCCAGATGGACGGTGCAGACTCACCCTTAGCAACATGGGTATAACCATCTTCCCAAAGTGTCTCCTCAAACTGACGGACGTGGACGAGTTGGACCTCAGCCGCAACCTGATACAGACACTCCCAAATAACATTGGGAACTTCTTGTCACTCAGATGGCTGGATCTACACAGTAACAAGCTAGAGTCTGTGCCCGAGTCTATCGGCAACCTGGTGGGACTGACCCACCTCAACCTCGCAAACAACCGCCTAACCTCCACAGGTTTACCCTCCTCACTGGGCTCGCTCTCCAACCTGAAAAGTCTGAATTTAGGAATGAACCAGCTGGACGCCCTGCCTCCCACTTTGGTGGCATTAGAAAATCTCCAAGAGTTAGGCTTGTTCGATAACCTCTTCGTCAAGATGCCAGAGTTTGTGAAAGTCCTATGCAACCTCACTAAGGTGAATGTCGTACGAAATCCTCTGTCATACGCTCGGGGCAATGGTGCGGGGGTGCTGAAGAAGTCAGAGCTAAAGGAGGATGTGTACCTGGCCAATGAGAGCAGCCTGTGTAAAACGTGTCTGAAGAAATGTAAAGTGCAGAGGGAAGAGTTTAAGAGAGGAGGAAAAGGAGGAAGAGGAGATAGAGTTGATGATGACATGTTGGAGGAGAAAAGGGTTAAGACTTATTCTGGACTGATGGTACCAAACTCAGTGGCTAAAGTCAATCAGGCTGTGTGGAGAATAAAACACAACCCAGCAACACAAACTTTAATATGTGCATAATATCCAGCTACATGTGACACTGTTATATTTATATGTATTTCATATTTCAACTGATAAAATAAAGAGTGACTCCTTGAAATATTGCTGTTGGATGACAATAACAAACTGACAACACTTACCTGGCATTAGCAATGACCTCAGCAACCCCTCTACCTTTTAATGCTGGCACTACTGTGCTCAACCTGTAGGGAGAAAGAAGACGATTATGAATCAGACCCAGAATGCTGAAAATACAAATCTTTTAACATCCAGCACAAATAAATTTGGTACCTTTTATATGCAGAGACGTGGTCTTTATTTAGGAACACCAGGAAGGCTGAGTGTCCAGTTTTCATGAAGACCTCGATGGCGTTGTCCTGATAGTAACACAGATGAAGAGGCATTTGTTTGCAGTAGATATTTTTGCCAATTACATCCCTTTTAAACTTACACTTAAAATGCATCTTAATTGTCATCTAATTGACATGCAGAATCAACTAAGGGAGAGCCGATAAAATGCACAACAAATCAGATTTCTATGAGACAAACTTAAAGTTGAAATGGGTTTCTATTCCAGCTAAATTCTTTGTAGACACAATCTGAATATGAGAGGTATTATAATTGAAGGCATCCGTGGGAGTGTTTGGATGTCTGACCTCTAAAAGGAAACGCATGAAGCGAGCCTCCTTGATGTCCTCGTAGAGCCAGCGTCTGCAGCGGGCTGATGGCAGCTCTTTACTCAGCATAGTGGAAATGAAGGAATCTCTCACACTGGCACAAAGGGACATATGAATGAATGAATGAATGAATAATTGACACAAGTAAGCCTTCATGCTCACTGCAAACAACTGTACAGCACACACAGTTGTACCTGCTGGGGTGGTGTTTCCTGCAACAAACGTCTCCGGTGGGACTGAGAGTGAATCCTTCACACAAGAACAGGCTCTCCCTCCCAAACAGCAGCAAACCTTCTGTGACTCGGAGGCCACTCACTGTCACTACACACATCTTAGCCTTTATCTACAGAGAAAAAGAGGGCTACATTAAACCCCATGTGAGACACACATCAGCACATTTCTCTCTCAGGACATGACATGGCAGCAATACAGGCACTTCAGGCTTTACTTGATTGATCATTTTAATCACATATTTTAATCATTATTAAAAAGACACAGTTGAACACTTCATTATCAAAGCTGATTGATGGGGAGGGAGAAGGCCCGCCCCCTTTTCAGCCGTGTGACTGTGTGTTTCATCCAGTGCCAACATGAACCCACATGCTGCTTTCAGCGCTGGTTGTAGCTAATGTTAACTGCATTGTGATAATGTGCGGATAATTCTATTGTCTTCCCTCATTTCACAACGAGTGTGTGCACCTGGTTGTCTCCATGTGCTGGCCCCTCTGCAGGTCCCCTGGGACATAGCACCCAAAAACCATATGGGGCCCCAATGCACCCGCAGGCCTCTCACAATTTATACTAATCAAATCAGACACCCTACCCCCAGACATAGTCACACACTTGGTGGAGGAGGAGGATCTGCCTGGCCATTATTAGGAGAATTAATCACTGCCACACACACAATAAGAAACCTGATAAGTGATCAGAACCTCTGAATGCACACACAGAGACACGCCATGACGGATAATATCACTTACCATGGGAAAATGTTTAAGAAGAGTCAAAGTGAGTGAGTCTCAGCAACGTGGGACAGAAATTTCTCACTGAGCTATATCATGGTCAGATTTTATGGCAGTTTCCATCAGCGAGTACAAACTGGCATCAGGCCTACTGTCCCTAACAATGATTAGATTTCAGGAAAAAAAATAGTTGAATTTATTGTTATCAAAGATTAAATACATAACAATAAACTTGTTTCCTTATCTCCTTACTGTGCTCCGGACAGACATGCGTTATCAGTCTGAGAGTGATTTAGCTGATGATGGGAAGGAGAGAAAAGGAGGACTTTTATTGACTGAGAGCCTAATGTCAGACCATTGATTTCTCCCCACACACATTATTGTCATAATCACACTATTGGCGCTGGCAAGCTAATTATGAGTGTATCTCCCTTTGTGTGTTTTGCATGTGTGTGTGCGTGTGTTAGTCTGTGCGTGTGTGTGCATTTTTCAGAGCTAATGACTATGTTCATTTGACAGGAAGCTCAGCAGGACTCATGCGCTGAACTGCTGCAAGACAACAGGACGCACTTGCACACATCACACACTTACTAAGAGGATGTAAGACAGCTTGCATCACCTCCTACTGTTTTTATTAATACTTCTGTCAGAAACATTAAAAGCCGCGGCTGGTTGCCGGAGCAATGAGAGTCCCTGTCAACATGTGCACTGGTTTGTAACTCGCTGTAAGAATGAGAAGAGCTGTGCTGGGCCTCAACATTAAAACATTATACTAATGAGGAAAGATGAAATTCTGATAGCACCGCTGGGCTATTGGAATCCCTTAGTCTACATCAGATAATTATGATTGTGAATATTAGCAGGGTGGGAAGGAGTTGTGCTTGTGTTTAGGCATGTTGTTTTCAGACCAGCATACCAACACACCCTCCTGTGCCACAGTACCTCCTCTCCAGGGTGCAGCTCCTGCAGGATGATGCGTATGTCGGGGCAGTCTTGTGAGTAGGAGCAGGGTGCAGGGGTGCAGGGTTCGAGCAGACCCTCAGCCACAGCAGGCATTTCATTCAGAACAGGGAAAAAAGTCAGGCGGTCACAATACTGCTCTCCATCCTCCTCACTCTCTTTAGCCTCAGCACCAACTTCACACAAGATCTTGGGCTCTGTTACAAAGAAAAGTAATTTTCCCACTGAGTATCCAACACCCAAATACTGACATTAGTAATGGTTAAAAAAAAATAAAAAAAAAAAAAAAAATCAACTCCAACAGTGTTTTCTTTACCCGTGTCACCTTCTGTTGTATTTTTGGTTTCTTTAGACATGCCAGGCCTTAAACCCAAAAACAGCGTTCCTGGCACCTGTTGTAAAGACATATGGCAAAGTTAAAGGCTGGACTGTGTACAAGTTGAACAATAAATAGCACAGATCCTGCTTTGAAATACTGTACCCGTTTGGATCGTCTCAGAGCCCTTCTCCGGATGCGTGATCTGGTCCGATTGGGTCCTTCAGCAGCATCTTGCACCCAATCTTGCCTCAACCGCACGCCTGGGCCCGGACCAAACACGGCTCTCTCCCTCAGCAGCTCGGCCTCCAAATGCAGCCACTTGGAGCTGGCGCGCTCCCACTCGCTGGCTCGTAACTGAGAAGCAGAAACAAACCAGGACAGAGAGAATAGATGAGACAGAGATAAACATAATTAGAGATCCTATTTAAAAAATTTTTTTATAAAATTCATTCCAGTACATTCATGTTAAAATTTCTGTCAAACCTGTAAGTAGTTTGTCCTCATATTCTCAAACATGCTGTGTCCTCTCTGTCGATGTGACTCTATGTAGGACAGAAACTCCTACAAGGAAACAAGAGTAACCTGATGGGTGCAAATGAAAAGAGGGGCAGCACAATCGCTCTTCCCCTAGCTCATATTGTACACACACACACAACACGCATCACGTTCACAAAAAAATGCATATGCGTAATGGCATTGTTGTTTCCTCATGCAATTACAATGCATTTATACAATTACATCTGTTCTAAATTGCATTCACTGGGCAAAATAAGCTAGTGGCTACAGTCTTACAATAACCCTGTCTGGAAATGTAATCATTTGTTGGTGTGATCTAATTAACATAAACATTAATATCACTGAGCCACACCACAGTCAAGGGCAAGGTAAGTGTGTGTCTCAGCCTTTACAGTGTGCGAGTCAGTGTTTATGTGCCGATTAAAAGAGAAAAGAAATGAAAAAATAGACAAACCCAAAACAGAGCCGTGTTGACACTGCAGGATGCTCATGTTCAGCAGACTCACTGGGATCATATTCTGACTGTTAACTGCTTCATTAAGCCCATCATCACAGCAGTGCTCGCTGAGAGACTAGTGAAACAACATGTGTCCATCCTTACAGCTGACCCAGGAAAGCCATTTAATTGACTGAATGAACATGCAGTAGCTCTTTATATCGAGTCTTATTTACAGATGCTAATTCTGTGTTTTGCTGCATAAAACTCATGAATGGAATAATTGATTTCAAGTACAATAAAAAGGAAACAACTTCTTCTGTATTACAAGAGATGCGAAAATGTGAGATAATTTCAGAATAAACCCATGCGTAAAAGTTGACGACAAACTTTGACAAGCCCTCCGGAGAATGAAAACTGTTTCTCTAAATGACTGACTGCCTACCCAAATGAGAAGTTGTGCAGAGAAAGAAATAAAGGAGTAATTTGAGGGGAGATTATAGAAATATTACAGACAGAAAAGAGAGTAATAATGAAGTTTGCGAACTAGAGCCGTGTTGTGACAGATAAACAGCAAGTCGGCGTCATCATCTCCTAATTTCATTCCTTCATTTGGACAAACATAAGTAATATATAGCATTAATTACCCTATTTAGCAGATAGGAACCTCATTGGATTTTTAAATGCTGCATTAAATACATAACTCATCTCTTCCCTCTGCAATTAACATCACAACATCACACTCATTTCCATTTTAATGACTTCCCAACAATACCCCACCTTTGATGATAAGGCAACATAATGTCAACTTCATTCTGAGCTGGCAGTGAATGTGTAATGAACTTAACGTGATCATTAGTGCTGTTAATTATCTTTCTAATATGAGGACACAGATATGATTATGGAAACTGCATTCGCTGATGAAATAAATCTCTGAAAGAATTGCACTGAAGCCTGACTGAGGACACAGTCTGCCTATCAGTCTCTACATTCTCATTCATTACCTACAGTAGGCTTTAAAACTCTTTATTTGTTCAATAAAAGTAGATATCTGAGACCGGGAAACTATGCTCACTGCTCTGTGGAAATGCATTACTATGGATCCAGTGACTGAATAGAGACTCCCCATAAGCTCATGACTTGCCAAATAAAGGTCATAAGTTGATGATCCAGAAATTAATTAATGACTCACTTGTTTCTTCATGAAAATGGATGAAAAAATGAGCAGACTGGCTGACCATAGCTGACGATTTGAATAGCATTTTTTTGAACACTCACTGTAACCTATTTGGAGTGAAGTGGTGCAACACAATGCCGAGATAAAGAAAGAAACCATCCCTCCCTCTTCTTCCCTGCATCTCAGACAGAAAAACAATTCATCACCCTCTCTGATAGCCTGTCAAAGATTGATATGATAAAGAATAACATCAAATGAATAATGTTTTCATCAGATTGCTACCACTATAATTGCCAACCCGATTTCTTTGGGCAAGAGACGTGCACCAACAGGAACACACACACACACACTTTGTGGGTGTGAGACAGACACACAGACGCGGTAATTTCATGCCTGTGTGCCTGAGTAATATGTCCCTGCTCCCTGCTCCAGATGGCTCAACGTCTTAAGCGTTGTGGGGGAACTAATGATGTGGGCCACGTGTTTCGGGGGGAAAAACAACAATAAACGCGTCTTTAACCTTCAGCAGCAAACAGTGTGTTGTAGTGAGTGTTCCCATAGATGGGCCTAACGGATATCAATTACAATGCCCACTCAGGGGCAATCAGCTGTGATAATCCAAATCTATTTAAAGAAATAATCAAACACCCCCGCAGGGCTGGACGGCCCACAGCACAAGCACAGTGGTGACTTTGGGATGAGTGTTTGGCAAAGCGCTCTGGGATGCAAAGGCACCTGGGAAACGGTGACAGGCCCACAATACTCAAAGGGGACAACAGTCACAACTCTCTGTCGAATTCTGTGCAAAAAAAAACAAAAACATTGAAGCAACGTGAGTGTGTTTTTACCTCAACAGTTACTGACTCTTGACCTAATTTGCCCAAAGCTGAGCGAAGAGCATTGCTGATCACATCAAACTTCCTCTGAGAGTAGCTGGCCACTTTCTTCTTCTGTGACTCTGAGAAGATATTTTATGGACACAATTATGTAAATGTCAAGATCATAGTGCTTCTCCCTCTACAGTTATTAGTCCAGTGAGAGCTAACCTGTGTGTAGCAGCCAGGCTTTGTCGGCCATCTCCTCCCACAGAGGGCTGATCTCAGTCATGCTGACAGGCCTCGTCTCCACTGTGTGGCTCGCTGAGATCTCTATCTTATAGGTTTCTTCAAGCGTGTGTTGCCTCTCTGACATGACCTTCGACCAGCAGGCCTCTGCTAAGGACACTAGTTGTCTGTCATCTGGAAAACACACACATACACATTTGTTCTGATTTGTCAGGTGACCCAGTAGAGCTCGACAGGCTGAGAAAATTGACAAAAATGCCTGGCTAAAGGGATGAATAAACCCTTCTATCTTGGGCCTCATACCTGCCATGATGTCTGATCTGTTGCTGAGGCATGCCGATCGTCTGGTTTTGGTAGCCAAAAGCCAAGATGAAGTATTCCGATTGTGAACTTTTTGTGCCACACATCCAAAACCTTCAGGGTAGCTGCAAAAAAATGTGATTATGTGAGTTACCAGTGAATCCAACTTTCTGCTTCACATATTTGTGTGCATCTGCATGTGGGTTTTAGTTTCACTATTACCTGCCAGACCGTATCAGTAACAGACAATGTAGAAGGCAAGTAATAAAGTTCACGTTTGCATTGTATGTTGCCATGACAACATCCCAGCGTTCCATGAAGGTCTGTAAAGCCCTGATGACCGCTTCCTTTTCCTCTTGGGAATGTCGCGGTTGAGACAAGAAATAAAGCAGGACTTTATTGGTGCACGAGTAGAGGGCCGACATGATCTTCTCTTTCTGTGTTTGACCTTTCTCCAGAGCCTGGAAGTACACAGCAGTGTATTTGTTATTAGTGAGCATAAAACTGAAATAAATATCAGTCATTTGTGCAATGTGCAATTTTCCTTTTTCACAATCCATCGTTCACACTGATTAAAAAAATAATAATTTTAAATTGTCAACAGATTACTTTTAACTTAATTTATGAAAATAAATTTCAAATGTAAATTATTATTTTTGAGTTGTGTGAACACGACTGTATTTGTGTGTCTCTGTGTGTTCATCTCACCACCACAATCTGATCTGCGAGGAAGTTGAGCAAACCCTCAGAGTGTCCCAAGAATGTTCCATCGTAAAGTTTCTGCAGCAAAGTCTTACTGAAAAGCACCACATTCTCCATCAGCGTGCCCATCTGTCCTTCAGGCCTCTGCTTGTTGTTGTCTGAGAGGTCAAATAAAAAGCAGTTAATTCAGGAGGTTTTTTTGACATGTTTAGTCCAGTTTGAGAATAAGGAAAGGATGCATTGTAATTCTACCTTGTGAGTTAAGATGAGTGCTGTTGTCTTCCTCACTGCTGAGCATGTGGATGATGTTCATGATCAACTCCAGCAACTCAGTCTGAAACCTCTGCCTCTGTTCCAGTGATGTGCCATCGGGGCAAAACTGTAACAGTTAAGCAGTTTAGGTGATAAATAAAATGATTGAAATCAATAGACAACAAATAGATGTATATTTTGATATGTGATAGCTCTTTCTTCTGATAGTGAGGAAAACACCATGTCAAATGTTGCTGCAATTGTAGATGTTGTTGGTGGTGTGTACATGCAGGTTAAGCCTGTCTAGCTGAAAAATACTTGAACAGAGATCTGCCCTTCTTGGCCTCTTAGTGTTCTTTCCCTCCTAGTGGTGAATAATTTAATCCGCAATACCTTGGCTCTGCCTGGTTTACTAACTGAGCATAGAGTGGCACCTTCTGGAGAGATAATAGTTTTGCAGTTTTATGGTATATTGAAGAGCCTCTTTCAGTAAAAATGCATTTTGTCAGTGATGTGCATGTCTTGCATGTATGTTGATATTTGATTGTAATCTGTAAACTTGCTGGTAGTGGTGTGTGTTGATTCACCTCCAGCAGCAGAACAAGAGAATGTGTGTTGGCATTGGCAGGCACATGAAGAAGGCTGTCCCTTAGCAGAATACAGATGAAGTCAAACACCGGCTTCCTGGTCGGATGACTGTTGAATGTGTCCTCATCTTCACTTGTTACACAAGGTTCACCGACACCCTGAAAGAAGAGAGGTTACCAGCGAATATGACCAGAGAGACAAGTTACAAGTTTTGTACAACCATAATAACACACAAACCTCTGAAATGTCCAGCGGGTACACAACACCAGCCAGTGCCTGCAGGAATGTAGGTGATACCCACAGCGGGTCTCTTGGCCGGAAGTTATGGAGGAGACCAAAAAACTGCATCACACTTGCTGGGATCTGCAACTCCCATGATGCATCAGTGCCAGACATGTGCCGCATTGGAGAAAAAGGCTGTTAAAGCAAAAAAGAAAATGTGTTACACATTATCAGTTTTTGTTGTAAAATACTAAGATAAAAACTCAATACATTTTTACCTGAGTGATGATGACTTTGACCAATTCCAGTAGGATTGTAGCAGCTTCAACACAGAGCTGCTGAGCAGGAGTGTCTGCTTGGCTGTCAATCAGTGACTGTAGGATATCATCCAAACGCATCTATATATGTCAGAAGAAGAGTATTAAGACACAGATGATAAAAAGATGAATTACTAAATTGAAAAAATGACCCACCTTTGCCTCTGCATTATGATCGGCCTTCTTCCCCAGCAGCAGAGCAGCCAGAGAGTCGTACATCTGAGGCAGGTGAGAGTGTCTGAGCAGCAGCTCCCGTAGAACAACGAAGCCTGGACAAGTGGTGCTGAGGCACTCATAAGACCACGTATGAGCTCGAAGGTTGTCTGGTAACAAGATAGAGATAAATGTAAATAAACATGTCTAAAATTAACATCACATTACTATACCTAAAGTTCAGATATTTATGCAAGTCATTATGAGGTTTATGAATGCAAAGTCATATTAAGTGATAATTCAAGTGTTGTTCAATACACTTAACTTGAATGTATCAGTATGTAAATACAATTCAACACCACTTTATCTAGTTTAATCAGAATTCTGAATCAAAATGACTATTTAATTTTGTTGAAGTGAAACAGGAAAGAAAATAATTAATTATTCCACTGCTTCATTGTGAGAAATTATTCAACTTTATGCACCCATGACAGTAACAGGTTCCTCCATTCCCTGGATGAGTGTTCCTGGGAGCACCCCCTCTCTAAAGATGCTCTGCTGGCCGGGACTCGACAGAAAGTGTGTGAGCAGGACGAGACCCAGTTTCAAGGTGGAAGGGTGTAGGTGAGGCTGAAGGAAGAGCAGGAACCAATCGCTGCCCAGGGAATCAAACGCTGCCTTCTGCTGACTGGGGGGGGGGGGAGAAAAAAAATGTGACAAAGTAATTCAGTCAAGAGTTCTGCCATAAACTTTATGGAAGATGAAATACCGGAAACCTATATTTTGTTTCCATTTTGGTTCGGGTAAAAAGCAACAGAGAGCACTCACTCTTCAGTTAGAAGGCTGTCAGAGTTGAGGATTTCACAAAGCACAAGCAGCATCTGGTTGCGGATCCAGATTAGATTGGCTGGACCAGAACTCTGAGCTACAAGATGGAGAAGAAGGTCTGGGTCAGTGCCAGTAACAGCCTGTGTCATCCATGAGACATGTAGATGATGTGTTTGTGTTTTACATGGTGTACCCGATGAAAGATCACCATCAGATATCTCACTGCCTTCGTTCATGTTACTGGAGGGAGGGAGTGTGTAAACCAGGAAAAGTCCAAGTCTGATCAAACAAAAGGACATATTTTAAAACATATTTACTCTTGAAAACCTAATTAATCTGATATCATTTTGACAAAATTGTATACCAAAAGAACTCCCTGGCTTTACCGGCTTATGTCCAGAGGGCTGAAGTGAGCCTTTAGGAGGGATGTGATGACACAAGAAATCCTCTTAACCTTCACAACTGTCACAGCAGGATCACAAAGCTCAAACAGCAGCTTTGATAGCAGGCCCATAGTGTGCATGACCGCTGCATTCCTGTTGCCACTGCTTGAGGATACAGCGAGAGAGACAGAGACAGCATACATATCAATCACAATCTGTTCCGACGGACAGAAAATCTAATTCAGGAATTTCATCCACGTGTTCATTCTTCTCTTCAGCCTCGGTGACTGATTCTGTTGAACGTTCCCTTGACTATTTCTGTTGTGTACGTCCATGACATTGATGACAAGCTGCTGCAGATGTTGACACAACAGCCGATAAAAGTCTGTCGTCACCCCTGAACAAGAGCCTCTTTATTTTGTTACATAACTTGTTGGCAATGTGAGTTCATTCTAAATTAGTTTAGAGCTACTACATATTTTGTGTGGTCTGGTCCCATGCTGATAACTGTGGAAATTACCTTGAGGATGTCAGGATCTCAGTGAAGTATCTCAGAACCGAAAGGTCCAGATTGTCTGATGTATTCTTCCACACCTGAAAACATGGTATAATGAGAGAGCAACATCATTTTAACAATTAGCTTTAAGCTAATTTTCCAAATAAATATTGAACGTTATTAAAACTGGTCCATTCTCTACAACTGTTTACCTCCAGGTCACAGAGCAGAGCCTGGAAAGCAGGTGTGTTCTTTAGGCAATCAGACTCACAGCTCGGCTCCTCTGAACTCGAGAGATACAGAACCAGCTGAAAGATCCGTTGGCTGACCAGACTGCTCTTAATCTTCAGCAGGAAAGCTAGCAGCTACAAGGAGAGCAATATAAGAACAGATCACACTGAAAGGTAGCAAACTTTGACGTCTGTTTACACACTATATGGTGTTACTCAAACGATTTTAAAAGATCTGACAGACCTTGTATCCACCGATGCGGTTCATTTCTTGCTGCATGGCAGAGTTGGTCTCCAGCACAGAAAGAAGAACTTTAACCGCTGCATACAAAGAGCTGTCATCTGGCGCCATTGCAACTAGACTGAGAATAACTGCAGGCCCACCAACATACAGAAAGCCATTGGATGCAGTACTGGGAGTGAATGTACGCACACCTAGAAAGAAAAGGCCAAGAGCTTAATAAATGTACCAATAAGAGGCATTTGTATAGCAAAAAAAACCCAAAAGAATAATAACATTTATTTTACCAACCAAAATGTCCAACCAGGGCTGCCCCTATGGTGCGAGCTGTACCACTCAGGTGCTGGCTGATGTTTCGAGCAAGGAACACAGGAGTTGAGTGATCCCGAGATGTTATCCCCATCTGTAATTAGACAGAAGGACTGCTACTTTGATATCAAAACAAAAAATACAGGTTCAACAGGGACT
Source organism: Embiotoca jacksoni (assembly GCF_022577435.1). Taxonomy (NCBI): domain Eukaryota; kingdom Metazoa; phylum Chordata; class Actinopteri; family Embiotocidae; genus Embiotoca; species Embiotoca jacksoni. The sequence continues at coordinate 10,967,352 of NW_027185252.1, read as the reverse complement.
TATCTTTCCTTTACCTCTTTGGCAATCAGTCTGCAATCAACCTCATTGTAATCCTCTCTGATCTTCACAACAGTTGTTGAGGTACAAATTGTGGGGTTGATGACAAATGAGATCCTCTCCTCAGGAACCAGCCTGAGAGGGAGAGACTCAGCCTCTGGACCATGACCTGGGCAGAAAACATTGTGCATGAATGAAATCAGCACCATGAAAACATAATATCCTGCATGCCATGGCACTGAGAAAGAAACAGTATAAATATAAAAAGAAATACACAAAAAAATAATTTCATGAAGAAGCTGAAGATAAATCTTATCTTATTCTAGGATCATATGTTACTCAAAAATCACAACAAAATACATTAACAGATCCGAAACTCCAATCAGATGACTTACTGAAAGTACACACTTTAGAAATCTTGTGAGATTATTGCACAAGAGTTTGTGACATACCTGTGCTGCGCGGAGCCAGAAAGTTTCCTAAGTATATAGTGCCCTGTGTGTACATAACATCCACAGCCTCAGGGCTCAAAGCCTCCTCAAAAAGGTAAGAAGGACCAACTCGCCACACGAGAGCTGCATGCTCCTTCCAGGGAGCTGGTGTCCCTATCAGTCCGTACACATCAATCACAGCTGTGGGGTCCATGGAGACAGATTGACCAGGGAATGGCTGAATATACTTCATCTGACAGAAAATGGAGAGGCTATGATACATGAATACTGCATTAAGAGTTAGAATTAATTCAATAATGAGCTCCTCAGTCTCTCAACATACCTTTCCTGTCCCCACTGCCTTGCCGTTGAAGTAGGCTGAAGTTACGCAGCTCTTTTTCATGTCTTTGGCCATGACCACAGACAGATGGTGCCACTGACCTGGAACCAGCAGGCTGGAGCAGTGAAACCTCAGAGATGTAGGCAAAGAAGGGAGAGAGCAAACCTCTGGCTCCATCATATCTGGTAAACAAAGATGGAGAAAGAATCTCTGTAGTAGAAACTGACGATGAAACTATTGTGCAGTCCCACTTCAAACACAACGGAAAAGAAACAGCTGACAGTTTTGAAAAGCTACAGACCTGAACAAATTCTTCAAATTTCATTCAATCAAGCATTGTTATTTAAAGCTCACCAAATGTCACATAGGGGGCAAATATTGCCCCAACTTTTATCACTCTTACCGAGGTATGTAAACGCTTCCTCCTCAGTGGAGATGACCAGACAGCCATCATAGGCTGAGAAGGAGATTGACAAACAGATGTACTGTTGTTCAGTCCGGGACATGTGGCGAACCACTGTCAGCAGACGGATTGGGTGGGAATCACAGGCCGAACTGAACCTGTTGATCTGGAACCAGCAGGCAAACGAGAGGCCAGCAGTGGGAGGAAAACCTCGGCAGTCTAAAACACAAGACAGAGATGATTAGACATTTTATTATTGTAGATTTATTCACAAATATATAAATATTTAACATTTGGATTTAATCACTTACCTCCTCCAATTCCACCTGTTGAGATTGAATCAGCCGTCACTCCTTTCACTGTGGCCAGAGAGGGCAGGAAAAGACAGCTGCAAAGCAAAGACATTAGTGAAGCAATAATGTTTTTAACTCACTCAAGTAATTTTGCAGTAAAGTCATGATATGATTATTTTATGCATAGCACTTGTACAATTTTTCTTTAAGGCAGAGAAGGTAAAAGACACATTGACATGTGCTATAGCTCTCTTGGTAATAATCTATTTTGACTATTGTATGCATGCTATTTGTTTCTTTCCCATCACTGGATGATAACTGATGAGGCAACAATTAGTTTTAGTGAACTAGTCTGGTCTGTCTGATACTGTCGGACTAAACTCAGTAAAACCAGGACTCACCCATATCCACTCTCACGCATGTCAAACTCTACAAAGGCAGGTGAGGAGGACACTCGGTGTGGTCTGAAAGTGCGCGGTGCTGTCATGGACACCAGACTGATGATCTGGTGGACTGGGACTGCAGAACCAAAAGAGGTTGTAGATTGTAGGAAGCTGAAGGTCCGCTTCAGTTTCTTTACTGAAGATCCAGCATCTGTCTCTGTGCTCTGACCTGGTTTAGACAACACAACAAAATCGGATGTGTGGCCTGCTTCATGTCTGTGTTTGAAGGATTGAATCCAATAACAGGTAGACATAAAACAGCAGAAAGATTAGGTGATTAAAACAAAACAAAAATATACCATTAGAAACAGGTGGGTTACATTTTTGCTGCACTTGCTCAGCTGTTTTGCATTCCAGGCACATGAGAGGTTCCCCTAAACACAGGAACTTTCTGAAAAGGAAAATAAATGTATGTCAAGTACATAATATTATGACACATACATTTAAAATAAATATTAAAAAAATAAAATTAAAAGGCCTCGTTATTTTCAGTAAAACAGCGCATGAGTCTGAACCTCAGACTTCAAAGTCTGACCTGAAGTCTGAATGCGTGATGGCCTGGGAGGAGAGTTTCTCCAAGATACGTGTCACAGGTAGATGTAGCGGGTGGTTTGGATCCAGCAACATGGTCTTACAATGGGCCAGGAGTGTGGAGACCAGCCCTCCCTCGCACATTATCTGGCGGTTTCGCTCAGATTTGACCATGGCCTGAATGTGATGTGCCAGTGAGAACTGGACCTCCATAGAGAGCTGGAAAAGAGGAAATTTGTCTCATCACGTATTAAATAGTATACAACATTAGGCACTGTTACATGTTCAGTCTAGAGAGCTACCTGTGGGTCCTCAGGAGTAAACAGGGATGGAAGGAGAGTCATAATTACTCTGATCGCTCCTGGATGAATGATAATCGGATCACAGGTGAACCTAATTTAAGACAAGCAAAAAACACAAAGGAAAGAAAAATATGGGTCAATACTTATGACATCACATACAAACCCCTGTTTATTCCATTCATCACTACAGTTTACATATGAACGTAGAAGAAATGCATAATATAACAACATGGCTGAGTCTTCGACCACTGCCAAATTGTTAAGATATCCACCTGTACTGTGACTCTGTGCAGACTGTGGGACTGCTGGCTGCTGTGTTTCTGGAACTTCCCTGTTTGTCCTCCATGGATTGAGGACCTGATCCCACATGGACAGGAGGGGATCCTGAATATACTCCTTCATTCCTTGCTGTTTCATTTAGTTTCTCTTTATCTACTTCACACTCAACCTCAGGCTGTACTCCCAAACTTAACTCCTGAGGTGAGTAGGTCCCTGTGGCGAACTGGTCGAGGTGGGAGAGCAGCCTTATACATGTCCGGAGAGTGACAGGCATATTGGGCTGTGCTGTAATGGAGGGAGATCCGGGAGAACCGAGAGCTTCTGCTAACTCAACAAACTGGTGAAAGCTCTTTTCAAGATCCTGGTTGTCCTCTGCAGTCCTGGGACAGGAGCACTTTTTTCTATCCCACTCCTGTCTCTTAGGGACTTCAGTGTGGAAACAGCCCAGCTGAAGTAGAGCCTCTGCCAGCCTTTCGTAAAATCCACCCATCTCAAAATGGTGCGCATTTACTGTGTGAAGATGCACGACCAAGGCCAGGATGTGTAGAGTGAGGAGGAGGAGGTCCAGCAGCGGTTGATGCCCCAGGGACTTCCACACGTCTCCCTGTGGAGGGTCCGACAAGGTTCCCTCCATGTCTATCACCAGAGACAGCAGTCCTGTGAAGCCTCCTGCCCTCCTGAAGGCGTCCCAACTGTTGGGGCTCTCCAGCACCCTCAACACAGACTGAAATAAAGAAGAAAGGAGTGATTTGGAAAATAAGTACGTGGACTTACCAAACACATTTAAGCTGGATAATACATGTGACGAAGCAGATTCTGCTTATGATACTTGACAGAAAAGGTTTTTTTGGTAGAAACCAAGATTTTCTCAAAGTCTTGGCTTTTAAAAGCTCTTCCTAGACAATTAAAACAATGTCATGAAAAATAGATGAAACATATGGATAAATCATAAATCATTTCTGGTAACTAGTTTTTGGAGTTGAACAAAATCACATTAGCTTTATTCAATTTAGAGAGTTAATCCATCAGGTAGGTAATGTGTGAGACAGAACGCAGAGGGAAATGTGATTAACTGAAACTGGAGTAATCACAATGGCTCTCAACACTTGCCAACCCAGGTCATACCCAATCTGATTGCCACCTGCTATAACCATGTTAGCACAAAGAGAGCACAAACATGCGCACGCATGCACGCAAACACACGCACGCACGCACGCACGCACGCACACACACACACACACACACACACACGCACACACACACACACACACACACACACATCAGTACACACAATATCAGCAAGTAAGTGCTCTTCTTGCTGCTATCTATAAAAATGGACACATTCAGTAGGTGTGTAACTTAGTTAGGCTTAATCACATCTCTGTCCCATTCACTGATCTGATAGAGGTGGTAATCTTCAGAGTGCCACAGCACAAGGCTGCTGGCCTAATCAAATCGGTCCAGAGTTAACAGCTAAACCAGTTTTAGCAAATCAATCTGCATTTGTCTATAATGTAATTAGAGTCCCACATGCTAAGAAAATAAATTCACTAGCTTATTTTGTTTTAAGTACATTACAATTTGTTAGGATTTGATGTACAGGGAGAGACTACATTTACAGCTCAGTGGAGAGCGCTACATATAAGTGTTTCTGGGTGTGTGTGCTCTTGTCTTTGACTGGGAGAGCATGTAAAATGTAGGTACCTGCAAAAGGTCCTGCTTTAATCCAAGTTCCTGCTGTGTAGAGGAGCAGAGGGCTCCGATGGCTGTGCTCATGAATTCCTCTGGGTTAATCTCAGCCAGCTGCTCCAAAATGCTCAGAGTGGGACCTCGATACTGATCGTCATCCAAGAAGATCTTTATGTAGGGAACCATACCGTGGTCTCGCACTGAAACTGAAACATGTGCAAAAAACAATACACCCACATTGTGTAGTCTTAACATAAATGATAGAAACAAAACGGTTACAAATGGGACCAGAGTGAGGAAATTAAGTAAAGAAACTGGACAAGAGGTGACCATATATTCTGTACCTGTGTTTTTGATCGAACGCAAAGTAAGGTTTGACACAACTCGAAGCATACAGGTGGTGAGCAGTCGCTCACTGTCCTCCACACATGGCAGCTGCTGAGAATCTAAAGAATGTCAGATGAAAATTACAGCATGCACATTCAGAATGAGAAGATTTACATGCTAAATTTGGCTGCTTAGCTCACAGGCCCGAGTGCAAAGGTTCATTTCAATTTTATTTCACAATGACTGAAAGCTAAAGTACAGCTTTGTGACCAAGTGTGTCCCTTAATCAAAAGTTGACTGTAATGATGTGTCATGTGTCAAACAATCGCTGTCTGCACTTCTTAGGAATACATCAGAAGATGAGGAAACAAATTTGCTGATTCATACTTGTTTTAGGGGAGGTTAGGACTCCAGCCTTCCTGAGGATTTTAGCTCTCCTGCGAAGTTCCACAAGCAGCAGCTCCAGCAAACCCCAGTCACTTAGCACCTCAGCTAACATACCACCGTGCACAGTCATCCTACAGAGCAGAGGAAATTGAAATCAACCTACAACAATAAATTATTTTAGTAAACAAAGCATTTTTTGTTTTTGAGCATTTACCACAAATGGTGCTCATCATTAACTTAAATTAGCAACTTCAACCTGTCATAGCTTTAAGCATTATGTTTTCAGATAGTCCTTTCATCTGACCCACGCTCGTGAACGTGATATTTCAGGAACGCCTTGAGCAAATTTCTTCAAATGTGGCACAAACGTTCACTTAGGCTCAAGGATGAACTGATTAGATTTGGTGGTTAAAGATCACTGTGACCTCAGATAACACGACTGTGGCCACAACTAAATAATTAATACGCTAATTAGGACACAACTTCGCACATGCCTAACAGGATCAAAAGCTGAAGTGATGGCATTTCATATCCAAAAGATCAACTTCCCTGTAACATCATATTGTTCTGCAAAAACACTTTTGTGGCCTCAACACCATAAGTGAGGAACAGAAACCTTGATTGTGACCATATTTTACATTTGGTTGGATACTGAAGTGGTGCCACTGCTCTTGAGCATCCAGCTTGAAACTGTGCTGATTGTATCTTCTGTGCTGTCAGGTTGAAGGTATATGTCATGCATCCATCTTTGCAGAAACATCCATATTTGAAGCATCGTTTACTGCCATGGCAACATCTTTGTCTTCTATTATAATCAGCTTAATTGGCCACATTCCTTCAAAGGCTTCACTTCATAGTAAGTGTGGACAGACGTGAATGTAAACTGCAGTTTGACTTGTTGGTGGAGGCATACAAATGTGAGAAGTAATTCTAGTTCTAAATGAAACTAGCTTTATGAGTGCACTTGAGAGAGTGCAACTGAGAGAAGAAAAGGATAAGTTTAGGATAAAATATTTTAAGCAGGAGTATCCTGAACAATTCTGAGAAATACTGTTACCTACTAGCAGTGCTTACCTGTGAAAACACTTGAGAGTTATTACTCCAAATTCAGTCCCTGCAACTCCACCGGCCAATGTTCCAGCCCAGCTCTGCTTCAGCACACCCAGCAGTGCTCGCAAGGTCTCATGGGGGATGTAGTTAAACTTAAATACCACCTTACGGAAACAAAGTATTTAGACCTTGTATGCAGGTTGCATTAAAAAATTTAAAAAAAGATACTTTTCTTTAGAAATCATACCATCTGTAGCATTGAAAAGAAAAATGTTTGGACAGGTGCCGGTTTATGCCACACACAGGCAGCCAGCTGGGCCATCGACTGGACAGTCCACTCCAACAGGAAGAAGTTGGCTGGATCCCTCTCCCATATTGTCTGTAGGGTTTGAAGAAGCTGGCAGCACAGCAGAGAGTCCCGGGAACGCAGCAGGGAGTTCTGCAGCAGGTAGAAGGCCTGCAGGTTCTTTACTGCTAAACCTGGAGACATGGGTAAGGAAACTAAAGAGGATCAATAAACTTAAGTTTTCAAATAATGTTTCAGCCCTGTAAACTGGTCATATTGAATAGAAAACAGTCTAAATGAATTGGGAGAGAATGTACTGTTGTGCAACTCTATCATAGACAGCACAGCAAAACAATATCAGCTTGAGGTCAATTTAGCCAAAAGATGTTTAAAATTAAAGACTTGATTTATCAGATGTTGTTCAAGGTCAAACAGTCAATATCATAGAAAAATAAACAAATACCCAACAACCTTTACCACAGAGCACATGCTGAATCTCACAAGCCAATTCAGTTATACATACATAGATTGACTGAAAACAAACAGAATTACATGCATGAATGCATAAAAAACATGAATAATCTGCCGTGATAGAGTTGGTATGCTACATTGTCAAAATATTTAGAGAAGGTCTTAGATTTGAGTGCCAAAACACTTGCGTTTGCTGTGAATAAATATAAAGGTGATTAGTAATAGGATTCATTTTCACACTTATTCAAAATTGTATCAGAACCAAATAAAGTCAGCATAAAACAGTCCCCGACCCCCCTGCTATAAACAGATCTACTCCTTGATGTGATGGATGGATGGATGTTGAGTGTGTGTGTCTGTGTGAATGCTTGGGTGGCTATGTGTGTTTATTATGGACACTCTATTTATGAGTGTTGGATAGAGGTGTGTGTGCATCAATGATAGATGACTGGTTGCTGTAGGCCAGTGGTGAATGGATGTGGGGCATCCTAACAGAGTTAGAGGGGGAGCCTCCACTTCATCATCCCAGACATAATCACCTCAGCTTCCTGTTAACCTGAGGGGTGTTGTGCACTGCAGCGGGGTAGCAGTATGGAGAGTGGGGAGTCAGGGTGTGTGGGAAATCAGGGAAAGGGGGCGGTGTGTTTTGGATGGGTTGTATGAGGGCAAAAGTGCAGAGGAAGGATGAACTGTGTGGTCCTTTTGAGGAGGGGCATTCCCCTCCCTCAGTCTGTCTTTGCTGAGCCATGCAAAGGATACTAATTAGATGGTTTGGAGAGTGCTTTTGGAGGGAATGATTCAGACTTTATCCTCAAGGTACAATCAACTGTTCAGAGATAATTAGGAAGAGGTGGCAGGAGAATAGCGGTGCAGGACTTATTGAGAGGACTTGACCTACCTTTGGTGAGTGGCGGGTCGAACCTGAAGCCTGGAGGCTGGGGGTTAGTGACACAAAGAGCCACTTTCAGCTCAGCTTTTCCAAGCAGAGTGAAAGACGCAATCAGAGCCAGCAACTCCTCCACAGGCTGAAACTGATCCAAGGACACACCCTCCTCACAGCTTACGATCATATAACAAGAGACAAAGAAGTTAGATAAATAGCAGAGATAAATAAAGACTGACTCTGAGAGCAGTACAATACAATTTATTGATATGGACCATTGCACCCTTTGAAGTAGCTGTACACCATGAAATTCCACTTAATTTTCAAGAATGTCTTAAAAATAACCCACAAATTTAATTCTTTTGATGCCTTATAATTTCTTTAGAGAAGTATGTCCTCTCTAAACATATTTCTAGACTGTTTTATTTACTTCAAGTCCTTTTCCTTTTTCTGGTTATGACCTTTAAACTCACCGTTTCAGGATGTTCTCAATGGCCTTGTAGCCATTGTTGGTGTCAAACTCGATGAAGAGGGCTGGGTTGAGGTGATAGGTGTCTCTAATGAAGCTAAACGCGGCCACAGCCACCTCAGCCAGCAGGGATCCTGAGACGTCAGCACTGATGTGCAACAGGTTCTGGATGCAGATACGCACACAGTTCTTCTCTAATAAGGAAAAGGCAGTTCTCTTTGTTAGTGAACTTGCAATTACTCAGAGATCAACAGTACAGCAGTGCGATAGTGTCCGCACACTCAGAGTTTCCAATTCAAGAATTGTTTGAACAAGTAATCTTTTAACTACACTTCTCTGTCCTCAACCAGGTCTAACTACTGCAGAAGTATGATTTCATAGCAAAGAGCTGTGCAGACTAGGGAGTGAAATACCCGCCTGAAAAATGCTGGTATCTCCTTGATATCCAAAACAAATCTAAGTAAAGTTGTTCGCACCGGAACATTTGAGTGAATTATCCGAGGTATCATGTGAAACATATTTGCAGTATGTCAATGCTGGGATGTGTGGTCATGTGTTTCTGTATAATTAACTCGTTAGTGCAATAAATCTGTCTGCACAAATAACTTTCACAAATAAAATTGAATTATGGACTCTCAAAGCAGTCTGTTTTCTGATGTATTTAATACTTTTCCCAATGTGTTGAGTCTCATGGGTGAAATGATGTAAAAAAAAAAAACTAAGAAGCAAAAGAATTGTATGACTTTAAGAGAAATGTTACTTATCCCCATTAGTTTTGAGTTACCTCACCTTGCAAGCTTGGGACAGTGTTGCTTGTCGCTACAGCAGAGACCGCTTTGAGAAGGTGGGATGCCTGGCGCCTCCATGGGGCGCTGGTCTGATCCCACAGTGATGTGAGGCCAATGATAAGACACTGCAGTTCCTGAGTTTCTACCAGACTCTCCACATTGCCTGGCTGCTTACAGAGCTGAATGAGAACCTGAAATGGGCAGACGAAAGAAGTATAGTTTGAGGAGAGGAGAGCGCTGTTGAGTCAACGCAACACTGAACAAAATGTAAAGCGCAAACAAAACCATCAGGGAAATAAAGGCCATTGTCTTGCAAGGAATAATCAATTGTTAGTAACCTGTGTTAGTGGCTCCTGAAAGGTGTCTTCTATGGCCATATTCTCCTTTTTAGCTGGAAGGCACACTAGCAGGTACAGACATTTCACCAAAGCAGCCGGAAGTCCTGGGTTTATACAAGACATTACATCCTACAAACACACACAAACAAATCAATGTTCAGATTTTGAAGCATTATCTTAAAAACAATCAAAGTAAACAACGACAAATTTAAGAATAGGAAACTCAGGAAAAAAAATATCTGATAATTACAAGTATTTACAATATTAAGGACAAAAAAACAATATTTTTGTGGTTTTGGTCATTTTTATTTGTAGTAAGGCTAGGCTTGATTACCATAATTATGACCATATTATATTGGGCTTCACTTTAATATGGGTAATTTCCCCACAAAGAAGTGGGTCCCATTCAATTTAAAACAGTTACCAATTCAATAACACTGCTTAACTGAAAGTACAGACTTTGTAAATAATCACTCACTGAGCTGTCGCCTGTGAGCAGCAAAAGGGATTTCAACAGAAGCCATCCCTGACTTTCATCTGTTTCACAATTTGTGTCCTCACTAGGTTTCTTGAAGAATTGCACCACCTCTTCCCGAGCACCCTCTGAAGATGCAAAAGAGATTTAGTGAGCCATGATCACAGCAAGAGTGTTACATAAGTGCTGATTCTTTTCACCATCTGCTGTCACAGAAATCATTCAAATATAACTGTAAATTCAGATTTCAGTAAAAATATTACCATAACTGTTTTATTTCTATTTCTAGAGACCAAATTTGCATTGTGTTTCTGTCTTAAGAAATAGTTTGGAGGCTACGCAACAATTTCTATTTGGTCACTTAAATAACATCGGTATGCACCTAAGAAAATGACTAAGCCTCAAATCAAGAAGAAAATGTGACACTTTTGTTGATAAAAATAGTTATGAAGTACAAAACAGCTACCACATGCACAATGTTAGTGCCTTTACCAAAAGTGATACAAAAGCTGCATCAAGAATGAGAACTATCTACTTCTCTATAATTAACTTTCTCTTTCCTACATACAGAAATAGATTTAGTCAAATAAACAACCAACAGCAGAAGGGCCCGGAGTAAGACGGGACAGAAACATGACATATAGTCATCAATGTAAAACCAGAGAAACAGACATTTGGTGATTCCACTATTTGTGAAATTATTGAATGTGCATAGAAAAATTAAAAAATAAATAAATCAGTGGAAAATAACAAAAGCATACAGGAAAAGCAGAAGTAAGTAGAGGGGGTAGAAAGTCCCCCCTCCTGGAATCAACCATGGTGTATTTGCTGATGTGAGCATGTTCTTAGTACCTGCTGGCCTTTCTGCCAGTCTGTTGTGGACATTATGGATGACAGTGTCACCGGTAAAAGCTGCAAGCCCCTTTATGTCCAAACCTTCAAATCTGCCACCATCCTCATAGACCTGGGATCAGAGAGGAGAGAGTCTATCATGCTAAAATACTGGACAGCAAAACCATGCATGCTCTGAAATGTTAAAAAACAGCACATGCCAATACTGATTTTCTCTAAATATAGTGGAAAACTTGAGTTCGGTTTTGTCCCCACTATTTACCCATTTAAAATCAGAGCATAATACAACACAACAAAATACAGCCCCTAAAATTACAGAAGAGTTTAATTGAGACCTTTCGGAAAGACTTTCAACCAAAGCTGAAAAGTGTGATTTAAATTTAGATTTACTGCAGATAAGTTGTATTAAACTGTATTAGTAAGGCTTAGCTCCACTAATAACCTGGCAACTGAGTGTAAATGTAAAACATGTAATTGATACCACAAAATGTTCTTTGCTGACTGGCTTGTGCTGAGTCGACTATTGTATGTCCTCCTCTGTAAATTACTTTATGTCAAGTTAAGGAAAGCATCTCTGAATTTGCTAATTCACTACATATAAATAATAGAAGCCACTGCATACTATACGCTCCTTTCACTTCCTTAAGAGGATATCATATTTCACTGAGTTTGCTGTTCTTAAGTGAGGCCCTACATTCTGGTCAAATCTCTGGTCAATAGGTTTTTACATACACCCACAAATATAGACATAGCCCGGTCGGTGGTGTTATACATACATACACACACACACACACATGGATCAGTGATGGAATTTAAAGTGTGTCTGCACACACGGGTAAAAAAAACACAGGAGGTTTCTTCACAACTGTGATGCCATTCAAGCATGGAGAATAGGAAATTATTTTTCCGATTAATTAGAGTGAGGACTAAAGCTCTGGATCTGAAGCAGTTTTGTAATTCATGTGACAGGTCTGTAAACTCAAGAGAGAAACCACACATTGGTTCAAGGGGATAGTTTGTGATGGGACCAGCTGACAGCCAAACATCTGACTGCTGCCACATGTTGTTCTAATTGTTCATTCATGTGGTTTGGAACAGTTCTGGAGACCACATTGTCTGTAGACATCCACTTAACCTGTTTAAAGTAGACTATTAGTTTGAACTGTTGCTTTGCATTAAAATACCCTGGTATGATCTAATAATGTTTCTTAAGATGATACTTGACTTATTTGTTTTTAATTATACTAAAGAAAAAAAATAATTTAATTCAGAATAGAAAATAAATAACTTATTTGATTAATGACCTGCAAAATATAAGTCTGAAAATAAATGGATGAACAATAATAATTAAATATGCCCAGGCTTGTCCCTGTGGTCCATACCTGTAGGTAGAGCAGCAGGGCTTGGACCAGATGCTCCTCTCTCTGCTCTACAGGAACATGGTCAGTTCTGTGGTCATGGTTTGAGCATGTGTGAATTCCCAGCTCCTGAAGCTGCTCTCTGAGCACTTGTAGGAGTTGAGGGTTCCTACAAGAGCCCTCCACTTTCTCCGCCTTCACCTCCACAGAGACAGATAACTCCCCCGAAGCACTCAGCTCTCCCGTTTCCTTATTGATCCTCTCCCCTTTCACATTCTGGCCCTGGAAAAAAAAGAGAGGAAAATCTTCAGACTGCCCAATCTTTTTTTTTCTTTAAGGCTCATGAGGTTACATAATCTTCACAATATAATTTAATTATTATGTCCATGGTCTGTCACACTTCCTCAGTTCAATTTGTCCCAAACCGAACCTTCTTCCCTCCTCCCCTGAGCACATTGTCTTGCATTGAGAAATCAGCAGACAGAAGGGCAGTCATGTGGCATTCCCATTAACTGGTTATTAACCTCTGTGGGGAATCGGCAAGCAATAGTTGCTGTCCAACATCAGTAATTGGAAACATACAATGCCAGTAAATGTCACATTAAAAGTTGTATTTCTTTGTAAAGCTTCAAATTCACAACTTCCAAGGCAACTTTTAACATTGATTTTAACACTCTTTTCAAAAAAAGAGGCCATTTTCCTGTGCAGTGTATTGTCACCAACAGTAACAAAGATTTGAGAGATTGTTTCAAATCAATTCGATTTTATTTCAAGAATAAGATCATGATGCAACATGGTCCCCAAACACTTCACAATAACAAAAGAACATACAGCAAGAAAAGAAAACAATAAACAACCAAATTAAAACATCAGTGTTAAAAACAAATGTAGCAACGTAGGCCTATAGCAGCATAACTAAGGGATGGTTCAGGGTCAAGTGAGTGAGCCCTGACTATAAAATTGATAACAATTATCCTTTGTGTAAAATGACAATATGACCATTTTCAAAGTGCACATATGCAAAAAAAATGGTAAATTAGGACCTTTAACTTCCACAATCAAACTGACGTTACTTTAATAGGATATAAGGTGTCGACGCTCACTTATCGCGGTCCTAATTTGGACACTCTGAAACAATTCTTCACACAGGAGGCTGCTAATATAAAAGTTATACTTCTGTGTCACACCAAGCGAAGAGGTATGAGGATGAGGTGTCCTGCTGCCAAGCAGACATGCATGACTAAGGCTTATCTAGAATGCTGTTTCCTCATTTTTTTGAGACATGCACTCATGATGAACGGGGGACTTTTTAGAGACAGAGAGTTTAACAGATTATCCAGAGCCAGTAAATTCAGTTAAAGTGGTAAGTGAAGGCAAAGACAGCTCACATTCCACAGACATTCATTGATACTTTGATGTTTTCCCACGAGAGAATGTTCTGCACGCCACGTGAGAGTGACAGCAAGTGCAAAAGCACCCAAAGTCGCGCCTTACTCATGAAAGCAACACACCCCTCATGTGAGTTTTTCACTCACATACAGTCAAGTATGTCAAAGTAGAAAATGCGTATATGATCACAAGTACAGTAAGAGTTCTCCTCCCTCTGATATGGTTTTCAAAAGGAAAATCAATCTTGCAACAAACAGTTAAATCTTCATATTCTTACCTGCACTTGTGTGAGAGCCATTTAGGAGTTTCCTGCCTCTAGGAGAACGTTGTCATCTGTGTTGTGTTATTCCAACTGAGTAAGCGGTCCGTCTCTGTTCCCATGTCAGGGGAAAAGACAAGCAGAAACCTGCTAAGACATGACTAGTGTAGACTATGCAGACCCTTCTGTAAAACTACCTGCCTCTTACTAATCTCCACTGAGAACACTGAACTTTGAACAAGCACAGCAACTCATATAAGCTGGTCCAGGTCATGTGCCTTTTTACTTCCTGAGAGAAGGAGAAGTGAAAAACAGTTGTTTGGCTGGTTGGATGGGGCCCTCCCACTGCAGCTCAAAGAGTCCTTTATCTTTTTATAGACATGTCATGTAAGGCTATCATGTTATGAATCACCAAAGAGACCCACAAACATGGTTGATGTGGATAAACTGAAGGCTCTGAATTATTGGTGAAACAATTAGAAATAAATTGCATATTGTCTGATGATAATAACTGGAATGACAGGCCTGTTTTATCATGTTTAAGTAAGTAAAGATGAAAAAGCAATTCCACATGTAAAATATAAAAAAACACAAGCAAGAAGCAAATATAAAATTGCTAGAAGTTGGGACGAATCAAGGCAAGAAAGCATCAATAAAATGCTGGAAATAAAAGAAAACAGGATATTCAAGAACATGCTTGCTCCCCACAAGTCCACCAGTAACCCTCTGGGTGACCTAAGAGGCTGTGTGGACCTCAGCAGCAAACTGTTTAGTGACTTTAAAGTAAGTAGGGTTGTACAAATCAAGGCAGAATTTTACAGGAAGCCAGTGTACCAAACCAAGGAACGAAACTCTAGCAGCATCAGAAAACATACCAGATTTCGTGTTAGATCTTGCAATAAAAGCCAAACCAATTTAGCGCAGTACTCCAAATTGTGATTTGGGTGACATTGGTGGCATAAAAAAATAAAAGCAAAACTAACATAGCTAAACAGCACCATCTTGTGACTATTCATGATACAGAAATGTGATGTTGGCAGCCTGATATTGAGAGGACGGCTGTCTCATTTACAGGCAACATTAAAACGTTAAATGGTCTTTCAATGAAGACATTAAAGCCATCATTAGTTGTTTAGTTTTCCTCAGTAGCATTTTATTTTGTGGTCACTGAAGCTAAACTAAGCCATTTTCAGTATTAGTCATTCATCTATTTTTGAAAAGTCAAAATGCCTGTTATGGAAGGAGACTTCAAAATTACAAAAAGAAAAAAAAAAAAAAGCTATACTCACTGTCTCAACTGGACGCGTGCTAAGTGTTGCCTGAAGCCAACCGAGCTTCAGCTCAAGTTGTAGCTTGCAGCGTTAACCAGTGCTTGAAGTGGAAAACAATATAAATGCCATTACTCTTCTAATTCACGTTGCTGTGTGTATCAGCCGCAATCATCAAATCATTAAACACTACATTCTGAATATCTAAAGTGAGTAAAAGGTACTAGGATATTGCCATTGTTCACAAGATAAGTTTATTTATTTATTATTAGCATTATTATTATACAGCTGAACCATGTATGAAACAGTATAGGGTTTTTAATTAGAAACTAAAAAAAGGAAGCCACATTTAGCTGTTTCCTCATAAATGAACTCAAGAGAGACAGTAATCATGAGGTTAAATTATCTGGTTGAATATTTTATAGTTGTCGTTTGGAGCCAGGGAATTTTTTTTTGAAAGGTTTATGTAGATACTTAGGCAAAAAGCCAATAGAGAAAAACACTGAGAAGCGAAACAGGTAAGAGTCACGTGGTGCATTCTGAGTAATAGTTAATTTAGGGCCATGGAGGCCTGTACCATAAAGTGCGATTTGCAATTATGGAGGTAACTTTTCAGAACTATGGAGGTCGTTTCACTTCTTTCCGGAATATATTTTCAAGGTAACTTAATACTGCAGAACCAACTGAGGCCCGTACTGCGACCTACAGAGCAGGATTTGCAGTTTTCAAGGTAATTCGGGTTTAACTCTGGATTTTCAGTAGGCCTACTACGAAGGTGTTTCACCGACTACTAGTAATGTATGTTGCACACATAAACTCAGCAGGGCCAAGATCCCAAATTGGTAGGTGGTATATCACTTCATGGAAAGTGGTGCCTGTGTGGTATGGCACTTCGACTTTTGGTTTGCCATATCACACAGAAACGGTACGTATCCCTTTCCATAAAGTGACATACCACCAACCAATTTGGGATCTTGCCGTCTCTCCATAAACTGCCAGAGACCAGTTTAAGACTGTACACACTTTTGAGTATATAACTGATGCAAGTCAGTACACAAGAAAAATAAAAAAGTCACGATACACCAAATAGTAAAATGTAAAAGTCCTGTTACTGGATCCTGGTGGGTACCAACAAAACTTCGAGCACTGGCGTTATCTATATCTGACAAGATGTACAATGGATACACATACGGACGTTATCCCTCCAAGGTGGAAAAAACAGCATTTTCATTGCAGGCATTGTCCTAAACGCATGCAATCTCTAAACACTGCTGGTTTAAGTCTCATCGTATTATTTACCTGTACTTATTGTGTCATAAATCGCACTACTAAATTAACCCTCAAATCTGCAGGGGAGCGTCAGAGGCAAATATTAATTTCCTTTTCATCCACTTTCATTTCTTCTTTTCATTTTCTGTTTACATTCAAAATATGTCCTGTACTCTAAAATGTTTTCAAAATAAGTCGGAAAATAAAGTGTGTTTAGTTTTCTGTAATGTTATGGCTATTTTCAGTACATACCGTGCTTGGTATTTGCTGGACGAGGTATCATCTTATTTATGGAGACCACGTGCTTTCTTGACGCGGTGACATCACAAGTCATATGACCCGCTGCAGCCAATGAGGTGCCCAAGGCGTGGTAAGCCTCAATCACTTTAGCACAATGAAAGATCTCACTTACTTCACAGCGAAAGATGATCTCCCCTCTCACTTTACACCATGATGTTGTAGCGCGTCTTTAGACGAGCTGATTTCGTTTCGCCTTGCGGTTTCTGTCGGTGGAAAAAGTCAAAGGCCGCCTCTGTGCACCCTACATAATGCATCCAATGCCTGTGAGCTCCGTTTGCGGCGGAGACATATTTGACTGTATACAGAGAGGAAACATTGAGCAGTGTATACACTTCGTTCAAAATGATCGATCAGTCCTCAAGCAAAAAGGTAAGGTTCAATAATATACAATATCAATCAAAAATGTCGGTCGTTGTTGATGTTTTATTTCTTGCAGATGTGTTTAACTGGAGGCCACAAGTTCCTGCTGTGTTTCTGTCAGCAGTGTTTACCCCCTCCGCTATCATAGTTCCTGGTTTTTGCATTATAAAGCCAGAACCTTATATACCTTTGTGATTAATACCAGTCCTTTGAAATCTATTGCCCGGCTAAGTTATAATGTGGAAATGTTGTAGCAATGGGCAACTATAATTTTACATTATGTTATTATACACTTGATCATTCCTCAGTGCCTCCTGACGTGATTTTGTCATAGTGCCATTGGGAAACTTAACTCTGCTGCAGCTCCTCAGTGAGATGGTCTGGCAGGGATCCTGTGACAGACAGATGGACAGATCCCTTGACAACACAGCACAAAGTCACATTGTGCTGAAGGAAGCCTAACCCCAACTCCAGAGAGTTTTAACGAGCAACAGGCTGACAGAGCGTGCATTTGTGTCAGGCTTATATTGTTAGTAACAGAGACTGCAGATCAGTTTGAAGGTCAGCATCTTCAAACCTGACTGTGATGTGTTTGTCTTCATTCAGGCTGGGGTGGTTTTACCCCGCTGCACTATGCTGCCCTCCATGGTAACCGCTCCCTGGTCGACCTTTTCCTCTGCTCTGGAGCTGATCCTAACCTGACATGTGACGCAGGACAGACAGCCTTTCATTTTGCCTGCAGGTGAGCAGCAGCTACATATTTAGGTCATGTCTAAATTCTTGAGGTGACAGTGTGACGTGAGCAACATGCTTTTTGTTCTGCTACTTGGTTCTGTAATAAATACATCTAACATTTGTATTGCCATCAGGCAAGGGAACATTTACATCATACATCAAATGATGCAGTATGGAGCTGATCTGCGCCTCATAGACCTGCAGGGGAAAACATTACTGCATCATGCAGTTACTGGGGGCAACATGTAAGTGAGGAAACAGCACACCACTTTTTCAGTTTTCCATCTTGTATCTGTCACACAGAACTCTATTATGCATAGACTAACTGTTAGTTGTATCTCCCAGTGTTGCAGTGCACTATCTGTGGGAGACAGGGATGTTCCGGTTCTTGGACTCAGACATTTACCAGGTGACGCCACTTCACCTGGCTGCATCCACAGGCAACACAGAGGTGGTTCGATATTTGCTCAGAGACCAGGTATGAGTCTTTGCTCTCTCACTCATTCACATGCTGTAGTTGGCCAACAGTGTTATACAGAGCTATTATCTTAAACTTTTTATTCCCCATCTAAATATGTTTATGGTAACATTTAGTCAAACAAAAATGATGATGATGATGATGATGCTGATGCTGCCACAGAATGAAAATCAACATGCAAAAATGTACTGTGACTTGACACAACTTTAAACCACCTTTTGATCATTGTGTTGTTTCTCACACATTTAGTGTATGGTCAAGATTCACACCCCATAGTTAGTCATAGGCAAATTTGCTGTGCTGAGAATAATAACTGAACACATTGCAGCGCAAAATAGCTAAAAGCAGAAATGAAAAGATCATTGCTGAGAAAAGACAAACATTTTGCAAGATATAGGCACAGCTTTTCTGATCCACTGGTAGCCCAAACTAGAGCAAAAAGTTAGTGCTGAAATTGATCTATGTTGGTTTGTTTTTTAACAGCTGACTCCTTTGGGATATTGATGATTCTTGCTGGATGTATAAAATGGCAATTGTTTGCTGACACCTTAGCCACAACAGTTTGATAAGACAGAGGTATATAAGGGCTGTCTTGCTTTAAGATTGATTTAAAGTCTCTATAGAAATGAAACAGTGGTGCAGATGTGCGGTTTATACAATCCTACACACAGCCCCACAATAGAATATCTGTTGATTCAAGTCTGTGGCTATTTATGTCACGGAAGTTTTTGGGGCCGTTGAACTGTAATCAGTTATATTAAAAAAGTTTGTGATAATATCAGGGTGGTTCACATAAACAGTTGAATCCAGTAGGACAAATCTATCCACATAAATGTACCTATTGCCCAATCCTCTTTTTAACAAAGAAAATCTCAGCTCATATACTTGGGAATTGGAAAAAGAGCATGTTAATCCAAAGAGGCTTTGCAAAACAGGGACGGTGCAGTTTTTAAGAGTTTGTAAGATCCTTTCACAGCTGTTTTATTTTTGTGTCAGAGGTGTGCTGTGGATGCAGTTGACCAGCAGGGAGCGACAGCGCTTCATGTTGCAGCAGAAAGGGGTGGAGTGGAGGTGTGCTGGACACTGCTGCAGAGAACAGGGTGCAGGATGCTCCATCAGAAGAACCACAGCGGCCTCACGCCTCTAGATCTCAGCAAACAGGGGAAAACATTTAGGTGAATCTGCTGTCACTAGAATCGTGGAGAAACACTGACTAGCAGGGGACAGTAAAACCCCTTAATACCTTTTAAAATATCAAGTATGTTTGCTTCTTCTCTTGGGATTATGATGCTGATTAATACATTTCTGTATTTTTCTCTAGGCATCAGCAACTCACCAAACTACTGAGTCGGTACATTAGTGAGCCAGTACACCACAAACCTAGAGAGTCTCATGGTAAATATCAATCTGTAGTTTTCACAATTTATCTAACAGTAAAAAACAAGGATAACGATTATGTTTATATCAATGGTCATTATAATAATACAGCTGTGGCATTAAAAGTGCTTTGTGTGTTTATATGTTGAATTTACTCATGTGTTGGTTCTGTTGTGTTACGTGTTGTTTCTCTCCAGTTTTATACTACTGGACACTGCTTTTTCCAACTCTGACTGGAGCTGCCATCCTGCTGATAGCAGCCATGTTGGGAGGTTATGGAGGGCTAATCTGCGGTTTGCTCTTCCCTTGGCTGGCCAGAAGCATTTTCACACAGTACCACCGCATGACCACATACCAAAGGTTTGAAAAAAATAAATTGTAGTACATGTTAAATGTTTATCGTTAAGTTGTCATATTTTACTATTTGTTATTTCTCTCTGTTGAAATAGAATTTATCTTCCTTCCAGGTTACCGAACCCGATCTACTTGGGAACGCTCCTCGCTGGTTTATTCCATTCTCTTCTCTGCTTCTATGGAAAAATGATGCCCAATATCCTTAACAGAGGCTGCACGTGTTAATTCATATGCCCATCCATGTTTCTTGATTTTTCTGGTTGTTTTTGCCCGGAAAATGTGTGACATAAAGATCTAAATGCTGGTTGGTCTGTTCGTCCATTCAACACTTTGCTTGAGAGAGGGAAATTTCAACTAAAGGTTTGATTGTACTGAACTTGATGGTGGCACTCAACTCACACAAGGAGGACATTACTGATACTGCTTTATCAATATTAAGATATCCATAGTAAATGTAGCAAATGTATTTTAAGATGATATGGATTCATCCTTAACCTTGTGAATGTGTGTGGCCGACCAGTGCTTTGGCCCAGGTGTCAGTGGTCCATTTCTCCATAGTCCTCAGTTTGTTCTGCAAGGTTCTGACTCAGGACCCCGGGACACTGGACAGAGCAGACGCAGATCCTCGGTTCTCCTGTATCGCTGACCTGGTGGAGAACAACCAAAGCCCCCACAGGTTCTGTCCATACTGTGAGGTAAGACATTCACACTGGCCAAGGGTCAGAGAGCCACAATGCTTTGCATACTTCCATATCTACCCGTGTATCGAGCTTTCTGTCTCAGTCTTTTTAATATCTGGATATGTTCACAAAGCCTTTCTCCTATTTGTATGTGCCCTCACATGACTCCCACCCAAAGTGACACACCCCCTGCTAATAACACAGGTGTCACAGCAGCTTCGTAATGCATGCCCGAAAAATAATTATGATGAGTAAGTTACTGTGAGCTCATTTTCATCCCATAGTGAAAGCAACCTTTTTAAAAAAAGGTGGATGTAAGGTTAAAGATAGACATTTCCTAGTTTGTGAGTCACATCATACCTAAAAGTTGAATTACTTCTTTCTACTATTTTGCTCTCTCTCCCACACACTCTTTGTTTTCCTCGTAGTTGTTTCAGCCGGACTACACTAAACACTGCAAGCTGTGTGAAGTGTGCATTAAAGACTATGACCACCACTGCCTTTTCCTCAACCGGTGCGTCGGCCGGGGTAACCACCGCCTCTTCCTCTTCTTCATCCTCTCCATGGTGACTGCCCACCTTCTTTTTGTTGCCACAGCAACAAGTTACCTGTACAGCAAGATGCCTGCAGGCAGTCGCAGCCTTTCACTGTGGCTCGCATTGCTAGTGGAGGAGTTCTGGGTCGTGGTCATATTGATTATGAACGCACTGACGCTCCTTTGGGAGGCGTGGCTTCTGACCGAGCAGTTTGATGCTCTCGCCACGGGAACGACCACCTACTTCAGACAGTGTGAAAGCTCAGCTCGACAGAGGTCAGTGGGACAGCGCTGGGTTATAGTGCTGTCGTTTCTGCTGGAGGGTCGAAGACGGGTGGGCAGCGGACAAACCAGAGAGGACAAAACTGCCATAGACATTTAAAACTGTCCAGTACACAATTGTCTTGAATCTGATCTCATCAATTCTCACTTAGAAATACACATCGTCGGTTTACAGAGTCCTTGGTGTGCAATGCATTTTGTGATAATGTCTTCTGTAGATTCAATAACTCTCTAATGCCATTTAACATCTTGTACTTGAATGTAAATCTTACAATATCTTAATATATTTTAATATTTTATAGAGTAGATTCTCCAGTCACAAAGTGGTGTGCAAGATAACCACCACTAAGATTTTAGACCTTCACATAGTTTTTAGAGACCTCACTGAACACTTTTAAGAGAACAGTATTTTAATTCACTTGTTGCTTGGTTACATTAAATAAAAGTTTGTCATGGTGTAAAGCTGTCGATCAAAGTTTATGTACTCATAACATTAGCAGGTCCTGTGATTAGCTTGTGATAATTGTTAATAGCAGGTGCACTGAAAGACTTTGTTCCTAACATAATGTCATTACCTCTCCAACCAGCACCCAATCCTTTGTTTCATGACACTTCCTCTGCTCTCACTAATGGGCCATGCTCCTTTCATGCCTTCAATTACACACACGCTCATTTCCTGCGTGTCCCTCAGGACCATATTTCTAGATTATAGATGATGTTTCCCACACCCCTCACAGGCTGGTGGGTCTGGACTGTGAATGGCTATGTCATGTGATATAATTTAGTGTCTACTGTACTGCTTCTTGTGCATATGGAGTGATTAAGTTGAGCACATGTAAGCCTGTGAAACCGAGTGCTTTTACTGTATTTCTCTGTCAACAAATCAGTGTTATTGTACTCAACTGGCTGCCACTTGTCAATATTCCAATATATTTAATACATACCAATGTATTTTATCTGTGTTTCTTTTGGTTTCCAAGATGATAACTCATTTGTGCCATGATGTTTTTTTTTATTCTTTTGGAGAATATGTTTAATGAAGAAAACTCTGTCATTTATAAATAAAGAAACTTTCTGTTTTATGTCACTGTATATTTAGAGAGATTTTCATATTGAAAGGTCGTGACCTTCCCTCTTGATTTACATAGGTAAAGCACTATTAACAGCCAGAGCATTGACTCCTTGCTCTGTTGTCAGCCAGGGAAATGTACAGTAATAACATCTAAATCAGAAACTCATTATATACATACATATTTTTACACAGAAGTCAGCAATTTTCACTTCTCCATCAAGGCAGCTCACTTCCTGAGTGAGAGACAGATTGAAAATTCAAATGAAGAAGACAGCAGTGCACTGCTGTTTTTTTATTTCTCTAAAGCAGTACCTATCACAGCAGCTGCTCGGGACTATGTGATGCCGTCTTGTGCTGCACCGAGAGTCTGGCTCCAGACTTCGAGTCGTCTGGTCTGCCTATCCACAATGACATGGCAAGTAATACTCGCATGACTGTCTTTATTTCTTTCCCTCTATCTGAATCTGTTCACATCAGCATTCCTTAGACACACGTCACTGGTGTCAATAATGCCAACCATAGTAGTCCCTTCTCTGTGGGGATGGGGATGTTATTTGATTTGTTTCTTTGGGATTGTCTATTAAGTGGAGGACTGAGATTTCAGTATTGTCATTGTTTAGACCCTGAATGTGTGTGCGCGCGTGTTTTGGCTCCAGAAATGGCCCAAGTGGAGAAGGATATACTGCCGACGGGTTCAATGTCATGAAACCATCCAGGACTCCTCAGATCAGTGACACACCAATG
The DNA here is from genome assembly GCF_022577435.1 of Embiotoca jacksoni. Taxonomy (NCBI): domain Eukaryota; kingdom Metazoa; phylum Chordata; class Actinopteri; family Embiotocidae; genus Embiotoca; species Embiotoca jacksoni. The sequence continues at coordinate 10,943,858 of NW_027185252.1, read as the reverse complement.
GCATTGGCAGGTAAAACTCCGATTTTTGTTTGTTTTGTCATGATAATCCTTGTATCAAGCAAGGTGATGCCTTATGTTGTACCTTATGATTGAACTGTCTGACTGTCTGAGCTCTCGTGATGCTGAGCTCTAATTTTATGATATTTGTCCTATTTATATAAATTATGGGTCTACAGTATTTTTGTCTACTGTCTTATCTGTGTGACCTCTGCATTGTCTGTGAGGGTATGGGCTGTTTCTTTGAAAGTATAAAGGTTACTCTGCCAAAAGCCAAAGTTATGCCCTCAAGTTATCCTCTATAAAGCCTTTACTAGTGTACAGTGTTAACCATTAGTGATTGACTGAGCTGTGAAACTTCGATCTGTTCTCCTTTCCAGAAGTGTCTCTCTCTGTTCTGCCTTTTAGTCTTGAACTTCAGCATTTGTCTGCTTTATCATATCCATTCCAACCCTGCCAGACTCGGCAGGAACAAGAACATCACACCCTTGAGTGTTGTGGCTTTTACCATACAGATTACAGAGTAACGGAGTCGTGTGGCATTCACCCTCGCACTATAAATCTCAGCCCGAATGAGTCTGGATACTAATTAGTGTACAGTGTTGTTTTGTCAGATTTAAACACATGTTCACACACATTTATCAGCCCCACCATCCATCTGCAGTTGATTATATTGTTGGATGCAAACATTTAGACACCCCTAGGCAATTTATCTCCTTGCCCATCTTGCACATATAACCAGATCTAGACACATATTTTCATTAATGTTCAAGACAGCAAGGCCATTCCAGAAACTTTAAGTAGTTAACTGAGGATTTTGATCACAGTGATCATTGTCCTGCTGTAGAAGTCTCTTTTCAATTTCATTTTATTGACTGACTCCATGGCATTTGCATCCAGAACCTGCTAATATTTAGAGTAATCTGTACTGCAATTTATCAGTGCATAGGTTCCTGTGCCATTGACTGTCATGCCACATACTTAACATTTTGTAAGGTTGTAAGATGTTGCTACTTTGCGAACTGCACACGCTACCTTTTGTGATGATATCGCAGGTTAGGTTTCCTTCCAATGAATCTTCCATGTAGCTGTTTGTGCATTAATGCTGTACAGCACCATGCGCCCCCACTCCTGTGTCAGCTAAACCTTCCTGCAGGCTCTTTGCAGCCATAAGGAAGTTTTGCTTTGCCTTTTGGTCCAGCAGAAAATTGAATCTGAAGATTTACCAGAAAATCTTGTCTTGACTTCCCCTTGATTTAGGAATTTCTTAATGACATATCTGACTGTGGAAATTGTAAACTGATGTTTTGAAAACTTTTTATAGCCTTCACCTTCTTTCTGTTTCGATTACCTTCTTTTTTTAAAATCCTCAGTCACTTGTTTATAGAGGCTCTTTCAGCATTACCACAAGGTTTGATTAATTAATCAAGTTCTACGACATTACGAATAAAACAGTTCCCAAACATTTGCACATTGTTGCTGTTTAATATTCGTTTTTATCTTTTAAAGTTAATAAAATAAAAAAATATAACAGTGAATTAACATTTTAAAAAGGCTCATTTTAAATGTCTGTTTGCTGCAGGGTGTGCAATTACTCCTTTCCACACATAATATGTAATTTGCCCAAACTTGCGCATACAGCTGTGTGCACAGACAATGCAATGCCATGCCCACTTGCTCTGCATCCAACATTTAGTGGTGAGAATGGTGTCAGTAAAATCAAACGTATTGATCTGAGGTTGTGCTTCAGGTACGGATGAGACCATAATCAAATCTCCATGAGCAGGTGGGGGGATTGAGAAGACTGTGGAGTGATGGGGCAGCAGATAGAAAGGAACGAGTGACAAGACAGAGGACACACAGCCAGACATATTTATAGATGGTGAGAAATTGATACTGAGAGTGTGCAGCAGAAGGCAGAGAGACAGTGAGAGACGGAGAGAGAGAGGGTGGGCAGGGCTCTAGGTATGTGAGAACAACAGCACGCCGGGCTAGTGGAGCAGAGAGGGGGAGTCAGACGAAAGGGAAGAGGGGAGGAAGAGGAGAGTGTGTGCTTAAGTGCTTGTAGGTGTGCGTGTGTGCGTGCGTGTGTGTGTGTGTGTGTGTGTGTGTGTGTGTGTGTGTGTGTGTGTGTGTGTGTGCGTGTGTGTGTGTGTGTGTGTGTGTGCGCGTGTGCGTGCATGTACGTATGAATGTATGAGTGTGAAATCAGACAGAGTCCAAGTGCAAGACTGTGAGCTAGGGAGAGAGATGCTCGGAGAGGATGAGGAGTAAAGGGCGAGGCAACGACGAGTGGCTCTGAGAGTGTGTGTGTGTGTGTGTGTGTGTGTGTGTGTGTGTGTGTGTGTGTGTGTGAGTGAGAGAGGAATAGTGTGTGAACAGAGGGATGCAGTCATGTCTCTGTGAGAGGGAGCAGCACAGCAACGGTAACCATGCTGAGCCCCAAGATAAAACAGGCACGCCGGGGTAAGCACAGTCCCTCCTCCCCTCTCTCCATCCCTCCTCTGTGCTTCATTTCTCTCTGTTCTCTGTCTTTCTGTGCTCTCTTGCTTCTTTCCGTTGTTTCACTCGCTCTCTCTGCAGAGCCTCATCTGTCCAGCTGGCTTTGTAATAGAGTCTCATCAATATTGTTCTCAGTGCTCTCATTGATAGTGGCATCAAATAAGTGTAACAGTGCCATGCTAGAGTCAAACACCGGTGTCATTCTGCATCCTCGTCACCATTGTTGCTGGCAATTCTCTTGAGTTTTTTTTTGCATGATTTGAAGAGTTGAGCCTTTAGCTGTTGTGTCCGGTGCTCATTGAGAGTTAACAGGCTCTACTACAGGATGATGTAATCTGTCATGTCTTCTTCAAGCGATTATTGCATCCTCATTCCTAGACGATTTGATTCTAATGGAGATACTGTGGATTTTAGTTAACATGGCTGCCAGAAAGATGATTCTTCCTCCAACAATGGTGTCATCCTGACTTGTTCACACCTGAACACACATCTGTGTTTGTTCAAGGTTCACCCCGTCTATTTGGTTGTGGTCTTGGACATGTGACAGAATCTTGTTGGGAGGAATGTGTGACTCTGAGTAAATCACAACAGCTGACTGTCAAACATAGTTCCTTTAATGCAGGCCAAAATCCATGGGTGGCCACCGAAGTCGGGGCACCGTGTATACATGCCTCTCATGACCGTGTGAAGATGAATATGGAAGCTCTAAATCACAGGAACACCTCCTGCCACTGAGGTTATTATAATTCAGAGTATAAATACTTGCTGTGCTACTCCTAGCAGGTGTTTTCTGGATGACACACTGTTTCAGGTGGCTTGGGGAGTTGTGACAGTTTACACCTTATCTTAAGGAAATTGATTAATATTGTTTTTTTCAGACAAAGTATCCAACTAATTGCTGTTTCAGAAGTATTTCCACCTGAAGACTGAGGATTTCTGATCTCTTTGAATGAATTTCACATTGAATTCACATTAAATGAATTGAAATGGCCATAACAGAGCAAAATATTGCATCTTTTTCAAGAACCCTCACGTTTGTGTTGCTTGAGGCGGGGATGTTTCTTCATTTTTCCTCTGGCAGTTGTTGACTTACTTTAGACCAGCCGTAAAAATAGGATCATAAAAGATGATGGGAAATGGAAGTGCCTCTTCTTTCTCCTTCGTGAACATAGTTGGGGAGTGCAGTAGCCACTTCAGTTTGCTTGCCACGTCTTGTGCGCTTGCCATCTCTCATTTGCTGTAATGGTATTCTCCTTTGATTAGATTCCCAGCTCTGCTCTCCTCTGACCCTTTTATGCAACCTCATTCAGGGCAAATTCAACGGCATCACAGTGCTGGATCAGCGCTCAGAAGCATAGATATCAGACCCGAATCCTAAGCAGTTAAAGAGTGCAGAGTTACTGTATCAAAGGAAGATGTGGTTGGTGAAACTGTATATCATGTGGTTGAGTTTTCCTCAGATCTGTGTAGTTGAATAATCGTCAAAATGATTATACTGAATAAATAATACAGGGATTTAGTCCAACAAGATATTATGAGACATTGTAGATGTAAAATTACCAAGAAGACTAAATACCATTTTACCATTTCCTCACTATTGCATCAAAGAGATTCTCCAAACTATAGTTTTATAAGTTTTGATACTGCACTATTTTGATCATGGTATTATGTTAATCATTTCTCTAAAAAAAAAAGAAAAATACCCTTATGGTCTAATTTAGACAATATATGGGGAAAAGACATGGCTAATGATCTAATAAATTATAAAAGATTTAGTAAATTATTAATTTCAACATTAATTGAACAATGTCAGTTGCGGGACTTAATATCCAAAATGTATTACCTTTATGCACTTACACAGGTTCTGTGCTGTGATGAGTATTTCCATGCTCTGCTTCTTTAGATGTTCTACATCACGTCACATCACATTTCATTAGGAATAACTGTGCTTGTTATTACATTTGCAGTTGAAGTTATTTTAGATAATCATGCTTCTCTTAAGTATAATATGCTTCAAATGTGATGCATTCTAATAAATCAAAGTACCCAACAGTAAATAAAGCAGTTTAACTTTACTCCACTGCAACCAGACATAACAGCAAAATGCTACAGCAATGCATCATTAATGATTAATGTAATTATAACATTATGCATCACTAACTGGGTCCATTTACATACACAGTGAGCACTTTAACTTCTGATCCTTCAGTGGTGGGATGTACAACGTACATTTACTCAACTACTTCACTCAACTACTTCAAATACAAACTATAATATTTAGATTGTTTACTTTATTTTGAACTTCTATTAATTTAAAAGTTATGCATTTATTTACAGATTAGGATTTTACATATAAAACCATGTGATTAGTTTATAAAGCAGTATACACAGTTATTGATCAAACCACCCAAAGGCTCATGAAATAGTTTGAATTAGCTTCACCTCAACCAACTACAACCATAATATACTGCTCACACACTTATTCTTTAGTAAAGAAATATATATAAAAATATATATAAAAAAAAAATATAACTCAGTAATGTATTCAATCATTTTTCTGCATTATTGTAGGTTTTTATAAAACTTGTTGTAATTATATATTATTTAGATACTTTCACCTCAAAATCCATACATCTAAAACCTTGAAAACAGGACCTTTACCTACTGGAGCATTGTGTTATTGCTACTTCTACCACCAGGGATTATTACCAGAAACCTCATAAAACAGTTCGTTAGTAACACTAATGTTCTTAAGTGAATGTATGTATGTGTTTAGTCATTCGTTGATGCACTTTAAGTAACATTATTTCCTAAAAAAGGTTAAAGAAAATGTAATCCTTACAGACTAAAGGCTCTTTGCTGACAGTATCAATTCCTCCTTGAGATTTTGTGTCTCTTTTATAAAGACGGACACGATGTGGCCATGTGGCCTGTATTAATAGACCTTGCTCAGCCGGCTTCTGCTGTCAGCACACAGTTTTGTTAATGACTTCTCCATGTGGTTTCTCCCTTCCCAGCAATCATGACTCTGCAAAGGAAGGACATCCAGAGAGGGGACAAATAAAATGAGGAGTCCAGACAGAGAGCTGATAAGCAAGAGAGAGAAAGTGAAACAGAAAGAGAGATTTCAGTCCAGGCCCTCTCAGATACCTTCCCTGCTGTCCTCAGCAGAAAGTGAGATGCAATTAACAGGAAAAAAAAAAAAAAAAAAGACGCATTGATTTCTCTCCTCTCCCTCTACTTCTGTTTATCTCTCTCTTTTCTCTTTCTCCTTGACTCCCTGGGGATCACTCCATTGTCCCTGTTTTTGCTCTATACCTTCAGCATACAGATGCTAATATATAATCTATACTTGTAATCAGTGTGAAGCAGTAAAAGCGTAGCCTGATCCAAAGCAAAACTTCTTACTGTACAGCAATGAAATGGGAAATAATATATGCCCTTATTGATATTTTAAATACATAAGAAAATGTACTGGAATAGATAGATGGATTTCATCTTAAATCATGGATGTCTTTGCTGCAAAATGCAGGCGTTGCATTGGTGGACTGAATTAAATGGAAATCAGGATGCATGGTGAAGCCTCTAGGCTTTGCTGTACCAGGGGAGACTTCTGTGAATAACAACTGTGTTGTCTCTAGGTGAATGTTTATAACAATAGCAAAGCCAGAAAACAAGAAAATCTCCAAAATAAAATGTATCCTCTGCCTTTATGTCACTCTCTATTTCCTTATCTGTCTTTGTTATTTCTCTTAAGCTCCCTTCCTCTCATTTGATGTCACTATGTGTATCCCTGCAGCCCGATCCAAAAGTATGGTGCTTGGAGAGTTGTCTCGGGTCTCCAGGCCCTGTTCTCCTCTGGATCAGGAGAAGGCACTGAAGGCCGGCTGGCTGAAGAGACAGCGCAGTATCATGAAAAACTGGCAGCTGCGATGGTTTGTCCTGAGGACCGAAGCTCTGTATTTCTACAAGGACCAGGATGAAAGCAAGGCACAGGTGTCTCAAAATGACACAAACTCAAAGCAGTTACCTGTTGCAAGGCTGCACTGTTGTATGTTAGGAGTTATTCAAGTTTAAAGTCAGATGAATATTCATGAATTCATGCATTTTTCTAATTGGTATTTTGCCCCAAGGCCAGTCGATCTATTATGTGTTCTGTAATTCTGAAAATGGCTTTTCCATTCTCTTAAATCAAGCTACAAAATACATTTTTGTCCTTTCGGTAAAATAAAGAACCTTTTTTGTATTATATGACCATAATTTTAAAGCTACATGCTTGACATGATATATTTGGTGTCTAACTACAGTTGGCTAAATGTCTATTCATCCTTCATATAAAAATCATCCTCCATTAGGACATCCCCAACCTCTCCATTACAGCCGTTGTGTGTTGTTATTGCCCTGACATACACACTGATAATGTGGTAACTAGCCGCCCTGTGGTTCTGCAATAAGCACTTAGTACTTGACCTTTGACCCTCTCAATGCTGGGGAGATCAGAAATGCAAGTACATCAGGAAGCACCAGAGGGATAAGTAGATGAAGGGATGTTTCCCTGAGTCATCCCTCCCTCCATTATCATTACCTCCTGCGTTGGACAGCTGCCCAGAGTCCAGTATACTCAGAACTCGTTTAACATGCACTGCACATCCAAGTCCAGAACCACTGCCTGTCTGTCTGCCTCACACCTTCCTCTCCTTTCTCCTACAGGGTTGTATTCCTCTTCAGGGTAGTCAGGTCAATGAGGTGCCAGCCAATCAGGACGAGCCTGGTCGCCACCTTTTTGAAATCATTCCAGGTGAGTTGGCAGGGTGACAACTCTGTTGTGTAAGTGAGCACATAGGTAAACCTTGTTCAAGTGATGCTGAACAATCTGTACAGTAGTGAGTGCCAAAGAGAAAAAAGCACTGGGCTCACTTTAGATTTCTATCACAGCTGGACTCAGGCTGCACAGGTGCCACACCTAGTATATCTGTTTGGGCATGTAGCTTGAAATCGTGATGACACCATACATGCAGCAGATCATATGCTCTGTGTAAAGTAAAGTAGTTTAAAAAATGATGCCATGAATAGTTTTTATTTATCAGTTACCCTCATACAAAGTGCAAAAAATGGCAGATAGGTTGTTTCAAGCATTTTGTACAACTTCAATCAGTCCCTGTGTGGATGTAGTCTGTTTTAACTGCTTCTGTCTCTTCATCTAATCCCATACTGACTCAATGATGATGAGAGCAGGGATTTGTGGAGGCCACTGCAGGACTCTTTGTTCTTGTTGCTGAAAATAGTTCTTCATGGCTGTTTGTTTGATTCTGATAGTGTTGCTTAATAGATTTGAATCTTAACATCTAAAGTGCCTTAAACTTTTGAACAATACTGTAATTATTTTTCATCATTCTGACCTTTTACCTCATTTGAAACCTCATATTATTTCACTTCATCCCACAGAAGCACACACAAAAAAAAAATCAACTTTTATCACCATAAAAGAGGATTAGATCCTCAATCTCATAAATTATTTTCAGGATGTGAAATTCACTTACATGCTTTGGAAAATGGTCGGCAGTCATGCAAAATATCGTGAACAATTTAAAATAATCGGATAACATGCAAAAACTCCTGCCCTTTTTTAATATGTGAGATGGAGTCTAGTATCACTCTGTTGACAAAGTTTGTTACTCGAATAACAGAGTGAAAATACACAAAGAAAAAGGTCCTGAACAGAAAGAGAAGAGACTGAATGAGAAGCATGGTGCAGTTGCTGGTGTCCCGAGGGAGCACTACTCTTTCTGGGTCGTTTCTCTCACACAACACACTATGCACCAAAATGCAGGACTTAGTAATGAATGCAGGTACTGATATAGAGCCTATACAGCAAGGCACATGCAGCCCCTACTGAATCCACTACCACTGCTTTTTATACGACGCATTTCAGTAGTAGAAAATCTACCAGTGGTTTATGCTTTTATCCCTGAATTTCTTTTTATATCTGAGTTGTTCTTCCACCTCCTCAAAAGCAAATGATTACAAAGTGACATGGAGAGAGAGAATTTCATGTAGTGTAATCAAAACTGGGCTGAAATAAACTAAATAACTAAATGTCAAACCGGGTGGTATCAAGCTGTGTTCACCCAGAGGAAGGAAAGGCAGAGCTGCGTGGCTGTCTTTGTACTTTACAGGGGTGCTTGAGCTTATAAGGTTATTGAAAACACTGATATTTCTATTCACCTGTTTACATACAATACAGTAATTACTTCAGCAAAGTAATTTGCAGAAGTGGTATCTGTTGTGTGTTTTGTCTCCACATATTTAAAACACAGTGGTCTTGAGATATGTTCTTCCTTTTTCTATATTGATCCAGAAAGTAATGAATTATATGGCTGTGTTTTCAGGAGGGGCTGGAGAAAAGGATCGAACCAATATAAGCCACGAATCATTCCTGCTGATGGCCAACTCTCAGAGTGACATGGAAGAATGGGTCAGAGCAATACGTAGAGCAATATGGGCTCCGCTTGGTGGAGGTGGGATTCTTTGACATTATGCATACACGTACAAACACAAACAACTGTTTACATGTTCAAAAGACAGAACTTAATCATCCTAAGACATATTTTGACTTGACTGGTGTTCAATTCCTGTGTTGTGACTGCAGGTGTCTTTGGGCAGCATTTGGAGGAGACTATGTTGTATGATGCCCAGTGTGGCCCTCAGCGTCTGGTCCCTGTGCTGGTCGAACAGTGTGCGTGCTTCATACGTGAACACGGACTCAAGGAGGAGGGCCTCTTCAGGGCCTCTGGACAGACCAATCATGTTCGAGAACTGCAAGACGCCTTTGACCGTGGTGAGAAGCCAGTGTTTGACAGGTGAGGCAGCAGGAGGGGACATTTTATCTACAGCAGCATGACAAGCCATTATCCATGTGGATAGTACTCTATACTGTGCACTCCATTTTTCTTACAGTTCCACAGACGTCCACACAGTGGCATCACTGCTGAAGCTGTACATACGAGAGCTGCCAGAGCCTATAATCCCATTCTCTAAATACACACAGTTTCTCTCTTGTGCTCAGCTTCTTACCAAGGATAAAGAAATGGTAATCAAATATCTGCCTCAGACTTTACTGGTATATACAGTATATATATATACATATACAGTACATATATATATATATATATATAGCAGATGTGTCAGATATATATAACATCTTGCCAATGAACATGTCTTTTATTGTTCAAGGGTATTACAGAGCTGGGCAAGCAGGTGCAATCCCTTCCTCAGGTCAACTACAACCTCCTTAAATACATCTGCAAGTAAGTGAACTGTGTCTTGTAATCAACTCTCTTTAGTTTATCAGTAGCTGTCACTGATGTTGCTGTGGTGGGTTTTATTTTTGCTGCTTTTATAGTCTCTGCTTCCTGATTGAGGATTTGTCAGTTTGTCAGACCAGAGAAATAACAGTCATTACACCCACTTCCTCGTCATCAGGGGAGGTGACATCAGTGACTGTGAATGTGCACAATTACATGTCTTCTCTGCTTTCTGTATCTGAATAATTATCAGAAGCAGAGCCCACACGCCAGCCACAATCATGACTCAGTCCACCTTTTCAGTGACTTTAATTTTACTAAATGAAAAAGTGGGTTTCTACTAAAGCAGTCAGCATTGAGGAGTTTACATATCTGGAGATATGTTATGTTTTTGGTTTTGTATACTCAGGTTTCTGGATGAGGTTCAGTCTCACTCCAATGAGAACAAGATGAGTGTTCAGAACCTGGCGACTGTGTTTGGACCGAATATCCTTCGGCCCAGAGTGGAGGATCCAGTTACCATGATGGAAGGTTGGAGATAATTTCTTAATTTGCAAATTTAAAAGATCTGTAACAAAACCATGTCTTCCAATCAGTGCCATGAAACATCTCAGGCACTTATGGGTGTGTGTGTTTTTCCATTGCAAACAGGAAGTTCACAGGTGCAGCACCTGATGACCGTGCTGATCAGTGAACACTCACAACTTTACCAACGTGAGGAGCCAGAAATTGAGATAAAGATTCCTCTGCAGCAACAGGAGAGCCAACGGTGCAAAGTGGAATGGCTTCCTCAAGAAGACACTGACCTCCTTCCCTCCTCAGGGACAAACTCCAAAACCCCTAAAGAAAAAACTCAATCTTCCACCCCTCCTACAGACAGTAAGTCCACCGCATCAAGCCCTGTTACATCAGAGAAGGGCGAGGACAGTCGCATTGAAGGGAAAGGCAAAAGCAAGACAGAGGACAAAGTGGACGGAAAAGCAGAAAGCAAAACTGAAGGGAAAGGTGGAAGTGAAGTAGCTGTTAGCCCCAGTAAACAGTCTAAAGCCTTGCCCTCCTGGAGGTGCTCCTTCAAGGGCAGTGCGGCCTCTGGGGGGCCAAAGGGGAAAATGGGGGGATCTGCAGGGGATGTGTCAGCAGCTGGTGGGAGCAACTGGCTGATGAATGGCCTGTCGTCCCTCCGAGCTCACAGGCGCACCACCTCATCTGGAGAAAGACTGAAGGACTCAACTCTGTCTATAAAGGATTCAACCCTCTCCCTTAAAGAAACCACTCTTTCACTTAAGGACTCGCAGAGAGACTCTGATGAAGACTCCTCTCAAACATGCCTGCCTCACAGAGTCCCCCACCAATCCCACAGACTGTCTGCCTACGACAATGTAGCCCCCTCCAGTCTAAGCCTGCCTGCCGACACTTCCTCCATTTGGACATCCTTTGAGATCTCGCTGTCTGAGCCAGAGGGAAGCAATACGGCGGTGAAATTAGAACAGGGTCAAGAAACGCCCACAGAGGTGAGGGACAGTACAAATACTTTGGATCACAGTGCAAGCGGCAATGAGGATGATCCCACAGCAACAAATGACACTGTCCCAAGCATGCTGACCCAGCTCAAGCAGGAGCTGAAGAAACAGAGGACAAGCTATGAAACCTGCATTCGCAAGTAAGAATGAGTCACTCCTTCTCAAATAACTGATTAAAAACAGCATAAAATGGTGTCTATAACTTCTTCTTCTCTCCTTTGAGGTTGGAGGAGTCATGTTCCAAGTACCAGGCCCAAGTAAACCGCCTAGAGGAGGAGCTGGACCAGGAGAAGAAGAAATTTCACATGCTGGAGATACGACTCAGAAACTCGGAACGGGCACACCAAGATGCAGAAAATCGAAACGTTCTCCTCCAGAAAGAGATGGAGGAGTTCTTCAAAACCCTCGGAGATCTGACCACAGGAGCCACACGGACCAACTAGACCAGACCAACCTGCCTTCATCTGGTCCAAAAGCAGAGGAGGAGCTCAGTTACTGGGACGACCAACCAGCCCCAAAGCTTTGAAGACCAAATACCTCTAGTGCAGTACTAATTGCCATCCTGCCCTCTTTAGTACGGCTGTCTTGTGCCTACACTGACTAGTGCCGGTGCCAAACGAGAACTCCTCTGGACCAAGCACCTCTCATTTTGTCATTCCTCACCCTTTCACACCGTAGGTCATGTAGACAAATATTTACTAAATTCCTCTGTAAGAAACCAGAAAAAGCCTTATTAATAATATGAGGTCGTCTTCCCATACACACAATGTTCATATCCCCTTATTCTTGAAAGAAATGTCAACTTGACAGTAAAAGAAAAACCAATGTGAGACATTAAAATTCAACTCTTTTATTTGCAAGAGTTGAAGGTAGACAGTTTCCATTTCTGATGTATATAATTGGTCTGTTAGTCAGGCAATTTCAGATCCAAAGGCTAAAATTCACACAGCTGGCCTTCCCAAAACACACCACAAAAGGTTAGCTCTTTGCTGACAGTGATGACTACAGAATCATCCCAGTGGTGCTCAATGGCTTTCCTCTCTTTCTTCTAAATCTACCTGCACTAATTTGCACCAGATTTTCTCAGAGAAAACTCATGCGTAAAGTCTATTCTATTGATTCTATTTTTGAGGAGATGGATGAGGGGGAAAAAACACAAAAAAGGACGCCACAATAAGTCAGTTGAAATGTGGCCAAGAAAGGGTCAGGACATGCGTCACAATCCCCAAATTGCATTCTGGGAGCTGATGCTAGGGGTTACTGCCTGGAGTGCCCAACCATGAAAAGGGTAAAGGGACAGTTTGGAAATTTGAGCCATCAAATACATCCAAAGGTTACTATGGCAGGTAGCAAATGTTTCCTGACTCTCAGAAACCATACATACATCTACAGTCAAATGTACAGATCAATCACTGACTATACTAATCCATGAATTATACTGCACAGAAAAAGAAAAAAAATTCAACAAAATGCATAGAAATAGTACTTGTGAACAAAATGTACATTACATACATAGACGCCTTCTAGCTTGAAATAAATAAATAAATAACACAATACAGAAAAAAACTAGATCTTTTTTTCGCATTTCTTTCAGATGATGTGTGCCACGATATACATCCTGCATCTTCAAAAACGTGTGTTCGAGTGTGTGCATGTGTGAGGTAGAACTCAGAAAGACGCACCACAGAAGAGAGGAGCATCTGCCACAGAGAGGGCTGAAAAAAAATAAAAAATAAAATCAATGAACTGAGTAAGGGCACTTAAATCAAATATGTTAAATATCAGACATCATGTCTGAAAGAACCTGCCAAAAGGATAAAGTGACTAATTTAGACTTAGTCTCTGCTGACAGTCCCCAAACACGGCACTCATTCCAGCCAGTGGGGTGGCCTATATTAACTTGTTACAGCGCTAACAGTAGTCATTGGCTCCTTACTATTCCACATTTCTACTCACTTACATTCACCCTGTTCCTGCTCATCCAACAGACCGTCACCTACAAATTACATCTAAATAAATATACAAGTTAAAATACAGTCAGTTTACAGTATGCTATAGTAAAAAAAGAAATTGTGTCAGGGAAACAGACCATTAGACTGCTTGTCAAGATGCACACAATCAGAGCTGGCATGATAGAAAAGGAAATCCGTTAAATTGGTATACCAAGGGATGCTTTCTACAAGAAAGATGAGGAACAATGTCAAAATAAATTCATCCATTTGCACTATGATCCAAGATGAAGTGTGCTCTAGTCTACTGTTAGACATAATTGTTATAGATTCATTCAATTTGTCCCAAAAACTATACAAAAAATGCCAAATGAACAATTCAAAAAATATACTCAACATAATATTACAGTGCTAACAGTATGGTAGTTGACTTTTGTAGCAGTAGCTAAAAAACAGCAATGTGTAAAGAACACTCAAATCCCTCTCTTCCATCACATACATCAGTTTCACATCAAAACATACTCTGATTATTTGCAGCAAAAATACAGTAATAATGATACAATTTCAAACCACAATCATTTACAGCAGTAAAGGGGCCGGGGGGAAATAAAAACAAACTGTACATTAAAAGCGCAGCTCTACAAACTAACATGATGAGTTTCATTGGCATCAACCCTCTCCCATCACACGCACACTGATGAGGAGAGGGTTGTGTGTAGATATGCGTTTGTGTGTGTATTCCATGTGTATGTTATCTGCAGCAGGCCAGTGCACCCAGAGAGGTGTGACTGTCCAAGCTGCTGTCTGTTTCAGAGGTCATGGTGGGGTCACTGCTGGGGTCAGTGGGCTCTGTGGACATGGATGAGACGTCGTTGGCCGAAGACGAGGAGGAGGACGTGGGCTGAGGAGGGCTGTCGATCACTGCTGCACCTGTGCTGCGAAAAACACACATCAACGCATAGGTTACATTGAAAGACAGATGATACTGCCATTTTCTGATGAGTGCAGAATTCACACGCAAACAGCACCTCCGGTTTAAAAGCTATCCAGGTTAAAACTGACCCAAATTTCCCTGAAAGACCGTATGGTTGAAATAAAAAATAAATTTGATAGACAACCAGATCAACAGCGTTAGGAAAACATTTTTGATTATATACTCAAATTATTTTGAGAAAAGTCAGTATGAAAATGAAGTAATAGAAATACAAGAAAAAAGCTGCTTCAAGTACAAAATGTTGTATATATACATATATGTATATACATATCTCTATGGCCCCCTTGCTGCATTGCTGCTTACTTTGAAACATCACTCTTGAAATCAAAATTACGAGTGAATTAAAACTATATTCTGAAAATACATAGATATAAATATTCTGGCTTTATTCATTAATTATTTCAACGTCACGATATATTGCAGCATTCTTGAAATATTATGAGTTCATTAACAAAATATGTAATCTTTATTCTCACACTGCTCGACATCATACTGAAATGTTGCAATAATGTTAAAACAATGGTTATATGTAATTTATAAGTATGATTTTAATTATCCCAGATTTAACCCAAATATCGAGTTTAAACTGCAAAGCACCAAATTCGCTCTTACAGGGTTATGTATGAGAACTTAATATGAAATTTTTAAAAAAAACATTATTTTTGCCTTATTCAATCACACACAGTGAGTGATAAAAACAGTGGGAAAGTAAATCTTGTGAAAATCCATTCAAGCCTAAAAACTCATCATGTTCCTCTAACAAACAAAAATAGTACTGATTCATAATTTCCACCCTCTCATCTCCCAAAATTATAATGATTACTCACCTAGAGGAGATGGTTGGCCTCTTATCACCCTGTTCTTCGTCCATTCCTCCAATTCACTCACTTCCTTATAAATCAGCTCTACAAATTAAATTGCAGAACAAATGTCAAGCTGAGGACACAAACAGCAATCATAGATGCATGGATCACAGGATATGATATACTTTCTCTACACTCTGAGTGTACGGCATACTGTACGGTCCAATACAGCATCACGTTTCTAACTTGGACGAGCTGTGCAGGAGTGACCCTTCTAAAAATGAGTGCAGGGGTCATTATCACCTGGCAGGGGTTGTGGATGAGCTCATCCTGCTGCACAACTGAAAGTGATATTTACTCACAATCACAATCCCCCGCCCCACAGAATCAGGTTCCCCACAGTGGAAAACCTTGACTGAGAGGCTTTAAAAGGGTATTTCAAGTGGCACAACGCGCCCTCTGGCAACTACAGTGGAGAAACAACGCTCCTTGGGTAACAACGTCTGTAAATAACTGATGATTGTATGCCACTGGATTTCTTTAGACATGGTTTACCATTTAACTTCCCCTGAATTGAAAAATAAGCTCTGATAAAACGCTAATCTGAAAATCTGACCAGCTGACCATTTCTATTGCACTGTAAACTGATTTGCGCAAAATTTGATGTATTAACTACAGTGGATAGCTTTAATAGTGACTAGCAGTTGTTTATCAATATAGTGGAAAAAAAAAGATTCAGCTATCTAAATTGACTTCTTAGCGTATGACTTTCAGCGTTTTCTGGAAATTGTACTTATAATATAACTGAAAATAAACCCTTTAGTAATACATCCTAGCATTGTGGTAAATTCCAGCGCTGCCCCATGAGCCAGACTGGCAAATAATACACTGTCAGGGAAAAGTGAAGTGCAGTGTTAAGAAGCTGACTATGCAGTCGAACCTTTCCACTCCTCCACGGTATGCTCCCTCTCATCCAGCTGTTTGTCTGGGATCTTGGGAGGAGGCTGAGAAAGAGAAAATGGCTTCAGTGGCACAAGATCGATGCCAACTTTCCACTTGAAGTCATGTAATTAAAATGTCATGTGACACATTTAAGGATCATGCAGTCCTATCAGCAATCCACTTACCGCCTCCACTTCAGCCGGATCATACCAAACATTAATATAAGGGTGCTGCAGGGCCTCATCTACAGAGATGCGCTTGGAGGCATCAATCACCAACATCTTGGATAAGAGATCTCTAGCTTGGCTCGCTGAGGGGAGAAAATAAACAAATACATAAGATGATAATGCTATTAATCAAAAAGCCTGTAAATGTGGTTTGATACATGGATGTTCTGATGGTTTAGATAAGATAATACACAAAAAAAACACTACCTTTCAGTTTGTTGTGATCAGAGTCGGCAGGGAAGAGCACGTCTGGGAAGAGTTTCTCGAAGGTGTATCCAGCGTAGCGTGGCCTGTTTTCCACGTATGTTCTTACTGACTGATTTAGCTTCATTAGAAAATCCTGAGATGGAGTGCCTAGCTGCTCAATTACCTTGTTCCACTGGTCGATGTCTGAAGTGTAAATGTTAAGGAAAAAGGCCACACGCACTCTATTTACTTGCACATAAATACAGTAACACACCATAAGGGCAGCGTGACATTTAACTTTCTTTGAGGTTCACACACCAGCAGCTCTGATTATGAGGTCTACAAACACACAAACACACACACACACACACACACACACACACACACACACACACACACACACACGCACGCACGCACGCACGCACGCACGCACGCACACCACGCGCACAACTTGATTGCATGATCTATGGTGATGCAGCCACTTACTGCTTTCGTAGGCAGCAAATACATAACTACATGCTCTCTCAGCTACTACTGCCATTATTATGATCTGACTGTGCTGGAAATTCTCACAATAGGTGAGTGCAGCAGAGCAATGATGGAGGTGATGTTTGTCGGGTGGAATAGCGGAGTGACAAGAGGGAAAAGTCTGAGGATGGTGGTGGATCTCTTCACACTGAATGAAGTGATGACACAATGATGGGGAAGGATACGATCAGTGCCAGGGAACAACACACTTCCCCTGATCATCTCGGCCACAATGCAGCCCACTGACCATACATCCACTGCAGGTGGACATTTAGATGACAGGCAGGTGGACATGCAAACAAAATGGTGAAGAGGAAAAAAGAAAAAGACACAAAAAAAAAAACACAAATGAAGTGAGATTAATGTCAACAGAATGGCAATGGTGCGATGATGAGAGAGAAGACCATGCAGCAACAGCCAGATAGGAGAGAGCTCATGAGAGAGAGAGAGAGAGAGAGAGAGAGAGAGAGAGAGAGAGAAAGAGGAAAAGAGAAAGAGAAAGAGAAAGAGAGAGAGAGAGAGAGAGAAAGAGAAAAAGAGAGCGAGAGAGAGAGAGAAAGAGAGAAAGACAGACAGACAGAGAGAAAGAGAAAGAGAGAGAGAGAGAGAGAGCATTGTTGATCAGAGGGAAACAGTAACTGACATGCTGATGAAAATGTAGAGCACATAACTGCCAGAAGGCTTCAAGTAGGAAATGCTAGCACTACTAGGGTATATGAACAAGTCCCCACAGCCTGGGACAAAACGGAAAAATCAAGAGTTTCTGCAACAGCAAATAGCACACAGACTTTACAAAGCCAGTTAGAATTAACAGAGGGAGGAAGTATTTAAAAGACACAAGGATACAGTCCCTTCCAGGGAAGAGGATTTTATGGCGAACCATTTCCGCCAGTATGCAGCCCACAGACCATATGTCCACTAGTGAAGTGGAACACGACAAACAAAGCCGATAAGAGGTGAGAGGAATGCACAACAACAGGTTAGTTCGGTTAAAGAGGTTAGTTAGTGAGCATCTTCTCACAACAAATTCCTGTACAGAAGCACCATGCAGCTTACAGAGTGTTAAACAGCAAAACGTATCTTCAGGTCCCTGTACGATGTATGTCAAATATAAAACCTTAAAAAGCAGCTTTCTACTGTGGTGTAGCTGCAGTTCATTTTCGTACACTGAAAATCAGCAGTATCTAAGTGGCAGATACAGTCCAAAGATCATCACTCACCATTGGCTTGGTAGCCCATGCCCAGGATAACCTCCGGTGCTCTGTAGTAGCGCGTGACCACATACGGTGTCATCAGGAGGCCCGTGGCTGCCGTCCGGGCCAAGCCGAAGTCCAAGATCTTCAGTGTGCAATCTGATTTGACAACTATATTACTGGGCTTGAGGTCCTGCAAGGAACACGCACCAAAATGTGATTATATTTTCGATGGTGATTTTGTCAATAAAAAGCAAAGACGTGCATTCAAGCAAAAGAATCGTCACAAAGGAAGGAAGCGTCTGTAACACTGTTCTGAGATTAAATAGATCAGACATTATAACATACTGACCAGCTTTGTTGTCTGTACATGGCACATGATATCAGAGTTCATGAGTAAAACCTAGCACATAACCTGCAGTTTACATCTCCGTGTTTCTCTGCAGTACAAATGTGCTTACTGAGGTGATCCTCAGTTCCAGATGAATCAAGCAGCATTTTACAATATTGATTTTTTTTTTTCTTGGTGTTCAGCTACTCCTCATTCTAACAAGGAATAATTTCTAATTTGTTCTTTCTTTATCTTTCTTTAATATATTTTTAAGTAAGTAGCCATTATTGATCCATTATCAGTAACGGCATTTTTGTAGCCATAATTTGATTTGTTGAGAGACACACACCCGCCTGCATGTTGCTGATACTACTGATGAGGTGCAGTTGTAAATCGCAGAGCATGCATTCATTTTACACCTGCTTTTTATTGATCCATGTGGGAAAATGATACGTTCACCTGCAATAGGCAATTTGGAAGTCATACATTTGTACCAGCTCAACAAAAGCTGCTCGAAATTCTTTTCTTTTTTTAAGGATATTTTACTACATTTTACTTGTTTTACATAACAAAATGACACGAATACTCAAGTTTTTCCACTAATGTTTTCAACAGAAATCTGAAAGTAACTCAAAATGTATCTAATCTATTGCCTGGAGGGGTTTGCTGGTAATTAAAAGACTACATTCATCACCTCTAAGCGTGCCAGTTGACCGCTTGCCCTTACACTTCAGTGTCAAGTATCACAGCAGGTTTAACAGTTCATCTTTAGGACACCGTCCTAGCATGACTCTGTGTGTTCATGGCCAGTCGATGCTTACCCTGTGAATGATGCCGGCGGCATGGAGGTGTTTGATACCACACAACATCTGATAGAGCAGATAGGACAGCCTCTCGTGGTCAAGCTCCATCTGAATGACCTGGCACAGGTTGGCATCCATCAGCTCCATCACCAAGTATCTGACGGAGCAGAAACAGTTTGACTTTCCCCTGAGAGGCATTTCAGAAAACACACAAGAGGGAGTACAATTTTATTTACAATACCAACTATATGTCTATCTCGTTACTTACACATCTTGGAATTCTTCGAATGACTTCTGTGGTGTGAATACATTTAATAGGCCGATGATCTGTGGGGATAAAATGACATAAATCAAAACAATTTTGTCGTAGCAACATTTCTATACACATTTAAACATACAAATACCATTAACACTCTGCCAGTCTTAAATACCATGTATCCCCCTGGGGAAATGTAATGCATCAGAAAATATTTGCACACTTACATTTTTGTGATTGACACATTTCATTAGGACTAGCTCTCTGTACGCCCTCTTGGCATGCGTTTGATTTTGAAAGGGCCGACTCAGCTTCTTGATGGCAACATTTCGCTCAAGGATTTGGTCATAAGCCGAGCTGAGGAACAAAGATAGCAAATGAGTTGAAAACATGGTCACAAACGTAATGCAAATAGGTATCACAAGATTTTGATATTCAACTTCAACAGATTGGAGGTCTGTGCTTATGTCATCAACAAAGTGGTAAAAAAATTTACAACTGATTTACATTTCAGTTTGACTAAAAGGTGACTTAACTTAGATATTTCATGAATGTCCTGGTGATGAACTGGAAACGGTAACCCATATTTCACCAAGTATCTGTTGACTGAATATGGATGAGGGTTGAACACTCACCACACGATTCCCTGCGCTCCTGATCCGATGGGTCTTAGATTCTGGTATCGCTTCAGTACTGTGAATGTTGAGTCTCCAACATCTAGGCTGTAGAACTCTCTTTCTCTCTTGTTTTTATTCATGGTGAATTCTTCAATTACTGTTTTCTGTGCATCCAAGAAAGTCCTCTGTGGAGACGGGACACACGTTTAAATATTTTGTACTGCCGGAACTACACCAAAATAATATATGACAATAGCTGCTGAGGATACAGGCCAAAAATAAAAAAAAGTAAGACGAAAATCCCTGCTCCCCAGAAAGCAGATTCGGAGTAAAGAAGCAAAGACACTGCTGAATTTCACACTTGAGGCGAGCACTGCCGTTCCTTATCTCAGCGAATCAGCACACACCAGGATGGAAGATTTGATATCATCAGTCGTGGTGGCAGAACAGCAGGCCACTGGGAGGTCTACTCCATCATATGAAACATAACTCTCAGAGTGACTCTGTCACACTGGAAAACCAAGCCCAGTGATAATTCCTGTGCATCTGGACCCTAGCCCAGGACTCCAGCTCAGTTCTACAGGCAGGTCCTCCACAGGCACATGTTAACTGGGTCAAGTTGCACCAAGAGACCGTGAGCCCAGATAAGACCCAACACAAAGACGCCAATTTGCGTGCATGATGCTCCCGAACATTTCTCATTTAGCGTCAAACGAAACCACCAAAAATCTAAAAAAGGAGAAATCAAACAGCTTCCTCTCCTTTTCTTCAAAGCTTATGTAAGCGACGGAATTACCCTCCCCTTTCTTCCACGCTCCCGACACACAGTCCATATGAGGGATATAATTGCCAGAACGAAATGAGTCAGCTCTCCTTCTGTTCCTCCAACGTCACAAAGACGTCCATAACATCCACCTCCCTCGCAACATGAAAATAGACATGCTGCTTCTTTTTATATGTCAGACAGGAAGACAATTGTGCTCATCTTATGACAGATTAAATGACACTGCAGTTAGTGTGTGTGTGTGTGTGTGTGTGTGTGTGTGTGTGTGTGTGTGTGTGGTATGTACAGTTATGTGTTGCACAGCAGATAACACGTATAATGTAGGTCATAATTTTTGTAATAATGGAGGATAACGGTCAGGTAAGTGCAGGGATGGAATCACAGGCTTATAGTTTTAATCACTTGGTATATTTTGATGCCCTAAATTCCTATTTAGTCACACACTGTGTTAATATTAAAGTCCCTGCTGTGCAATTACCAGTATTGATGCTTAGAACTACATGCCGCATCAACAAATTCTTCCCAAATCAATGATACACTATTAGATTGCAGTTATGTGTCAGCTGCAGTATTTACAAGGAATGCAGCAGCCACATCAGTCGTCTCACACAGCACTCACGAGGTAGGGACTTAGTAGATGGATTTGAAGGCACAGAGGTGTGATACATCTATTTTTTTTCCCCCAAAAGCATAAATACAGCAGTGCGATTCCTGGTGTGACGCTTCCTTCTAATGACTTAACTTTTGTTTTAGTCAAAGCAGCTGCCTCAGCCTAATGAGTTAATGAATGGCTTCCAAAGCACACACTTTAAAAAGGACAACCCAGCTCCTGACAGTTGTGGTTAAGATGTATTTTTCTAAGAAAAACACAAATAATTCTAACAAAAATACATATATTACCAAAATAAAATGATAGGATTCAGATTTATTGTATGTAAAATGACATATCATAATAAAACCAAGAGTAAAACTTAGAACACCATCACGTGTTTGCATGCATCCTCCTCAAATCTCAGCCATGCACATATTTATTCTAATGTAGCCTATGAAATCAAATACTTTCTGTCACATAGTATCCTCTAATGTACCCAATGCAAAGTTGAGCTCATGTTCTCCTGTGCACGCATGCAGATTGGCTGCAGGGCGCACACAGGGGAAAGGAAGATACTAACTTGCTACATGTCCAAGGCACAGATTATCTGCAGAGACTAAATGAGGGACCACTATCGACCCGTTATTCATCTTCTCTCGTTGTCAGTGTGTTAACCTTGGCTACACGACCCCCACGTATTGTCCTGTCGATGGCAGAGGTAGCTGGCAAGTAAAATGACTGTATATAGACGGCTGCATCAGAAATGAGCCGTGCATGCTAAAATGTAGCAGCCTGAATGAGCCGGACACTGAGCAAGAAGACATTATTGCAGAGATAATGACAGCCATATCGTGGTATGACAGGGCCTGTTGGTGAAACAGTGCGCAGTCGGTGTTGATATTAGCTTCAGCCTCAATCTGTATGCGATCGCTGTGGACAAACGAAACACAGTACAACGACATGGAAAATAATAGTAATTTTGGTAATGAGTGAAGCTGCAATGTAACACAACGACCGCCTCGGTAAAGCAGCATGCACATAGCGGCATACGACCCTCCCCCACGGCCAAACAATAAGCACGTCTGAGCAGCCGAGGTGCGAATCCTCATCTTACCTCTGTCATCAAATCATCAAACTATTGATTCCCGAGCGGTCCGATCAGCGGTGAAATGTTCCGCAACGGCGGACTATTTGTTTATGCTGCCGCTGAAGGGTGATTTATTCCGTTGTGCGGCTTAAAAAACATGACCTCACCAATTTCATTGCCTACGTTTCCATCTGGCTGCTACTGACAGGCCAGGACGCGCAGTGCGCACGGGGCATGCGTCCCAGCAGCACGTCACTCATCCACAGAGACACACCCACCACCTCCTCCATCCATCCTTCCTTCCGCCTATCTATCTGTCGATCTTCCCGTTTGTCCAAAAACAGAAAATACTAACTTCTTTTAGACTACTTCCGTTTAACTCGATGATTTAGACTTTATTTTATGCTTTGGCAAATTTATTGTTACCTCTCCGGGAACAAAGGACCATATTATCTGGATGATCTGAGCCCTAGTGGCCATAATTCTATCCAGCACAAACTGTGATTTCCCATTTCCACTGATGGCATGATGAAGAGTAAACGATGAAGCTGTATATTTCCCTGCTTTATATCTCGTACAATGTCGACACAGTCCTGACAAAGACACTGAGTGAGAGAGTAGCTGCATGGTTCATGGATGACTGAGCTCACAAACCAAAAAGTATTTCACGTTATTTTCTGTGACTGAAACAAAATGCATTGGAAACTGATTCCCCATTTTTCCCACAAACTGTCCTTGTGGCAAAATCCTTCACAGAGGTGTGATGGAGGTGAGTGTCCACAGAGAACATGCAGTAAAGTGACACAGACACAGCTTCAAACAAAATAGTATAGATGGAATATATAGGCATCTGTAGGCTGTTATTTCTTTTTTAAGTCTGTTTTATCACATAGTTAGTTAGTATGCAAATTCTTATTATTTATCAAATTATTTCTGTTTTTAATGTAACCATAGGACTGTAAATGTTTTCATTACACAAGCTAAAAGCAAGTGATTATATAACATGATGAATGTTTCTAAAGGGGATTCTTACATGAGTGATATAGGTGAATACATGACAGACAAAATGCAAGTTCACAGTTCATTTCCTTAATTAAACTATCCCTGTAGTTGTGATTTGCAGCAGAGTGGGCTTTTCATAAAATTAACAATATACTTGTTTTTCAATGTTAGTCGTTTGGTCTTTTTCCAGTGAAGAGTGATGCAGCACTGATCTCAAATGCTATTAAATGAACTGAATGTTGTTATTAGCACGATCAGAGAAATATCTGGCATCTTCCGTAAGCCCGTACATCTCATCTCTTGTCCATTATACCGTGGGATCATTTGTAGACGATGACATTCATATAGGCTCTGCAGAAACCCATAGATAGTGGAAGGGTACCATCTAGAGTTCATCCATCAGTTCCTATATGCTACAACAGCATACACGGAGCCATGCTCTGCTTGAAGGCATGTGACTTAAGGACATTAGGTACAATTACGTTAACTTAGCGCTGAGTAGTTTAAATTCTCCCTGCGCCCACCTCACTACCCTGGATGGTTGTTATTTATCCTCGTCCCTGCGCAGATACCCCGGGGCCTGCAGAGACCAGCTGCGCGCAAAGGACCTGGGTAGCGGCATGGATAAACGTCCCAGCACCGACTCCCGCGGCGAGATACGGCTACTACGGATTCTTACCCCTTGTTCGAAGAGAGCCCGCAGTGTAATGACCATTGTTGGGGAGCAGCCCTACAGCAGCAGGCTACTGTCCACTGGCTTGGCCGAGATCGTTCGTCCTTCCCAGGCTTCTCTGTAACGCACCTATACCGGGAGATCCACTGCACCTTTGGGCGTCTGACGGATTAGTTAAATCGGTGTACCTGATCTCACTCCACCCGCTATTGGTGGCTCTGACCTGTCGCTGTCAAACCGCGAAGCTAATCCAATCAAGTGTTTAAAGGCGAGAAGCTAAGAATAGCGCCAATTACAGTAAAAAGTTTCAGATCCTCAGCGTGGTGCTTGTGGTAATAGAGCAAATGAATGGGGCTCCATGTATAGTTAATGTCATTGATGAATTACCTGTCAGAACCGAGCAGTCTTTACAGCGAGGACATCAAAACAGCAATGCGATGATCACGAGGATTACTTTGGATCCGTGGAGGCAGCCCTGAAGATAATAGAGAGGATCAGACAGCTAACACAAGTTACATATGGTACCAGGTAATGTTTCTGCACTCTTTATCATCTTCATCCTACACAGCTGTTTTGGCAGTTTGGTGAATTGGCATGTCTGTCCTGATATTTCAATTTGTGGTGTTAATTACCTGGGGATTTGTGGTGAAATCTAATTTACCTGAGACACTCTCCTTAAACATCCAAAGGAGTGTTAAGAGATTTACCTTTCAGGTTCAGTATAGCCTTCATGTTCAGGCCTGTGAGGACCAAAATAATCTTGGTGAAAATGTGCTGTTTGTTAAAGGCTGCTTAATGCTAGCATAGTAGATTTAACAAACATAGTAGATTTAATGTCTATACTGTTGTACTTCGTTTTTAATGGTACACAAACGTGAAGATTTATTGTCACGTTGTGGTCAGAAAGAAGACTGTAAGAGACCTAGATCCTGAAGAAGCATGTTGTCCTAAATTCCTCAAAATACATCAAAGCTCTTGTGTCTGGGTCTACATCATGTGGCTGTCTGCTTAATGGATCAATAAGGAGGTTTGTCTAACAGAGTACCATGGCTGGTTGTTGACTGGTTCAATAAATCACTGCATGTTCTGCATTTTAGTCCAAACATAATGAGGTTAGATGCAGTAAAATTGACATATTAGATTATTGGTTACAACACAGAGAACTGGTTCAAGACAGACAAGACGGCGTGCATTTACATAAGAATTTTTTGAATCTGACTGAATTTATCTATCCTCTGTAATAATTATAGTTATCAACATATAGGGAATGCAGAGGCTGTAACAGAAAGCAGAAGAGGTCTGACTTGGTCTGGTCAATTAACACATCTGAATGCAGGGATCAAATGGAATGGACAACACAGTTCCTTCACATTTTTCCCACAAAAGTACAAATACTTTAGTCTTTAGTCAAATATCCCTGGTAACAAAAAACAGGTTTCATCTTTGGTCCCCGTAGCACTGTATGTCTTCACAAAGTTCCTCCAGTCACTTTGCACTTGTGGACAGACCACTCTGAGGAAGTGCAGCTGCTAAAGTTTTGCTCGGTCCTGGTTGGGTGGGAGCACCTGGCAACTTTCCTACTTTCTTCTTCGATCTCTTCTGCATCATAACAACAAACCAATATGTAGGCTACGGCATGATGATTTTATATTTCTCATCAATATATTTATGTAATCACTGATTTGAAACCTCTTAAAGGCACCGTTTTGGTTTTTGCCACGCGTTTAATCTTGTAAGCCAAAGGTGAGTTCAGTTTAAGAGAAGGATTTAATCAGGCCTAAAGTTTTTGGGCTGTTTTGAGCATGAAGTTTGGGTTTCACAGCCTTCATCATTTGGTCCTGCCTTTGGCTATAGAAAATTTTGGTAAAACTATTAAAAACAGCTATTCTGTTTTTACACATGGTTTTATTGTTGTTTTAGAGTTTATCTGTGTAATGTTGGACATGCAGTAAAAAATGTCACTGACTTTTTAAATATCGCTGTGTTGCAGTTACTTCTGCTCTTTGAGACAGCCACACAGAAAAATGTTCGCTCTGTTTTTACTGTAATCTTCCCAAATGTTAGTAATTTCAAGTCCAATCTGATTGAATGTTACTCTAAATAAAAAAGTGATCTCCCCACGTTTAAAGTAGCAACATACAGTCTTTTAGTATCCCTCATGATGCATTGATCTGAAGCAGGTTGACAGTTTACTGTGTGGGTCATTTTTTAAATCGAAAGTTCTTTAATGGCGTAATGCATAGCCAATACATGGGTTCATTTTAAGATTTTGGCCTACATATCGACAAAAATCTATAATATTATCAAAATAATGTTATATAACTGATACCGAGCAAAAATATGAATGATAGTCAAAGTGGTAATGCCTGCACAGATTGTGACAACAAAACCTGTCACAGTTGCCTTGATACCAAAAGCTTTCCTTAGAACGGCCCTGAGGTCAGAGGAAAGCCTGTTACAAAATGGGAGGGGCAGAGAAAGCGAGAAGGACTGAGACTAATGGACTAAAATAATCTAATCACAGTCCAGTGCAAAGATGTATCCTTTTTCTGTGAAGTCTCTCAGAGTTATCTTTCACAACTGTCTCTGAAGTCAAAACACAGATGTGACAACACAGAGATGTGGAGATGAAGCATAAATGTACAACAGAGGCAATGAGCGAAGAATTCAGATGATGTCGAGCTCACAAAGACTAGCAGCTCAATATAGAGTGTACATTGTTTTAATGAGTGGTGCAAGACATCCATTAAACTCTGGTCTGATTTTTTTATGTGGAGCAAGGAAACATAAAACTCTCTTTGGAATATCACCTCGAACAAAGGTGAGTGATAGTTTTGGTGTATGTCAGTGTGAGTTTTGTAATATGTGTGTGTTCTCTACCTCCTCAGGTGTGTATGTGGAATGTGTGCAGAATGAGCAGCACATTTGTTACATTAGCTGAAGTCTTGGAGGCACGAGGGGGACCTCTGCTGGAGGAGGAGGTCTGGTCCCTGCTGCTGGGCACTGCAGAGTCTTTAGTGGATATGTCTTATAAGGGTAAAGCATTTCACATCATATTGTTGTAGGCTCACATGCATCCTGCCTTGAAGCTGTGACCATACCATTATGCTATTGCAGTGTAAATGCTGCATAAACATTCACAGATCATGTAGTAATACTGTTTCACTCAGTGTAACTTTAGTGTAAAACTGGAGCTGCAGTATTATTTATTTACTATGGAGTTCCTGCCTTTTTTTTTTCAGGTCACAACAATATGTGCAATATCATAAGCCCCACCTCCTTGCTGCTGTCAGCCACTGGTACCTTGGCATTTAAGAACTGCAGCCTATCAGATGAGGTATCCACCTTCGCCGCTCCAGAGATGCTGCAGGGCCGTGCCAGCTCAACCAAGCCTGCCACAGAGAGGGTCAGTGCATGCATCCTCATACCTGTCCTCACACCTCATGTCAGAATCGATGGCAGACTTGTGGGACACTATTAGCTCGTATGGCCTTTTTTTTTTTTCTTTTTTTTTTTATCCATTAGCTTTAAACTCTGCAGTGATTTGAAGTGATTACAAAGTCACTGCTCAGGATGTCAGGAATTCAAGGTCGAGAAAGGTGTGAGCCCGCCATCTAGTGGCTGAGCAAAGGAAGCTCTGCCCTGAAATCAGCACTCCAGAGCCCTCATTAAATAATTACATAGAAAAAAAAAAAAGCTATAAAGTAACTCCTAAAAAAAAAAAATTGG
Organism: Embiotoca jacksoni; assembly: GCF_022577435.1. NCBI lineage: Eukaryota > Metazoa > Chordata > Actinopteri > Embiotocidae > Embiotoca > Embiotoca jacksoni. Next base: position 10,915,839 of record NW_027185252.1, on the reverse strand, counting down.
AAAGTCAAAATAATCATATCTGTGTGTGCTTGTCGCACACACTTTTCATTAATATGCCTTGACATATACCGTATATTCCGAATAAAAATATATCCAGTTTATCGAACCGATCGATACTGTAGAAGAGCATTTATGTTAAGCAAATTTGCATTTACCTCCCCAACCAACACACAACTCATAATAGACAATACATTTATAAAAATCACAGCTGGTACATTTGCTTTCATGTTTGTTCCCACAGTAGTTAACATAAATGCTATTTATTAAATCATTCTTAAATTATTCTTAAATTATTATTTATTTATGATTATTTTGAAGCCTCTTCATGCAAACCAGTTTGATCATTGGGTCTTCTACATAAATTCCTTCTCACCTTAATTTAATTTGTAGTTCTCCTGTTTGACCACAGGATGTTGTGTGTTAGCATAGTTACACACTTTAGAACCTAAAGTCTCCCAATTTACAGTAAAACGACCACACACAGTGAATTTTTGTTCAGTTGAAACAATAATGGTATCAAATGATTGTTAGCTCAGGGTTGAATATAAATTATTATTTGAAAAACATCAACATATTGTGAATCACATGTTATATGTAAAAGTAAACCTGGTTTTATTTTAGAATTAGTAGGTGATGTCTCTTTATTACAATATGTCCAATCTGTTTTAATTCATTTGTTGCACAGATGCTGGTGTATTCACTGGGTATGACTCTCTACTGGTCAGTTGATTTTCACCTACCTCAAAATCAGGTGGGAACCCCTGAAAGCTTTAACTTCTTTTACTCAGTACCACCACAGTCTAACACCTCAGTTATTATCATTATTTTTCACTCTCATTCTCAGCCCGTCCAGTTGAGTGACCATCTAAACAGCCTCCTCCTCAGCATGTGTGAAGACCTGGCCCACCGCAGGGTGAATCTCAACGCCATCCTGGAAGCCTGCGAATCTCAACTTAAAGCCTCCATCCTGCTGCCCCCCGCCAAAGTCATCAGACAGCTGGTGGAGGAGGTTTTTCATGAATCAGTGAGTCTAGAAATCTGGTATGTTCCTGTCTGCTGGCACTTCACCCTCTCTGCAGGCCGTACCATATGTGTCAGAAATTATACGACATAAAAATCTCCATGGTGACAAAAAATAAAAGTGGTTTCTTTTCCTTCAGATGGACCATGGGTCTCTGCCAGACAGCAACGTTCCTCTGAGTGGAAGGAGCCAGATGATCAGAGAGAGATTTCATGGTGAGCATGCATGTTAGAGTCCAGATAAACAATTTATCAAATGAGTTGTACTTTAACATCCAAACATCCCATAAGAGACAAAATCTTTGATGGTAAACAGAAGCGTAATACTGCGAATTGTCTTGTGGAAGGAAGGGTCTTTGATTACTTCAGTAATATTTAAAGGTAATACAGTTGATTTCAAATGTACATTTGTTACACCATGTCTTTCAACAAAGGGACACGACGAACATATCATGTTTAATAACAAAAAAATATATAAATACAAAGCTGTGAAATATACTGCATATACAGAACATATCATACACCGTTTAATAATCAGTGACAGCGGGGTTTGTGTGTGGGAAAGTATGATTAAGATTTTGTAAATAAAATGCAAAAATATATTTAACATTTAACATAAGGGGATACTTATGGCTTATATGCTCTGTTGCATCATAAACAATTTCACCATTAAGAAATTGTCATCTACATTATTATAGGAAGTAGGTAAAGCCATTATTATTTTGACTCAAGACAGTATACACGTCAATAGGATTAAAATCTTAACCCAAAGGAAACCCAGGATTAGACTCCTGCGAGAGCCAATAATCAGATACTGAGTGTGGATGCTCCAGGCTAAATCTTCCACCAGCCTAAGTTCTGTCCAAACAACTCAGAGTCTCCAGGGAGCGCCGAGACAGACAGGAATCAAACATTGATGTCATCTTTCATCTCCTACCTGGTTGACAGGAAAGAGAGGGCCATTTTCAGACTTCAGCGAAGGAAGTGCTGAGGGGAGAAGATACTCCACGGACTCAGATTCAAAGTCAGGTACGCAGAGGAAACTAAAACTGGAAAGAAGTCTGAGGATGGCAGAAGGAAGAATTCCAACTGTGAAAACAATTTGTCTTGTGCTTGTGGCCAAAACCTCTAACTTGAGTGTGTTCTAAATCTTAAATTACATGCAAAATTTTAATAAAAAATTTTCGATGTGTTTTCTAACAGTTATATCTGTTTTATACATTTTCTATTTTTAGGGAGTTTACCTCACAGACCTTGGAGACAAAGACCAAGAAGCTCTCCCTCACCGTTGTATCAATCTTCTTTAGACAGGCATGTATTACATGCACGCATACATCAGCAGCAGTGTGGCAGTGTAAAAGAAAGGGATTCTTCAACAATTTTGTGCCATCTGTGCGTGCATGTCAACATAAATAAATTCATCCACTCCTCATTCGCCCCTCCCTTATTGTCTGCACTGACTTTGAGGGGACATGACATTGACTCATTGGTCGACTTTTCTAACTTGTCTGCACAACTATTACACAATCCGCCCTTCCCTGCCCGCCTTTCTCCCCCCTCAGACTCCCTCGTGGGGTTCGTCACAGGGACAGCAACTGCAGTTGGCTTGGTAGGAGCCCCCACCATGACATCTCTCCCAAGACATCAGGCAGATCTCACAGTCCCTCCATCACCTTTAGCGAGTCCTCACTCAGCCTGAGCCAGAGAAAAGCAAAGGTAAGATCAGGGATTATTTGATGTGTATTCAGTGACAAGAATGGAAGGGAACTGTTTTCGCAGACTAACGTGCATGCCGTGGATCTGTGCAAGTAGTATTTAGTGCAGGCGAAGGTCAAATTGAGATCAAACGGCAGACAGCAGAGCGATTATAGAGGCACAAAAATCTCTGTTTCTGCTTAAAGAGTTTAGATTATAAATGTTTTTTGTTTTTTTTCAGGCACTGGGTCCTGAGTTCATCAGAATGCCAGATGAACAACAAATCTTTCTCGAGCTCCCAGGATCTATTGTGGTAAATTCATGATTTCTGGATGCCTCCTATTTTCTATCTGCTCCTGGTTAATTTTAATATAAATTTCTGTTATTTGAACTTGTCTTTTCTTGCATGCTAAACTGTCTATTTGCACATTTGTACGTTCAGTATATTTATATTAACTGTATGCACATGTATGTGAGTGTGTCTGTAGGTTGTTTTTTTTTTAAGTCAATGTGTGTCTGTGTGTTTATTTGTGTACACCCCAGTCCAGAAAGGGCCGTTCATGTTCGTCTCAGAGAGAAGTGACTGTAGTGCTGCCTAACGGACAGTACGTGGTGGTTCGCTGTGACATTAAGTCCAAAGCAAGAGATGTGTTTGACATGGTGGTGGCCCACGCAAACTTGGTGGAACATTTTTACTTTGGTCTTGCCTTCCTGGATGGTAAGAGGACACATATATGGGACTTAATCCTGACATTCAAAACAGAAATTATTTTATAAAATAAATAACTTGTAATTTTATACCCTCACAACTGGCTTGATGGGTGAACTTGCACTAATATTATTTTCTGTCTGAATATTTATTCAGGAAAAAACTTTGAAATGTAGTTGAATTTATATCTCTGTGCCTGTTTTGCTGTTTTAGCCCCCTCAGACGTTTGTAGTTAAAAAGGCTTTTTTGATATTCTGCAGATGATGAATATTTCTTTTTGGATCACGAAACAAAAATCTCCAAAATTGCACCTGACGGTTGGAAAAAAGGGCAGATATCCTCCTTTTTGGTGTTTCTTCGAGTCAAATTTTTTGTTGATGATATCTCCTTCATTCTGTAAGTGATTTACTCATATGCAGGAAGTTAATTTAAGTAAATGGATTCAAAATCACAGATGCTTTTTTTGTTCATCATTTTTCCTGCTTCCTAGGCACAGACTGACCCGTCACCAGTACTACTTACAGCTGCGTAAGGATATCTTGGAGGACAGGCTTTACTGTAATGAGGAGACAGGCTTGTTCCTGGTTGCTCTTGCTCTGCAGGCTGAGTTTGGTGACTACATGCCAGAGGTACCAAAAATATTCATGATATGTCTTTAAATACCACCATCATCTGTCAACATGTCTCACAGCAGCACGTTTGCTTCTTTTGTGTTTGTTTTTAGTTGTATGGTAAGAACTATTACCAGCCAGAGCACTATGTGTCCAAGAGGATGCTGGAGAAGCTTGCTCTGCCGAGTATCAAAGAAGAGTTGCCAAGGCTGCATGCAAGTCATGCCCAGATGCTGCCAGAGGAGGCAGAAACAGAGTACCTAAAGGTAGTCAGACTGTTAATGCATTCACTCCAACACAAAAACAGATTCCTTTGTCCAGCAGCTCACATTGTTCTTTGGTTATGTACTTTTTTCACCTTAAAACAAGCGAAATTAACAAGGCTGTATGTTCTTGTTATCATCACTACTATTGTATTTGGTTTTAAGTTGATGATACTTCTTGATGATACTTCTACAGTTGTAAGTCTAAGTGAGTGTTTGCCCTCTCACACAAAGATGCAATTTTATAACTATGTTCACCTCAGATTGCGCAGCAGCTACCAGAGTATGGCGTTATGTTCCACCGTGTGGGGAGAGAGAAAAGGCCGATGGTGGGAGAGCTGGTTTTGGGAGTCTGTGCAAAAGGAATCATCTTGTATGAAATGAAGAACCACCTTCGGACCGTCACCAGACGCTTCCTCTGGAGGGAAACTGACTCCATATCCACTGGGGTAAAAACAAGTGGAAATACATTAAGACTTTGCCATGCTGCATAACATATTACTTTGTACAGCTCATTTTTTCACAAAGTTCATGGTAAATGTGTAACGACTGGTATCTGTTTTTCAGCGACGTAAACTGATAATAGAGTGCGGCGGGCCGAGCGGGAAGAAGCACAGTTTTATAACAGAAAGCTCAAAAATAGCCCAGTACCTCCTGAACATCTGCTCAGCACAGCACAAGTTTCATAGCGAGATGATGTCCCGACAGCTTAACCACACCATGATAACAGGTGGGAAAATGTTTCAGCAATACTGATACATGTTTTTAACAAAAAAACAAGACTGATAAAGGACAAACAACATCTGAATTTCCCGTGTTTCTCCAGATGAAAACATGGATAAGTACATGCCTGCCTACCGGATTCGTAACTTGAACCTGAAGCGGATGTCCTGCTCAGAGGGCATGTTGAACCATGTAGGTTTAGCCCCTGGTCAAGACTCCCTCTCCAAGTCCTGTGACAACCTGACTGCCAAGCTGGAGGCTCGGCTCCGCCAGCAGAGAGAGATGAGGAGGGAGATGAGCAGAGAGCTGAACAAGGAGCTGGCTGAAACAGGAGGCCTCAGGGATGCAAAAGACCAGAATTGGAGGTAGAAGATGATAGATGAAGATGATAAGCCTCATGTCCTTATCACAGAAACTTTGTCAGGATTCAGCTTAATGTAACTGCGGACGTGTGTTTGTAGTACTCCAGAGCCGATCCCCAGGATGATGTCCAGTGTCTCACTACAGAAGCAGGACTCGGACGGCTCATCCTCCATACGAGGTGAATATGTCAAATATTGAATCTCACTTTTTTTACTAACTCATGAAGAGGGGTGATGAATCAAAGAAAAACAACATAAATGTTTGAGTGAGGTGCTGGGTCACCACGGCCTCCTTTGCATAGAAGTGATTTACATTTTCATCCTCATCAAACTATTGCAGGACCCTTCATGCTCTGTATGGAACCATCGGTATTTGATTTATTTCTCTTTTTTCAAATTTGGCACAAATGTTGACTTGATCCCAAGAATGAACATATTCGATTTTGGGGGTTAAAGGTCACAGTCACCTTGTGACATCACACTCTCCTGAACATAGTATCTCAGAAACGCCTTAAGGGAATTTCTTCCAATTCATAACATATGCGCTTTGCAGTTGATACACCAACTCGGACCCCACCAGAGAGAGAAATAGTCTGTGTGTCCCTGAAGAAAGATCCCAAACTGGGCTTTGGTGAGTTAATTAAGATGGACTTAGCTGTGAAGTTGTTGTAAAATTAATGAGCCAAGTGCCACGTATCTGATTCTTTAGCGGGACACTTTTGTCTTTACTTCCTCTCTGGTCCTGTTTCAGGCTTTGTGATAGTGGGAGAGGACAATACAGGTAAACTTGACCTTGGGATCTTTATTGCTTCCATTGTGCCTGATGGGCCTGCGGACAAAGATGGACGAATCAAACCCGGTACGAAGCACCAACAATGGGAGCTGCAAACACAGACACTGGCTTTTAGCTTAAGAGACCACATAACATCACTAGAGACAGAGAGACTGCACATGACTACCTATCACAAGGGTTAGGGGATGATTTGTTGATTTTGTTTTTCAGGTGGACGTCTCATCTCCCTAAACAAGACCAGTTTGGAAGGAGTGACGTTCAGTGACGCCGCTGTCATCTTACAGAGCAGCCCTGACGAGGTGGAGCTCATTGTGTCGCAGCCTAAACGTAAGTGAGCTCAATGATGTCTCCGCCGCGCACACAGTCTGAGAAGTTCACTCCTGCTAATATTTATACATCATATCTGAAAAGCAGTGACCGTTAAAACAACTTTTAAGTGTTCTGAAATGTTTAATCTGTTTTCCTCTCAGATTCCCTGAAGGACAGACATGGCTCCCTCAGTCAAAGCACTCTTGGTTTGGCGTTGGAGAAGAGCTTCGGGTCGCAGACTACCCTGAGTGGCACAGAGTTCCGTTCGGCCGTGGAGGAGCTGGAGGAGGCCCTCACACTGTCCAACATGGCAACCCCCAAACAGAGCCGGAGGCTTCACATTCCTGTGGTACGAATACATGACCCTCAGGTCAGTGGATAGAGATGATTGACTGTGTTTCCATGGAGGCCAAGTTTTCAAAGCTGACAAAAGAGTTCAACAAGTGCTAAATGTTAAACACATTATGCACTCACATTGATGTGATGAAACTCAGAGGTGTTGGCATCCAGAAGTGTACTAAAAACAGTCTTTTACGCATTTATTCCTTTCTTATTGTGCACATTTTTGGTGACACTTTAGATTTTTTTTCCTGCATTATAATGTGTCACTATTAAGTGTTGTTGAGCGTTTATTTATAAAGAGATCAATAGAATTATTTCTGGGAACCTATAATACATGTAAGTACGAGACAAAACCTTCATGTTAAAGAGGAACTTGAAATAAATTACAATTAGGTATTTTTGGGCTCATCTTGCTGTGACATTATTTTTGAATATATATTTTGAAATAAATAATTTTATTTTAAAAAATTCCATTAAATATTGAGCTGTAAAATAATATTTTAATTAATTAATAGTTAATTTTCACTGTAATTATAGAGCAGTTACAGAGTAAATATAAGTTAATTATGAGGTTTTTGTTGTTGTTGTGATTGTTATATATACAGGTCTTAAGGTACCTTGTTTGTACAATGTCATTCAATAAGTACTGGGTAATTTAAAAAGTACTTACAGGTAGCCTAATTTTGTTGTTGGTCCCCTCAAAACGAATATGTACAAAATATTCACACAATAACTTGTGAGTTGTAATTGAAAATGTTTCCATTTCTTTGGCTCAGGATGCGTGTTCGAGGTCGCCCTCTATCTTAAGCCTTAAAGGAGGAGAACGGTTTATAGTGGAGCTGAAGAAAAGCAGCGGCAGCCTTGGCATCAGCGTCACTGTGAGTGAATTGTTTCACTTTTACTGACAAGCATTTGCCTAATGTTCGCTACCTAAAAATAACTGTTATAAAAATACAACAGTTTCTAGAAAGTCCCGTGCCTTAGGTGCCTTTGACAAATTTACATCAGAGTAAATCATACCAAAACCCCAGTGACATCACTGCGTCTGTGTCAGCCAAACCAATTTACAGGACTGAATGGGAAAGGTCAATAAGTAACAAGCTAGACCACACATTACCTTGGATCCCCACATGCTGAGTCACTTTCACTTACTAGGGTTATTCAAGGCTGGTGACTTTGACTAATTCCTTTTTCCGTTATCGCTCTTGCCAAAAGGGAGGAATGAACACAAATGCGCGATATGGAGGTATCTACATCAAGACTCTGGTGCCTGGAGGTGCTGCCGAGCAGGACGGCCGCATTCAGATTGGTAATACTTTTGTTGGTCATTTTGAAATGTGATCAGGCGGCTGACAAACAAAAGTTCTGCAGAGATTTCCTTTTGGGCAGGATGTTCACTTAACGTGGTGGAAATAGTAGAAAATTTCATTTATTTTCAATTTTTTAATCTGTTAAATTGTTGTTCGGTTGGTAAATTGTTGCTAGGTTGTCATTTTATCTTGAATAACAGATCTCCCTTTCTCTTTGCATCATCATCAAAAGATATGATGAACACATTGAAATATATACCATATCCATTAGAGAACTCACCCAAATGGTCTAGAATTGTTTTCACTACCTATAACAAAAAAAAATGTAATGTATATTTAAGAATGGTGCCTAGGCTCTCGTGTGTCACTGGAGCCACTGTGCTGTGTCTGTGTCTGCTGGATTCATGCTTCAGTGAGCAGGAACGACTTTTAGATTTGTTGACATGCCCGTCAACCCCACACACACGCACGCACACACACACACACATACACACACACACACAAACCCACACACGCAAACTGTTTACATGTTGATGTTGCTAATGATGATGAGATTTGTGTTCTTGCATATGACAGGTGACAGACTGCTGGAGGTTGACGGGTCCAACCTGAGGGGTGCGACTCACCACCAAGCTGTCGAGTGCCTCAAGAAGACTGGGGAGGTATACGCATAAACATACACACACACACACACACACACACACACACACACACACACACACACACACACACACACACACACACACACACACACACACACACACAAACGTATACATGCACATGCAGTAAAACACGATTACACATACAAACAAGCTGTCTTGTTTCTTGTAATTGTATTAATATCAGTACAATGTATATTGGACATTTTTACCAGAGTCAAAGCTTCAGGTTTTATTTCCTTCCTTAAGTGAAAGCCGATTTCCTTAATCCATGAAGACAATCATTTCCCAACCTTTCCGAGGTAGTTTTAGTAACCTAAATTTATCTATATTATGAAACATTACTAAATTATAAAGGGGTGAGAAAATAAACTACCTACAAAAGAGTTGCTTTGGAATACACTTGTTTATTATTAGTTGAGTTTCCTCCTTAAAATCTACAGAAGCTTTTGAAATTCACTTCTTCCAAAGCTGATTTTAAATATGCACTTAAAAAGGTAATGCTACAATATGGTGGCATATGTTCAAGTATAATTATCAAACCTATAAACGTGTGTAAGTATGTGCATCTGTTCCCCATAGGTGGTGAGCCTGCTGTTGGAAAGGGAGCCCACAATAATCTTGGAGCCCAGACCTGACTCCTCCTGCGCTCCCTTGGTCCACAGTCCATTGCAAGCACAGCCCCCCAGGACTGAAGTCTCCATGGAAACGACCTTGAGTGGTCGAGCCAAGGACTACAGCTTTGTAACTGATGGTGAGATGCGAGAGGAAGGGGCGCTTATTCTCCAAAAAAAGAGAGAAGATAGACAGTGTCAGGAACACACACACACACACACACACACACACACACACACACACACACACACACACACACTGGTGCACACATGGCCCAGAGGTGACTGTGCGTCATCTGACAGCTACATTGTGGTTGCTGTCAGAGTCATCCAAGGCTGATGCTGCCTCAGTCTCCTGAGACTGCATGCACTGAAACCTTGAAGCTGCTTGTTTGCTGGCTGAGCTGGGTTAAAAGAACAGCTCCTCATCCAACGGTGGAAAGAAATGAGGAAAAATATTTAAAAAAGGATTGTCAATGGAGCTATTCTGCAAAAATATAGACCTCGCACAGGAAGATGTGTGTGTTGGTGAGATTGATAAGCATTTTTTATCACAATGTACGAAATTGCTGCACGCATTACAGATTAAAGATTACACAACACACATTAATGCTCCAAGATTCCCCTCCGTCTCTTCTAATTCCTAGAAAACACACATGAAGTGGTCCTGAAGAAGAGCTTGTCTGGCCTCGGCTTCAGCTTTTACATCTCACAGCTGCACTCGGGGTCCGACCATGGCAGCTTGGTCCGCATCAAACGTCTTTTCCCGGGTCAGCCGGCACTAGAAAGTGGCCTTCTGCGAGAGGGAGACGTAATTCTGTCTGTCAACAAAGAGCGTGTCAAGGATTTGTCTTACCAGGTAGGGTTTGCATATTTATACCAGAGATTTTTCATTTTACATAAATAGAGTTCACTGCATATTAAAACTTGTTGTTGTAGTTTTTTTGTTTTTTTTTCATTGAAATGGGGACATGAATGTGAATGCACAAAATCTATATAAACCTGTTTATAAGGCAATCAATATAGCCTAAAAACTTTGTGCACTAATGGCAGCAAAGTAGGTTATTTCACGTAGAGATGAATAATCATGAATGAGCTGGTAATTGTTTGAGCAACACTCATGGCCCTGTTCTTTCTTAAGATCTCAGCCACGTCATTAGTTCCCTAATCCTTTAATCCCATACTACCAAAAATAGCAAGCTGGTTGTGTCATAATGTTTGTGTCTTTTAATCTTTTATTTACTGCCCAGCGGTTACAATGGTATTAACACAGATTAAAACATATGGCAATATGACATATAACAGATGGGTGCACATTTTGTGACTGTATCAAGTTGTATTAAACTCGAACTGTCTTGGACTATCATTATCTTCCATTTTGTCTCAGAGGGTTTTATTCCTGTTGCGTGGAGCTCCATCTGAAGTTCATCTGTTGATCTGCCGACCAGGTCCTGGAGTACTGTATGATGCAGATGATAACACACTGGTAAGCTAATACTCACATGAATCACTGTAAATTCAGTAAGTCCAAATGCACACAGTAACCCAGACAGATCGTCTTGCCTCCTGTGTGACTTTAGTGTCCTGCAGCCTTCCGTGAAGTTCGATCCCGGTCTCTGGACATCCGACTTGGAGAGGACTACAGCCAGTTCTTGAAGTTTCAATTTGACGTCAACATACGAGGCCAGAGGCAGCCCCCCACAGAGGAGGAAGAGCTGACCAACACAACAGAGAAAAGCCCAGAACCTCCCACAGTGCTATCCCTCCCAGAGAGCCAGGAAATTGTGGAAGGTGAAGTGCAGGCCGAACAGATTCCTCCATCGCCTCCTCGTTCACCCCCCTCACCCACATCACCGACATCTCCTCCGTCACCTGTTTCGCCGGCCTCACCCGCCTCACCTACTTCACCTGCGTCTGGCTCTCCACCAACTCCAGCAGAGCCGCACCCAACAGCTGGGAAAGCAGGGGAAGAGAAGCTTGCAACGACATCGGGCTCAACTGTGATGCTTATGGATGTCTGTCCAAAGACTTCTTCAAACTCTATATATGCCAGGTAATGAATCAGATGTAGATTCACATGTGAACTATTACATGTTCCTACAGTTCATAATAAAAATGTTGACATCAATTATTCCGCTCTTGCAGTCTGGAGTGTCAAATGAAAAAGTTGCATTTTCTTTGGATTTGAACAACAAACAACAACAAAACAATATCAAAACGTGTCTGAAAATAACACGTAATGTAATCATCTCAGTCCTCCATGTCCAAATGTATGTTTAGTACCACATTAGGACTGCATTTTTTCCAATGAGTACCAGAGCTCGACCGTGCTACTCAGTCATAATTCATGCACTGACTGTCAGCATCATCAGGGCAACTAAGGATTTAGAAGTGTATTTAAAAACTAAACTAATAAATATATTTTATTACTTTAATTTTGTAGTACATTGCGTTTTCAAATGAGAATTTTCATATTTAATATAAAATATTAATTGAGTTGATTAAAAAAAATATTTTTAAAATTGACTTTTTAAAATTCATTTTTTTCTTTTGTGTCCATATTCTATTTTCTATTAATCTATCATATTTATTTGTGTCCTGATTTAATATTTTGAGTTTCCATGTCATTCTTTAAACTAAAGACATGTAAGCAGTCCAAATCTGAACTCTGATTGGCCAGCTGTTATGTGTTGGTGGGTGTCATATGTTGGGTTGATCAGAGCCGCTCAATAATACCATACCCACACTTATACAATTTCAATTCTGAAAAGATGAGGAATTATTTTAAGTGCACTGCATACATTATGTTCTGTTTGTTTATCTGCAGTGGAGTCAGGGAGGAGGCAGATGGAAGTGTGACCTACTGCCTCATGGGAAATGGACTGACTATCATGGCAGACGAAGAGTACCTGACTATCACCTCCACGGACCCTCCACAAAGTCATCTCACCAACAACACTCCAACAACAAACCTCATGGCCTTCGGCTCCAAAACCTCCAACAGCTTTCAGCATCCAAACCTCAGCGCTCACATCTCCACTACCTCCGTGTCACCCCTCAGCCTCTCATCCGACTCCCCGACATCTTGCTCTCTGACCCACACATCGCAGCCGCTTACAACGCAGCCACCGAAAACCAAGCATCACCCAATCCAGCAGGGACTTCTTCCGAGCCACTACAAAGCCATGTCCAAGAACAGCCGGCCAATGGTACCTCCACCACAGCCTCCACCGCTGACCCCCATCACAGCCCAGATCATCTCCACTGTGCCTCCCTGCACCAATCCACCTGCCCTGACGGTGCCACCCATAGTGCTGCCCGCTCCTGCCTTGATCCATACACAGCTGAGGGAGGAACCAGAGAAGAAAGAAAGGGAATACAAGGATGATTATGATGAAGAAGATGAGAAGGAGGAGGAAGAGAGTCGTAGAAAGGCAAGTTGGTGATGTATCTTATCCTTGCCTTTGTTAGAGGGACATGTTTTCGTCTGTGAAAACGTGGCCTTGAAGGTATGTGTACAGTTTGGGTTTGGGTCCAGGAAACAGTGATGAGATGCTCTTGCTTAAAACTAATAACAATCCAGATAGAAATAAATAGGTGTCAAATCAAAGGGTTTTGTAAAAAAAATTAAAAAATTAAAAAAAAATGTTTTTTACAAATCTACCAGGACAGTTTCAGTTCCAAGTACATGTTTTGCACCCACTGGTGTAGGCAACAATCTAAAAATAACGTTCCTCAATGTGAGGAGAATTTTGGGATTTCATCATCTGCGGTACATAATATCATTAAAAGATTTAGAGAATCCATAAAAATCTCTGTACGCAAGGGACAAGGCCCAAAACCAATATTGGATGGCTGTGATCTTCAGTCCTCAGGCAACCTTGCATTAAAAACAGACTCTGTAGTGGAAATCATTGTCCTGACTTCCAATAACTATTGTCTGTGAACACAGTTTGTCGCTGCATCCACAAATGCTGGTTAAAACTCTGCCATGCAAAGAAGAAACCATATATAAACATGATCCAAAAACACTGCTGCCTTCTCTGCACCGAAGCTCATTCAAAATGGACTCAAGCAAAGTGGAAAACTATGCTGTGGTCTGACAAATCAAAATTTTAGATTATTTTTGGATATCATGGATGTCACCCCCTCTGGGCTATAAAGGAGAGAGACCACACAGCTTGTTCTAGCGCACAGTTCAAAAGCAAGTATCTGTGAGGGTATTAAAAAAAATGCATTATTATATACAGAGTTTGGAGCAACATATGCTGCCATACAGACATACAGGCAAAAAAAAAATGCCAAACCCAATTCTGCATGTATTACAACAGCATGGCTCTGTAGTGTCCGGGTGATAAACTGGCCTTCCTGCAGTCCAGACCTGTTTCCAATTAAAAAGTTGACGCAACATGAAATAAAAAATATGACAAAGGGAACCCTGAACTGTTGAGCAGTTCCCATTGAGCATTCTTGCCACTCAGGCAAGAATGGCACAACGTTTCACTTTCAAAACTCCAGCAACTGGTCTCTTCAGTTCCCAACCATTTACAGGGTGTTGTTAAAAGAAGAGTTGATGCAACAGAGTGGTAAACATGGCCTTGTCCTGACTTTTTTGAGATGTGTTGCTGGCATCAAATTCATAATTAACATATATGTTTCATAAAAACAATGTCATTTCTCAGTTTCAACATTTGTCTTGGGTCTATTTTCAGTCAAATATGGGTTTACATGATTTGCAAATCATCGCATTCGGTTTTTATTTACATTTTATACAGCCACCCAACTTTTTTGGAAACAGGTTTGAGATAAATATGAATGGTTTCTTGTTTGACAGGGATTGGTTAAAGAGTTTGAGATGACAGTGGTTCTGACCAAGTCCAGGAGTGGAAGCTTTGGGTTCACCATCACTCGAAGCAAACTGGACAACTGCTACTACATACAGGAAATACTGGACAACCCAGCCAAGTCAGACGGACGACTCAGGGCAGGAGACAGGCTAGTCATAGTACGCGCCAACACACACACATTCTGCACACTTACAAACAGTCTTGTTGTGTGTGAAGAGTTGTGACTGTAAGCACTTTCTTCTCTATCGTTTACATCCAGGTAAATGGGCATGATGTCACCAATGTGGCAGATGATGTTGCCATGACGATTCTCCGGTCATCTTCAAGAAGACTCAGTATGACGCTGGGGAGGGCAGTTAGCAACCTGGTGGCTCCGCCTCCCTGTGACAGCCTTCCTGACATTGTTCTCTACAAGACACCTTCAGGACAGCTCGGTGGGACTCTGTACATATTTTGACACAGTTTGTAGAGGCACCAGTATCATCAGTCAGTATCGTTTGAATGTATCTCTGTGTGTGCCCTCTCTAGGAATTAAGCTGACAGGCGGCATTGGCAGCAAATGGCAGGGCATCTACTGTCTAGAAGTGGTGCCAGGCTCCCCAGCCAGCGAGGAGGGCAGTGTCCAACCCACTGACAAGATCCTGTACATCTGTGGCAGGTGCACCCTGGGAATGACCCTAGAGGATGCAGTCAAAGCCTGTGAGATCGCCCCGCGTAAAGTGAAGCTTAAAATCATCAGGTATCAAAGACAAGATAAATTTACACTGAAATTGGTGTTTATGTTTTTGCTTTTGTTTCATTGAATGACTCTTATCTGTCTGTCACAGAGAAGACCAGCCAGTGACCCCCAAGGCTAAGTGGAACGGTAAGAGCTTCTGAAGGATTTATGGCATAGCTTGGCATAGTTTGGTTGTTATGCACCATATGCACTGATAGATTGCCTTGAAACCAGATATGTTTGCACTCAACTAAAACAACGATCATTTAAGTTCAATCATTACCAGAAAATGTTTGAGTTCTGGGAAGCATGGTCATATATTGTTTGAACATTTCCAGTTGAAGCCCCTCTAATGCAAAAGAATCAATTCCTTGTACAATCTATGACATTTGCATTTCTAAACAAGCTTTTCTTTGATAGGCCTGTTTGACTGGAAAAGGGACAGGAAGTTCTTTACTCGTTTTGAAGACCCAGTCTCTCCAGAGAGAGACTGTCCCATTGAAGATGGTGAGCTTTTTCTTTCTCCCCTCATTTATCTCCATTTTTCTCCTCCAAGCTCTCTTGATCAGCGTGTTCTATCAGCACCAGAACTGGTTCCCTTTCACCATTTTACTTGTTGTCCCATTGTCTGAGTGAAGCCGGAGCTCAGTGCTGACAGATATTTCACTGTGCAGCAGTGTGCGTGTGCGTGTGCGTGTGCGTGTGTGTGTGTGTGTGTGTGTGTGTGTGTGTGCGTGTGTGTGATCTGAATGCTGACAGACAGATCCTGGGCTCTCACAGCAGGATTAATAATTAGCAAGCCTCTGGCCCTCCACTGGTGTATTGGACTGCAGGGCCAAAGGCATCTCATACACACACAATCACACGGACAGCCCCCTACTGCAGTGGTCTATAGGGCAGGTAGTCCAGTTGCCTGGTGACAGTGCATGGAGCAGTAAAGGACAGTGGAGAGGGTCAGTCTGAAAAGATCAGCTTTGTTCACCTGTCATAGAAGAGACGCACCCATCAACACTTCTCTTTCAAAATGGCCGAAGAGGTGGGAGGTTGGTGTGTGTTGTTTTTCTCTGTGTCTGTTTTGACGATTTCATTGGTTGATAAAGTTTGCATGGATTGAAATTGGTAAAAAATTTCAGGCCAAACTCCACACACTTCTTTAGCTTTTTTTGAAAACACAATATTGGGTTCAGTGACAGATATTTTCTGTCTCCATCGGTTACTGCTTCATTGATAACGCTTCTTGTTTTTTGTTTCAGCTGAAGCTTTGTGTAGGACTGCTGGAAAATTCAGCCGCTCTCTCACCCAAGAAAAGGATGTAAGTTTCTGGTTTACCCTTTTATTTTTGTCACCACCACCAGCTCTTTCTGTAGCTGCACATCTTTTGAAGTGTCTGTTGCCATGAACACTGTAACATGAGTCTACTGTGTGTCAATCTGCGAATCTGGGGGGGTCTGCGTGTTTGTGTCTGTCTGTCAGGCATTCTTTACACACAATTTGTGTACTCACAACGTAATGGCAGTTTATTGTAGAACATAATGCAGTCCGGTAAATACATGGTAATAAAGAATTGTGTGTCTCACTGGTCTTCTCTCTATTTCTGAATTACTGTTCCTTTAGAGCGGCATCATGCAGGTGGAGTTCACAAAACCAGACGGAGGAGGCCTCGGCTTCGCTTTGGTTGGAGGAACAAATGGCAGCATGCTCAGAGTGAAAGAAATCTGCTCCGGTGGAGTAGCTGAGCAGGACGGTCGGCTAAGAGTGGGAGATATTCTATTAGAGGTAACAACACATCACACATTTCGACTGTTTTATCGTCGCGAGGAGGACCTTGATTGTCTTTTTGTGTATACTAGGTGAACGGCGTGATTGTGTCCGGGCTGAGCCACAGTAAGGTGGTTGATATCCTGCGTAAAGCTGAGGGGACTGTGCAACTCACCATCTGCAGAGACATCCTGCCTCTGACCTACTCCGAGTCACCAACACCGCCCAACATGTCTGCTCATACTGAAACGATTTTAGCAGAGCAGCCGGCTCCTGTGTCCACCCCTGATACCTGTTCCTCACCTGATGTCATGTTGAACAGGCCAGTCGAACGCCCCCCAGGTACGAGCTCTGACAACTGTCCTGATAAGATTGAGAAACCTGCAATACCTAATTATTAGGAAAATAAACTGAAAACTGTTGGTCTGAGCAAAACACATTACAAATACAAATGCTGTCATCTTACTGGACAGCATCTATAAACTTGATCATGTTTTAACTTTTATTGAACGCTACAATTGTTGTTTCAGAGGCGTCTTCAGACCCTGTGGTAAATGAAAAAGATGTTGTCCTAACTTCACCACCTCCTCCACCTCACCGACTGACTGTTGTAACAGATGAGATGGCAGTTAAAGAGGTAACATAGACACTAATATAAACATTATAGTGTAATAATTATAACATATAATATTTGTTTAAATGAAGTCATACCCCTCTGTGCCTCTTTACTAACATCTGCTACTAACATCTTGCCCCTCCTGTCTGTTGCCTCCTCTGGCTGCTTGTCTGTGGAACAGGAGAGTTGTAACAGCACTCCTTCACATCAAGCTTGCTGCCCATCCCTCAATGTCACTGACATGTTGCATGGAGCTTCTGACAGGTAGTAAAATCCCAAACTATTTATCCTCATGTATTGTCTACATATTTCCTCTCCTCCCCCCCTTGTTCACCTCCTCCTCTTGCTGCTGCTTTTTCTTTTGTTTTTGTATGCTGGAGTTCCACTCTTAACCACAAGGAGGCAGCAGAGAGCAATAAATAAAACGTGTTCTGCGATAAATGCAGTTGCTTATCAGTTGTGAATCCTAATGAGACAAAAATAGTGTTAGGAAGTGTATAGTTTTATTTTCTGTTGCCTGAAAACAAACTTAAGTACAGCAGAAGTAAAAAGACGTTTTAGCCTCTTGTCTATACTGTATTTTAGGTGGAAAAGTCGCAGGGAAAGGAAGCTCAGCCTTGCATGATTTCATCCCCTCCTACCGAAGACTAAACAGTGGTCTGGTCTCACCCCTGCCCCCTGACTCCCCCAGGAAACAAATTGTGACCAAACTTTTGGACCAGTCCTGCAAAGACATTCGGAAAACTCAGTCAGATGGCTGGAGCAGCGAGGAAGATGATGATGTATTTGATGCCGCAAGTCAGGATATGACCTCACACCAAACAGGTGTTTATCCCTCTCATCTATTTCTGTGCTGATGTGTCAGTGTCATTTTTTTTTTTTTTTTTATCAAAAAAACAACCCTCTTTTCTTCTTTTGTTTCCTCAGGCCCACCCATAGTATCAGAGGAGGAACTGGCCAGTCTAGCTCTCATTACCCCTTCTAAGAGCAGCCAGTATTCAGGCTCCAGGGTCAAAGCTATCATCCAGATTCTGCAGCATCAACTGGACCAGCAGGAACTGGTCAAAGAGTTCATGGTGTGTATGCAATATGGACAAAACGGTGTATTGAACATTCAACAAATGGAGTAGTTCGCAGTTGTAAAATATTTTCAATGTGCTACAGTGATCCTGACATTAGAACTACACAAGGGCTTACTTATATGGCGATCCTGCTGCATTATTTTATCACATTCTTTCTGTCATTGTGCTCCTGTTGTTCATTTCAGGCCCTGGAGCATCTGAAGCCCTCTGACAACTGTCTAGTGGGAAAAGCCCCTGAGAACCGAGACAAGAACCGCTACAGAGACATCCTACCCTGTAAGAGGATTTTGTTTTTTTTTCACTTTCCTTAGACAGAATGTGAACTTTTACTTTCTCCATTTGTTAAAACCCTGCGCTTCATTTTATGTACCCTTTTTGGAGTTTTTTTTTTTAATGGTGGGCTAAAGCTTGTAAAAGGTGGATACTCACAGAGTTGGCATTTATGGGAAAGCTTGTTTGTTGGCACTTTTCTTGGCCACACAGTTTAAGCTGACTGTAAGGTCTTTACTGAGGAGAGCTGAGATGTTTGTTTACAACACTTAAGTAATTTCTGCGCAACAAATTATTTCCCACGAGTATCAATAATTCACTGGTAACCACACTTATAAGTTTCTCTGACTGTGCCAAGTATGTGATGATGAAGATCCTTGTAATTAACTGGGATTTATATTTTTAATAAATGAAGCAGCATCAAGAGCAAGCTGTGTTTAGGGGAATGAGACAGGGTGGAAGGTAAAACTGCACAGAGTGTGTGTGTGTGTGTGTGTGTGTGTGTGTGTGTGTGTGTGTGTGTGTGTGTGTGTGTGTGTGTGTGTGTGTGTGTGTTTGTGTGTGTGTGTGTGTGTGTGTGTGTGTGTGTGTGTGTAAACATCAGTTCTAGCAATGTTATTAATGTCAACCCTGGTGGAAAACACACACACACACACATATGACATGTACAGAAGCACTGAAGCTTGTGAAGCTCAGTGTGTGCTGGGGTTACATGATGAAAAGAGTTGAGACCCCCAGTAGAATATCCCTGCACCTCACCATATACCTTGTTACTTGTTACAGCTGCTGTTTGTACAGACAAAAATATGTATTTACTGATCCAAACCTCTGTTTGTAGCCTTCAAGTATTTAGACAGCCAGATTTCCAGTCTGTGGCTTTTTGACCTCCACAGGAGGTGCAGAACAAACCCAGAAAACATTCCTAACTTACTTTAGTCCATCACTCCTATCATCACCAACAAACACCTTCACAGCACTGGTTTGTCGAGCTCCAGACCTCAGAGCTGTTTACTTGACTTTAGCTACTGTACACTTAGTTGCTCTGTTTGTAGGAGGATGCTAATAGAGGTGTACATTTTTATTTCATTTTTAAACTTAGGTGAAACACGCAGAGTTAAGTTTTTTTCCCTTTCACTTTCGTCCCACAGATGACAAAACCCGTGTTGCCCTTGGAGAGAACCAGGACTACATCAATGCCAGCTACATCCGCATGCAAGTCGGAGCTGAAGTATTCTTCTACATCTCCTGCCAGGGCCCCCTGCCCTCCACAGTGCAGGCCTTCTGGCAGATGATATGGGAAAACAAATCCGACGTCATTTCCATGATGACCCAGGAAATAGAACGGGGAAGGATCAAATGTCACAAGTATTGGCCAGAGAAGCTGGGTGTGCCTTTGGACACTGGCAGGTACCAGCTTCACCTGGAGAACCAACAGTACCTGGAATACTTCCACATCAAGGTCATTCGCATGGTGGAGACAGAGGTGAGAGAGGAGTAGCAGCCTGTCTAATGACTGTTTACAGTCAAATTTTATAATAAAATTCAACCCCATTTATATTCCAGACCGGTGAGACACACTTTGTGCGTCACCTGAAGTTCACACATTGGCCTGACCACGGCGTGCCCCACTGCTCCGAGCAGCTCGTCCGCTTCATCCGCTACTTGAGGGCGGTGCATCACAAGGGTCCGTTGACGGTGCACTGCAGTGCTGGCATCGGACGCACAGGAGTTCTCATCTGTACAGACATTATCCTTAGCCTCATTGATAATGATTTGCCTGTGAGTGGAAAACAGATTGTTTTACTGGTTTACTAATCAGTTTACCATTTTGGTGTTTGCCATTCTACCACATGGCAACGCCAGCTGATCTGTTCACCACTTTGATCCTCACTGAAATATCCCAACAATTATTCAAAGGATTGCTATGAAGCACACAGGACAACCCCTACTGATGTTCCTGATCCTCTGACTTTTTCTTTCACACCAACAGCAGGTTGATATTTTCAAATTTTAGTGAAATATCTGACAAATATTAGATGGATTGCCATAAAATTTGGTGCACGTGTTCACATTTCCTCCAGGATACAATGTCAACGATGTCTTTTTTGACATCATTGTCATTTTCTTATTTGTCCAATACTTCAGTTTTTGACCAAATACCTGAAAAATCAATGGTATTTCTAAAAGCCTCAGCTGTACTTACCGTTTGCACCATTTTTTTGCATGTTGACACCATAAACTAAGATGGTGAACATACGTAATTAACATCAGAATATTGTCACTGTTACCCTGTTGATGTTAAACACCACTGTGCCAAAATACAGCCTCACACATCAAGCATGGCCACAGACTCTTAGTTTTGTTCATTTAATTTTGATATTACAAATAACATAGCCATATGCACGCTAATATTGTCCCTAACAACTCTATCTCTGTCTTCAGATTAATGTAAGCGAAATCGTAAAAGAGATGAGACTTCAACGGCATGGAATGATCCAAACCAAGGTCAGTGCCAACAGAAGGTTAAAGTTCAAAGTTTAAACTTAAGAAAAAAGACAGTTACCAAAAGCTAGACGTGTCTTTTGTCCCTCTCATTGCAGGAACAGTACCTCTTCTGCTACAAAGTCTGGTTGGAGGTTTTACAGGGGATTTTACAGCTTCATGGCAACCGATGGCAGCCAGAAAGTCCCAGAGACCACAAAGTAGTTTGAATGTTTTCGCCTCCAGTTCACCTACCTGTAAAGCACAGGCTGTGTATGTTTGACCATGTGCAGTCTATCACAGCTTATTGATACACTGGTGAGACCTTTTCCTTTTGCTGCTGTTAGTTTAGTTAGCTATAATAAGAAATCTGTACTTCTCTGTTTTGCTACAATGACTACAACTTTATTAGTTTTGCTTTTCTTTTTTCTTTTTCTTTTTCTTTTTGTCTGTGTATGTGTTATCAGTGCTGTGATTATATCGATTCATTTTAGATCACTGAGGTTGTTTTGCCTTTTCAGGTTTAGTGATTTGCCTTCTGTCTCAAACATCTTTTTTAAAACAGTCTCACCATTCAATTGTGTCTCAAATATTTTTCTGTTAATCTGCAAATTGCAATCATTTTCAACCGTCATATTGCATGGAATTTAAAATCTGGTAATATCCACATCTTTTATCTGGCAGTAATGTTATCAAAGTGCACTACTCTAAGATTATCATACCAAAGTTAGCATCTGTTTGAAACCTTGATCCGTAGCATTTGATTTAGCAAAGTGTTATTATTTATTAAGTGCATTTGTACCCTGGTTAAAGGGGCATTAGCAAAAGAACATTATTGATTTTTCGATTCATCATCTAAGGAAATGAAAAGAATCAAGTGCCTTGGAAAGACACACCCTGCTCCATGTTGCCCCCAGGCCACTTGTCACAAGTGGTCGGGGACGAAGAGCAAGAAACTGATTTGAGAGCGCCTGACGTTGGTTCGATTGAATGTGCAGCTCTCAGCCTGTCTGTGGTCTGAGGTGGACGTTTGGTTGACCCAAACCAGAGGAGGATTACGCCTCACCTTTTAGTTAGTTAAACTGTAACTTTGAAACAGTGTGATGTTTGCACACTGCCTGTCAATCTTTTTTTGTTTTGTTTGTGGGCTCATTTTATACAAAACACCATCACTGAAAGTTTTACTACACATAATCACAACTTCCACATCCTAACACAGATATAGAATGATTCCACATAACAAATTTTTGCATAAATTCATAAATTGTCAATTCACAATTTTACTACAATTTGGACAAGGCTAAGTATTCAGACTTTTTTGTAAAATGTACAAAACTGATTTAGATGTAACTTAAATGATCAGTTGCTGGGCTTTTCAGTGTAATTTGTTATGTGGCAACATCCTTTATCTGTGTTCCACGGCTATTTTAATACAAACTCAGCCAAAAATGCAAAAAATATTACGAGGTTTACAAACTTTCCATTTTGCCACTTTAGATGTACAAGGCAACAGAGCTACTTCTCAAATCCCAGATCAAAGATGATTTATAGCTGCTGGTTCGAACGCCAACCTTTGAATGTCACTGCTTGTAAGCTTCGTTCATTTAGCTGCTAACAAACCCACACCAGCTCTCTTACTGCATGCAGACTCTTAAAGTACAGAAGTCTTAGCCTGGAGTTTGACCGAATGACTTGATCATGTTCAAAAATGTGGAATGTAACAAAGCAATACTCTCCATGAGGTGGGGAGGGATCAGAATGTCAATCTCTTACCCGAGAACATCTTCCAAGCTGTTTGGAGCATGTTGGTAAGACATATGCAGTGCACTGTACCTTTGCCATGTGGATGGCTATGCAGAGCCATCAGCCTCTGTACTGTGTATGCAAACATCTTTTCACTCAGTGCTGGTCAGTTGGTTTCCAGTGATAGCTAACCTTCTGTTATGTGCAAGCTCAAGTTCTCTTTGAGATCCTGTTGATATGTTTTCTTCCTCAGATCTTGGAAAGTTATTATTCTTGAAAGAACAAACAGAAGCACATTTTGCATCCATCTGTGAAAATGCATCTTGTACAGTCCAAGCAAGTGCTGTTGCAATAGCATTGTGAAATGTAATAACCCTTAATTGCACAACTGCTTATTTATGCTGAATTAATAACTTGTCACTGTACCAGCCACTATATAACCAATAACCGAGAACAATGTAATACCTCTCTCTTTAATTAAAACCTATTCTGAAACTTGTTTGTGTGTTATACAACACATTTCACCCCCTGGCTCTGAGCACAACATAATTCAAGTGGAACAACGGAACAAGAGCAGCAGAGTGGGTTTTCCCTGACGGCACACACAGAACAGAGAGCGGCACTAAATCTAATTCCACTGCACCCCCTCTCCACTTTTACTGCAGGGTATACTCCCTCTCGGGTTTTACTGCAGGGTAAATAAGCTAGTCTCACAGGGGTCCTTTGTGACAGCATGGAAACCCCTGGAAACACACTGCACGCTCCGCACACATATAGACCTAATACTGGGGAAGCCACGGAGCAGATTTACTTGCTCACTTTCCCTCAACTCTCTCGCTCTGTCTACTCCCACTGCCCATGTGCACTTTATCTACAACTGCCCACTCACACACGTACACAATCCCCCAGTCACCCATCCTCCTTCCTCCCACTTCTCCTTGCTCCCCAACTCAAACCGTGTTATTGCCGTAAGTTATGGCAACAACAGCAACTCAAGCTATTTAGGGACCATTCCCATTTATAGATGGATCATTTTATGAAACAGTTGTCCTTTCAATTTCACACCGCAAGACAAGGGAAGAAATACTGACTGGCTCACTGACTCAAAGGTGATATTGAAGCAGGGAGGATGACTACTGTAAATCTGTCAGCTGATAGTGGCTGTATTAAAGGAATATGGCCAAGGATCAGAGTGGAATATCTTCTATATGCAGAGTTGAACAATATAGCAATCAGGAGCATGTAGAGGTTCGGGACAAAGTTGGTGGTAAAGTCATTAACAGAGGGCCAATCAGTCAGTGTGATTTAAAGGCCTGAGGAACATGTAGAAATGAGATCATATGCTCTCGGTAAATCTTCTGGCTCTTTTTCGGGCTCACAGTGTAACACAGACACGAGCCTGTTATTTTCTCTGTGTACTGATTAACAAATAGCACCCAAATTATGTGCTGCTGCACACACAAACACACACACACACACACACACACACACACACACACACACACACACACAATAGTCTTTTGCTGCCTCACTGTCCCACCCTGTCAATTTTCACCTTGTGTTTCTGCAGCTGTTCATAAAACATTAAAAAATTATGTGGAATTGTTGTTTCTGTGAAACTAATATGGGTCCATCCTTGTGAACAAGGATATGCATGGGATGTGTGAGAAACAGGGGTGCTGCTGAAGAATAATTCACAATATGATCATTTTAGCACCTCGCTGAAGCTGCAGTCTGCTTACACAGTTTTAAAACTTTCAACCAAAGCAGTTTATAGATGAGACATTAGATTAAATTGAAAAACTTAGCTGGCCTCAAACATCACTTGATGCAAGCCGGTATTACAGAAAGAGATTTGATGAGAAATTTAAGATAAATGTTGAAATATGATTTGTGTGCTTGCCATGTGTTTGTCATAATGACCCCTCTGACAGGTCTTTTAGGGTTGAAGAGGTTAGGTATGACCCTCCCCCTGCAACCCACCTCAAGAGGGCTGAGAATTATTACCCGGCAGGATGCTTGCAAAATAGGCCCCGTCATAGACGATTTGGACTCTCGGAAAAACAAAGAGATGAATAAAAGCTTGTGTTCTCTCACAAACCAGCAAGACTTAACTGATGAAGCTGATAAAGGAGAACTATCAGAGACCTGAAATCATGAATGCAGGCTGGAAGATACAGTGAGCCAGACTAGGGTTGGCATTGATATAGCATCATAGTTAAAAAAGTAAAACAAACATGCCCTTACAAAAAGCAATAAACATGAAATACATTTCACTTGTCGATGGCAAATTCAAAAATGGCAAAGATGTTTTTCTAATATAAATTTTTTTTTAAATTCATTTACAACTGTATTATTTATTATTTTATATTATTTATCTTTTTTTATCTATTAATTTTTTTTGCGTGTTAGGGACAATAATGTTGCATGAACTATACAAGTGAAACATAATTTCACGTGATAAATTCACATACACAAACGTGGTCTTTGGACATTTCCCACTTGCATGTTTCACACCAAAATTGTATCGTTTCTTACGGTCATTTTCAAACTTGCGAGTCTGCATTATCTATCAAATCCACTGGGTTATTGAATGATTCTTTTAAAGTGGGCAAATTTTCTCAACCTACAAAGGAACAAAGCGCATTTATATTTTCTGAAAAATATAAAATCATCACATTTTGAGATACATTGGGCACTGCTCAGTGAAAATGTAAAAGTGAGACTTTTGAGTTAAAAGTACGAGTACATTTACTCATCCAGTAGACACAGAGCAACATCAGCATTCATTTTAAGTTGTGTCCCTAGCAATCTGATGAATATAAATACAATATTCACTCTCATTTTAGCTGAGTTTTTGGTCTCCACTAACTCCTTAACATAGTAATTGATTATTAAGAGGCTAAGTACTGAATGATATTCTCTGACATTTCCCTGTAAGTTGGTGTTTTATTTGTCTCTGTTGAAGTAGGCACATATTGAGTGTCTGTAGACGGTGGATGGAAAAGCCATGTTGATCCACCTGTGTGCTGCACAGAGTGGAAGTCAGCAAATGCCTGACTGTCATCAACACAGTGGAAGAGCATAAAACATTTCCCTGCACTGCAGATACCACTTGTACAAATCTATGGAGACGTGTCTTCTGAGAACTGAACTGAACTCTCTCTGCATTTCAAAATGTGTCATTTGATTGAGACTCAAGCAGCAAAAAGAAAATGGGCACAAATGTGCTTTTCTGAGTTGTTGTTGACCATGGCCTTTGTAAGTCGACCCCATAGGCTCCTCTGTGATGACAGCTCTTTGACAGAGACACAGAGAGCTATTCATCCGCTCTCTGAGCAGAATGTCACTTTTGTGGCTTTCCAGACTTTCAAAAACCACAGACTTGTCAAATGAAGCCGATTATGATTACGGTCTCCTCTTGTATGTTCACTTGCAATTATCTTAAGTTGGTCATGTAGATGGTTAGCTGGGCCAGCCACTGGGTTTCGGTTTGGACCTGCAAGTGGGGTCTAGAATTACATCTCATGGTGCTTTGTGCGAAGGATTTTCATTTACTGAGTCATCCAGTGGATTTATTTAATCTCTTGGTCTGTTCTATTGTGTTAATCTGCAACTCCAGACAATCTGCACACAACATCACTACAATCACATACAATTTACAGCTCAGTCTGTAATTCTCATGTTTTAGAAATACATTATATCCATCATGTGTCCAGTAAATAAATTCAGCAGTGAATTTTCTAAAGGCTACAGACGAATAATTTCATATCTTTTATGCCAAAGAATTAGCCCATACTACTAAACCAAACCAAGCCATTTCAGATCATTTCCAAATTCCAAACTCCATCTAGAAACAGACCCTTGTCTTCAATGTCATCGTACTAAGTGATTGGTCTGATTGGTAAGTATCATGTTACAATAACTAAAACAATATAGACAAGATTAAGAGGTTTGGAAAAATGTCATAAGGATTTGACAATGCCACAAAATTAAACCAATAAGCACAATACATATACATTTTACATAAAGATAAGGCCTTATGGTAACATCCAGTATGATTATATTTTCCCATCCCTAAGGAAGTAAAGACCTTGTTTTGGGTATTCATGTAAAATAAAGAGGAAAGACAGTGGCCTATGTGTTGAATAGCACTGATCTGTGTGTAAAAGTCAGCTTACTGTGGTGCAAACTTCAGGTGGTGTTCTTTTCAGGATGCAGAGAATAGATACAGATCATTGTGGAGTGTTTTGTCTCAAATAAGACATGCCAGTATACCAATGATTTAAACAACATTTTAGGCTTTTCATTTGGGTGCTCTGGAGCACCAAGAATCCATCAACAGAAGTCATAAAAGGCCATTTTCCACAACCATAATTCCCTATAATTATCACGTGACCTCTCCGATCAGCCAGAGCAAATGAGCACCTGTCAGTGGACATAAACTTTGGTTTTTCTGTTGGTCTTTACAAGAATGAACAACGGTGCATATGTGCCATAAAAAAAAAAATCAAAACTACATTACAATTTAATGCTGTTTTAGAAGACTAGTTTGGTGACCAAAAATAAATGAATGAATTTAAAATGCGCTAAATATAGGTTCCTGACACAAATATGAGCATAGTTGAATCAGCCCTCTTAACGTTGCCTTTTAATGCAATTTGTCAATTCAATTTTGTAGTTATGGGTGATGGTATGTTTGGTAAAATAGTGCAAGATGGACAGAAGTACAAAAACTACAACGTGCAGCAGAAGGGCTCTTTGTGAACTGAATGGTGTGTGTCACTGAGTGGCAAGGACGATGTTCTCTTTGTCAAACTCCCTCCGACATCACACGCCACATCAGAGCAAGGTTGATTAACACCTGCTTTCAATTAAAGTGACTTTCTCATCAAGCTTTGGTTGGGAGAAAAAAAAAGCCTCATGCCTCTTCACGTCGAAGATGTTACTGAATTAGAAAGCTATTAAATCAGAGGAGCAGACGCATGGCCATGCGAGGGGCATCGTTCATCTTCATTTGAGCGGTCCCTCCATGATCATCTCCACGGGGGCGGCTAATTGAAAAAGGGCTTCAGAAATGCGATTGTTAGCAGGGATAATAATTTATTACTTTCAGCTTGCGGAGTCCTGGGAGTCATTTGTATTCATTAGTGTAAATTCAAATTATGTTTGCGATTAAAATGTGACTTTGACAGGCAGAGGGGCCTCAGACAGGCACAGGCGCTGATGAGACCTTTGCTCCGGGTCACTGCCTCCCACATTTGCCTCTTGCTAAATACGTGGCGAAGGAGGCTTCTTTGCCTCTTCACCATCAATCTGTGTCTGATTCAAGTTGAGATGTTAGCTTTGATGGCCTCTGCACGTGTGTATTCTCGGAGCACATTTAGTAGACAAATTAACCTACCTTCTGAAAGACAACACCAATCACATGCAGACACTGGCGCTACCAACTTATGTGTAATTCTTCTCTTTTCTCTTTCATTTAGTAGCCGCTGTTATCAGGGGGTTTGCAGGTTATTATTTGCCATTCCTGACCAATATTGAACAAGCTACTCTCCAAATGTCAGGCAGTGATTTCTTTGACATCCAAGAGGAGATGGCAGTTAAGTAGGTCAGTGTCACTGTGATGAACATCAAGAATGGCGGGTCACTGACTGGGCTGCTCCTCCACTTGCCCGCCTGTCACAAACCACTGAGCTAGAGGAGGCAAAGGAGCTGAGTGCTCCTTTATTGAAGCCCAGTAAATTACTCCAGTCTAGGCTGTCACCACGTAAAGTGAAGAACTTTATCAGATGTATTCTGCCAAAGGTTATATTTTATTGACCTGACAGGTCTCTGGCGAGGGCCCTCTGGAAAGAGTGACAAGGCTGGAGCAAAGGCTAATGTTTAAAGGCTGTTTATGTTGGACATGAAAATGTCAAATGGCAGTCCGAAAGAAAGAACACCCGAGATAATTCAGAGCTTTTTTCTTGGTGCTTTTTCACAAACACATGCAAATATCCTGGGAAAGATCTCGATCTGCTGAGGTGATGGTGTAAATGGAGAAACATTAGAGAAATAAGCTTTGTATTGAACACAGTTGTATCAAAAATCTAAATGTATGCAGTGTTAAGTCTAAAAAAAAATTAAGTAATGAAAAAGAAGAAATCTATGGCATATGGCACTGTCTAGTAATAGTCCTTGTTATGTTATGTTATGTTATGTTATGTTATGTTATGTTATGTTATGTTATGTTATGTTATGTTATGTTATGTTATGTTATGTTATGTTATGTTATGTTATGTTATGTTATGTTTTATAGATGTGAAAATGAGTCACGCAAAGCCTGGTGATGAGCCCCAAGTGTCCAAACTTCCACTTTAATGCGCACTAAAGTAAACTATTTGTGTGACATATGTATAAATGAACGAGTAAGTGAGCAAACAAAGCCCATAATTTGTATTTCTCACATTTCTATCAAACAATGCTACTTTTCGTGCCTCATTTCAAGCTTCTTTGGAGCTAGGAGGCCTTTTTCCTGACTCCCTATAGACAAAAGTTTGGTATTGAAACATTTTTGAGAAGCTGTAATGATGCAAGTTTTTCATAAAAAAGAAGCTATGTGTTGCAGGAGTCACAGATCAGCCTGCTCATAGGGATCCTCCTCCAATACAAGGTTTCCAGAGCGGCATACACCTCCCTCCTCAAGTTCTGCAGCATAAAAACAGATTTCCCCTCTCAATTACACGTGCAACACATCCTTGAAAACGTCATACCTTTCTATGCAAACATGGGAAACATGCAAACACACACAACTACTGTATATACCTGTGGAAAATCCCAGAGTTTCCTTCTGACCTTGGGCCGCACATGACACGGGAACAGGAGCACCATCTTACATCAATGGAGCTTTTCTCCCCAGTGGTGGTGGAGGGAAACCTCATACACACACATGCATACACACTACTAGCATGGGTACACACTTATAGGGCAACCCCTTCACGTACTCCCACGCTCCAGGACTCTGTAAATGTCAGACCGTGGGAGAGAGGGTTTATCTTGGAGTGGTCCAGTATTTTTACACCTTTCGTTACTGCCTCATTCTCTCTCACACACGCACACTAGTACACACACTAGTACACACACACACACACACACACTGGATCTTCCAACAGTACCCACCCAGTGAAGGGCAAACTTTGGCCTTCCTCAAAGTGTATAATACAAAATACAAGTTCTAAAACACGTGAACATACATCATGCTCTGAGACATCTTAACATGTTTTACTAACAAATGTTATGATTGTTTTTAATTAAAGCACATGTGTTTTTAAATTAGTGAATATGTTTTCTTAGTTTGCAATGTGTTAAGCTCTCAGGGCTACAGTAATTCATTAATTTAGGCTTTGAGGTTAATTTAGAGGTGTGGACCTGGCACACCGAGGGAAAAAACTCTGCATCAATGTTTGTGTGTGCAAATATACTCATCCAAGACAACAGACCTGCTGATGATGAGCGTCTACTTTAAATTTATGCAAATAAGGGAAAAGCGCCTGGAGTGTCTGTAGTGATTTAGAGCTGATTTGAAACCTGCTTTACAGCAGTGGAAACGGAAGTTTGTTCTTCACCTGTAGTGGATGTTTCTGACAAAAATTAGCTTGAAATGAGTGAAAGTATGTTGTATACTGTTGGTACACTCTTACAATAATCCATGTGGCAGCATGTGCAACTGAACAACCCGATTTAAAACCATACAAAACATCTAGCTGCTGATGCGGAGGCTAACTGGCATGTTCATTTCGCGTGTTCCAGTGCCAGGCAGCTGTTGTTTGTTTCTCTAACATCCTAAAAATGACTGTGTGTGCTGCAGGATCGGCAGTGGCTGCCTCTGATAGGGGTGACGGGGGCCACGACAATGCCTGTCTCACTCCCTGCTGTTCAACCCAGGAGCCTAAACTACTAATGGCCCCCTAATGTATAAATACCATTCTGTAGGCATTAGTCACACTTTATCTCTTTCTCTGACTCACACACATGAACATGTATGCACACACACAGACGCACACACTCAGACAGGCAGATCTATGAGGCATTAGTCACAGTGGAAGCCCTGCCTATGGTTGGATTGCAGATGAGGGCCAAGGCCAGGGGCTGGGGGTTTAAATTTTCTTGCACAAACAATGCATGTCAAAGAGGCCCATCAGAGGCATTCTTTAAGCACGGGAAGATGTTGTTTGGAGCACAAAGAAAGGGCAGCAGGACCGTGCCAGAGATCGGTGAAGATAGAGATGTGTATATCGAGAAGTGCAGGTTGCCATTGTAATGTGTGTGTGTTTTTCACGAGTTTGTGACTGCGCATGCATGCAGCTCATTCTGTTGAATGGATATCCGGTGGGAATAGACACAGTTTTGTATGTTGTAGAGCAGGATTACAACATCTGCTTACTTTGTTGCATTTCACTGTTTATTTCTGGTGCAGTGAAGCGAGACCACAAGCAGAGGAAGACAAAAGCTCCTTCAATGCCCTGGGATTTTTTTGACAGCTAAATATCTTAATTCTTACATACAGCATTACAGATGCAAATTGCCATTTAGGTGCATGTAAGCAAGAAAGGCGGAGCTCATTAATTCGTATTTTAGGCATCATTTATCAGAGTTAAATAAAGACTGTATGAACAATCATTAATCATGGAAAACCTTGTGTACAACAGTGTTATTTTTATATGTCTTTTAATTCATATGTGCATGAGAAGGGTATGGGTGAGTGCATGAGTGTGACCTCATGCAAACTTGCTGACATTTTCCCACACATGTCAAAGAAGCTATGAGCTGACAGCCAAAACCACTTTGATAAATTCATCATCTTCCTCTTTCCACCCACATACATGATCAATCAAATTTCTTTTATTTCCAGTTGAGGCTTAGCATTCTGGGTGTTAAAGAGTGAGCAGGGGCCTTTAGGAAAGATATCGACCAATTTGATGGGAATCTTTAAATTCTTAGACATTCGTGTACCTTCTGAGATATTTGAAAAAAAGGTCCTGTGAAACCAACAACTAACAGATGGTCCTGGGTCAAAAGCCCGTCATGCTGCTGCAGAAGTACAAACCTATATTTCAGTCTATTTAACAATTAGTGAACCACACAGCATGGGACATGGGGATCATTATTGCAGAGCATCAATCAGACCCCTGAAATCAACCATGGCGTACTATTACTGAGCTGTGACTACTCTGAGCCGTTGACCTTATAACAGAGGCAGTAAAACACATAAGGAGGCTTTTATTCACTTTTTTTCAGTTTCACAGCATTCTCCTATCACACTGCTTTACTTTAGAGAGCTAACAATTTAACAGTCTGGACTGAGTAGACACCCATCTGATCTTTGTTGAGAGACATATACAAGCCAATACAAAACTGAGAACACAAATACCTTGTTTTCATCAGAAAAGGCTGTGTATGGTTTGGCACGTTTGTATTCATGTAGGCTCTCGTGTGAATGGTGTGTGTGTGTGTGTGTGTGTGTGTGTGTGTGTGTGTGTGTGTGTGTGTGTGTGTGTGTGTGTGTGTGTGTGTGTGTCTGTGTGTGTGTGTGTGTGTGTGTCTAAAATAACAGTGTTTCTCTTAAGTGGCTGGAAACTCTAACGAGCTTGCAGATTTTGGAGGGGGATTCCATGAGAAAACACCTCAACCAGGGCTTTCCTCGACATCCTTCTCTTCCACCAGCACAGCCACCAACACTCGTACATGCTAATAGACAGTGACATGCATACATGCAGAGAGAGTGAGGCATGCTAATTTCTGCTTTTCTTGGACAAAGATAAAAGCGTGCAGGAAGTCGGCAGGTTGTTTGCATTCATTGATGTTATTAAGACATCAAATAGCTGGAGCGTAGGAGCGAGGCAGCACTGAGCTTCACTGTGACTTTGCTTCATCCTTCGCTGTTGGAGGACCTCAAGTGAGGTATCTCAGCTCTTACTATAACTTTCCAAAGTACATTGTCAGCCTATCAGATACTGTGTAAAGAAATAATTTTAGAAATAATTGTTCTTGCCTCTAAGATCCAAATTTACCCATCACTTGTTGTTCAGTCAGAGGTCTTCAGCTGGTTGTAATGTTTTAAACCTTTGTAAAATTGCTGGGCAAAGCAGAGCGGTGCTCCCCAACACCATGAGGTGCATTTTCCACTGATTTAGATGTTTCTACTGTTTACCAGGTAAAGACCCCAGAGAGAACACAGGCTGGAAACTTAAACGAGAAAACCTATTTAACGAGTGGAGGGGGGAAAGAAACCTTTGCAATTTGATTTCACATTCTGGAAAATAAACTGGTCTTAAAGGGTGTATGGAAACTGCCAGAGGTAGTGGAACGAAACCTTTTCTGATCTTGCAGGATAGGACACAACAATGAGGGTAACGTTTTAGTCATTTTCATTCTTGCATAGGATTTAAGATAAACAGAAAGATTGGCATCCGCCGCTCATAAAGGACAAACTCTGGACTGAAATGTATTGAAGCTGAAGAGCAACATCTCAGCACTAATACTTTCCATAAAGTCACACATCCAGAGAGCACACAGGCTGATCTAGATTGGCAGGATGAACTGTGTCATGGAATAAAATGGATAATTTGGCAGATGATGTCATGGTTAAAAGGCAACCGTTTTCTCACCTGTGATGTGAATACATTTAAGAAACAGGGTACTACTAGTCAACTGGGAGTGGCTGAGTGTAGCCCTCAGAGGGACACTTTTGGACAGAATCTGCTGGTAACAGATATTTTGCTCTGATGTTTATATACTGTATATATAAAACTATTTGGACTTCCTTCTGAAATTAGTGAACTTTTAGATTCGTTTTCTGGATAACTTTTGGGCTCGAACATGTACAGATAGATTCAGAAAGTTGCCAATTCTATTAAAAAAAAAAGAGCAATTATGTTAATGTAATTAGGATGTTTAAAGTTTCCATTCCAGACCACCACACCAGCAAGAAGATCGGCTAACTTCCCTGAAGCTGACCAAACAGAAGAGTGGGATTTCAGGGAGGGGGTATTAGAGACAGGAGCTAAAATGGCTTGTTTCAGACAGAGGATTATCTGAGGGGCTGCCCAAAAATACATAAGAATTATTTTAACTGTGAATCATGAAAAAGCTGTTTTAGTGGAGTCCCAAAATAAATCAAGAAAAATCAGCACCAGTTAGCATGGTCACCTCACAGCAAGAAGGTTCTGGGTTCGAACCTCAGCCAGGGGCCTTTCTGTATGAAGTTTGCATGTTCTCCCTGTGCCTACGTAGGTTCTCTCCAGGTACTCTGGCTTCCTCTCACCATCCAAAGACAAGCATGTCAGGTTAATTGGTGATTCCACAAATTTCCCTTAGGTGTGAATGAGAGCATGAATGGTCTTTGTTTCTGTCTGTCTTTCTGTGTTAGCCCTGTGATAGACTGGCGACCTCTCCAAGGTGTACCTGCTCCAAAGTGAGCTGGGTTAGGCTCCAGCCCCTCCAGCTTAATCCTAAACAGGGTCAGATAATGGATGGATGGATAATAGGGCCACTTAAACATATGACTGTGTAATGTAAAATATGTTCCACAGTAATGAACCTACAGACAGTGTGATGTATCTCTCCTGACATTGTTTTGGATTGGTTGCTTTTACTGTTTTTGTTCACTATCACTGCTCTCATCAAACTTGATACCAGTTGTGATTGGCAGCTGTTTTTTGTGGAAAAATGTTGTGTGTAAAACACCGTCTGCACTGTAAGCTGTCTGGCCAATGAAATGATAGTGAATAGTGACAATAGTTAACATTATTTCCACTTTCTCTGTCAGAGAACAGGTGTAACTAATGACTGATAGTATTTGAAGTAACCCAGGCAGCTGCACAGTCACATTATACAAGGGTTCAACACTGTTCAATCTAAATTAGACAGTACAATTCTAGGTTTCACAGACAGCGACCTATGCAGCTCTTTAAAAAAATCCCGGTCACAATGCCAACATTTTATTAAGTGGTCAATA
The DNA here is from genome assembly GCF_022577435.1 of Embiotoca jacksoni. Taxonomy (NCBI): domain Eukaryota; kingdom Metazoa; phylum Chordata; class Actinopteri; family Embiotocidae; genus Embiotoca; species Embiotoca jacksoni. The sequence goes on along the minus strand of NW_027185252.1, from coordinate 10,880,916 downwards.
ATCTATATACAATAGTTTTAAACAGAGCATTAATGAATTTGAAAAGAGAGACTATGTGATTATAGGCAAGGTGCACCTGCTGGATGTCAACCACATTCACATCTGACAGCCATTACCTCCCATTTCAAATCTCCACCCCATTACACTATTACACTGTTACCATTATACCACCAAAGACGACAGCCTCATCAATCTTTTGCTGTCTTTGAACACACACACACACACTCTCATGGCAATTGACGGGCCTTTCTGCACTCCACTCAGGCCTCCTCCTGCAGGGAGTTTATTATTCTTTCTCCTCTGACATGTTATGAGCTCTTTTATCTTTGAATAATGCACGAAGCCTTTTTGAAATCCAGTTGTACATTTGGCACCGACACTTGGTTTATTTGGCTTTGCTTTAAGATGTCAAGATGCCCCACACATTCTAAAAGTCTGTCAAACCTCAAACTTCTGCCTTCTTTCTTTTTCTCCCTCCCTGCTCAATAATGACATGCCGACTTTCTTCAGCTGACTTTGTGCAGCAGCCCCCATTTCTGCAGCAGCCAGGTCGGCCCCTGCGTTGGCATTTATAACTCCTATTTCTTGCAGGAGGTTCTACTTGTGTATTGTAGCGAGTGCTAGCAGCAGGCTGGGTCACTGGCTGCTGCTTTGAGGCCTCTGTGTTCTCTCAGGCCTCTCCTTTCCCAGCTCCTCTCCCCTGAAGCACTGTGGGTGTGTTTAGAGCATGCTCAGCAGGCTGCCCTCAATCACAAAGCCCTCTTCTTCCACAGTCCGAGGTTGCCAGCTGGTGAGAGTGGGCAGAGTAAGTGTGTTTTGAGAGAAACAGAAAATGTTCGTGCTAGAAAAAGAAAAATAACGACTTTATCTACTCCTCCCTGCGCCGCTGACCTAACCAAAGAGGAGGAGAATGAATAACACAGACTTGGAGAGAGACATGCAGGACTTGGATCTCGAGGTGGAATAAATCAACAAGCTAGACTCATTAGACCCGCCATTGCAGTTTTTTTTTTTATCTCCCCAGCAGGCAAGTAAGGCTGATAAAGCTCCTCCACTCAGCAGCAGCTTCACAGAAGAAAAAAGAACATAAAATACAAAGAACGAATAAAGTGCTGGCTTTGGGATTTCAGGAATCCAAATTAACTATGGGTCATGTCATGTGACAGCCTTGCTGCAGTAAAGCAAGAAAACAAAACGGCTGAACTACATCACCTTTCTGGAGCAGTGGGCAGATCAGCCATTCTCATGGGAACTCACATGGTCCCGATGACCCGCCCACCATGAAAGCCTTTACAGAACGATGCAAAGTTCTCAAGCAGAAGAGCCGAATTGAGATAAAAGATGTGGGAGTGTGAAAATGAAGAACACAGTTTCTCATTTTCTTGAGGCCAAATGACATGCTGCACACCCTCTGGACCTGGCTGAGCTGTATTCTGTGAAGGAGACAATGATGAGTGGCTGATGAGCATCAACCTCCAATCCAAACCAACCAGTGGCCACCAAGAGCGATGCATCCATGAGTTGTCATCTCCCTTAAATTCTCACAGTTGAATAAAAAAGAAAGAGTTCATTTCCTTCCTCCCTGGCATAGTGCAGCAGCCAGGTTTCAGAAGGAAGATCTTGTGGCGCTCATCACACACTCCTTTGATTATTTACAATAGTACTGGAATGCTGCAGAGGCCGAGAGCTGCTTGAGATGTGGCTTTGGCCAGACTGACAGCAAGAGACACATTTTTTGATGCTACAGTGTCCAAAAACAATCAAACAATTTAATTCAGAGCTGTCAAAACCGCTCATCATGTACCAAATGGGTTTAGAAAAGGACACAAGTCCTCCGGCCTTTCACCACACAGCAACACAGTCAATGTTGAAAACTGGCTGTTCTCTGAACAGTTTTCTTTTTTGTAAATCTGAAATTCATTGCATTTACATCATGTTGATACAAACTGTACACTAAAAGTAATGTTGGTGAGGTGAATTATATTTATGACTTAAATTCATGTAATTTTTTTAAACAGTAGTTAAGCAGTGTCCATGTGATGGATTTTAAGTCCATGTCTTCCCTTTTTTTTATCATTAAAACTTCAGTTGTTGAAATCAAACATCATGTATGAGCCTGTCTACATCATATTTATATATGTATATGTTCAACAATAAAACAACTTCCACTTGACACCATTCCTTTGTGTTTGTCTTCTTGGTCTCCCTTAAATCAACTTGTTCTAGTGTTCTATATTTTTAGAATATGTATAGTTTTTGCCAGGTTGGATGTCTTGTATACTTGATGAGATTCCTTTCAAAACGAATACATCATCCAAAAACGTTCCCACCCAGAGTACATGAAAATGACCTTCAATCATCTCTTCACAGTCTCCAACATGATTATCAGGAAGATGAGGCTCTGCATTTACTGTTTGGAGTGATAAAGAATCTAACCACATATTTGCAACAGAATCCTCTCCACAGAATCTCTGGAGATTGTGGTCGTTGTGCCACATCATAAAAACAAAAAAACAGTATCTGGTGCACAGAGCAATAAAAAGAATAGTTTCAAAAATTCAACAGCATACTTTTCCAAATTCAGTGTCCTCATTGCTGGGAAAATGCAGAGAGCATGTTATGATTTCACAGTAAAACATGGGCAAATAAACCAGACTGCACACCTAGAGACAGACAAGAGTAAGTGAGAATATACTTTTCTGTTTTACTAACTTGGGTCACCAAATTCTAAACATTTTTAGATTTAAAATATTAAAATGAGCAACATGTTCCTTATCTTTAGATTGTAACCAGACAGACATTTGGAGTGAAGCAGCATAACTGTCCTAAACACATTTTGGTTCCATATGAATCAGCCCCCACATTCTGTTTAAGCTGGTTGTTGTGGTCAGGAAAACTGCAGAGCAACGGACTTGATCCATTTTCAAAGCCTCTCCCGCTGATCTCTGCTATTAAAGCAGACACTTAGAGTGCTTTTTCAGGAGCAGGCCTGGGGGCCACAGTAACACTGTTTTATTGTTGTGGATGGAGCTTGAAATTAAACAAACCACTTTTCAGCTTCACTGAAACAATTTCAGTGAAACAAGGAGAGGCTGACTTAATGAGATGTATTTGGGTGGATAATAATAGGAATGTCATGAATCCAGAAGACATACTCGACCGGCTGAACAATGTAATGCGCCTTTTGACTCAGGAGGCATACGGAAGCACTTCAGAGAGGATCTTGCTTGGCTACGGTTTCAGTTTTCATTCCCCAAAACCATGATTATTCTTTTGAATTTCACCCCATCAAAACTGCACTCAGACCTCGAGGCACCACAGCAATCCTCCGGGTCTGTGATTTGCATTTCAGAATTTATGGGAACATGTTTGAAGATCTCGAGATCAAATGCAATATTAAGACACTGAACTATGTCTCCGGCTCCACCAAAAAAAAGGGAAATAATTACATAAACATAAACAATCCTGATGATACACTGGGATATGATGAGAGACGCAAAGCAGAATGTTGAGTTGGTTCAACCACAACTTCACACATTCAAGTAAACAAAGGATGGTTTTAATTCCTGTTTACACACTGAATGTATCTACTTTGCCACTGGTGACTTCAAATGCCAGCAGTAACTAAGTTGTACATTACAAATATTGATGTGCTTGGCCAGAAATTAAAACATATTTACTGTATTAGTTTGTTGAATGCAGCGTGGCCCTCTACGGCCTAACAAGCTACATGTAACTGCTAGTAACCACAGTCCCTTCCTCTGAGAGGGAGGGAGAGACTTATTGGCCTTTCTCCTGTTTGTCTTTGCCTGTCCAGGTTTGTATTGGCAATGTGGTGACTGAAGAGAAACACAATCGGGTCCAGAGTGCTGCTCTGTGCCCTTCATTCATCCATCACATCAAGGGCTTTCTGAAGGCAGAGCTCCGACCAGCAATTAATGCTTCTGAGCTCCACAGTGCTGGGTGCTGCTCAGTGGAAATGCTGCCTTCAGGCGCAGACCATAGGGGTCACAAAGCACTTCCTATACCTTAACCTTCAGCCTTGTAGTGGAAACAACAGACTGGCATCAAAGTAGTGTCAGTCCAAGATAAAACTTGCTTATTAAGTTTGTAAACCCCCTGGAGCGATTTTCTCTACATGAAATGGAGCATTCAGCCGCTAATTGCACAAAAGCTTACATTTCCTTCATACAGCTGAGAAACTCCTTCTGTCCCTAACAGAGGGTGAGAGGAAGTTCAACAAAATTATTTTCTGTCTATAGCAAATCTCCACTTTATCTTTTTCAACAGGTCATCTTAAAAAGGTATTTGACCAAGAATCATGAAAAGATCAGCGAAAACCTGGCATTATGCTTCCTGTCTGGAAAAGAAGACTGTACACATCAACTTTTCACCAAGTGTACTGATACTGTAGGTAAATGGCAGCGACCAGCTCAGAGCAGCAGTCCAGGCCAAGCAATGTGTTTTCCTTGGCTCCAGTCAGAATTGGTACCATGGGTGAAAAGTCACAGCATACACCATGACATGTTGCACTTTGCAATACAAATATAAAAATGCTTTAACGGCTAATGGAGACAGAGTTTACTTCATCTGTTACTCAGAGGTTAGTTTTGACTTTAAAGACATGCAGGGGGGATACTTAGAGGACTACGATGCATACACACACACACACACACACACACACACACACACACACACACACACACACACACACACACACACACACAAACAAATGCCAGGGAATATAACTTTCCTCAGACTGCTGAAGACCTTCACTCAATCATGTTGCATGTTTCACAAAACCTTCTCACACCTGCTGCCTTCAAGGCACATCAAACTAACATAACCACCTCCATAGGAATATGAGTGCTGCATTTCAAATTGAATCTATGGTTAATAAAAAGGAAATTTTATAAAGCATAAAACAGAAATCTGTAATCCTTTGGTATGACAACTATGACAAAAACTCTGCAGAAGTCTGGGTCTTTTTCTATATTAGTACAAGGTAAGTAGATGATAGCTGACAAAAGTGTAAGGCCGAGACTCCCCAACTATTAACCAGGCATCTCTTCACCCCGTCACTCCACAACTCCAGTGTGGTGTGGCTCAGGGCCACTGAGCTATAAAGAGAGATGAGATAATCTGGCAATGGTGGAGGTCCACTGTGGAGAGAGTATTGTCTCTGATGAAGCTAATAAAGTCCAGCCATGCTGTCTGATCCTTGATCCTTGGCCCAGCTCCAGCTCGGGCATACTGCTCCTGTCTCTTCACTTATCGTCTCCTCTCTGCCCCCTCCGAACTGTGACAGGAGGACTTCCAGGAGCAGCTTTGATCAGTGTCTGCCTGTCATTCAGCATTAGTCATAGGGGAGTCCTCTCCGGGCCCGGGATGGACTGGAGGAGCGCTGAATTGAAGGGCACATGGCTGCGGAACAATCAGCTCTGTGTGGTACACAGACGTCTGGGTGTTAGGAGACATACTCCGGTGTGTGCCACATGTCTCACCCCCTGACACTGTCATGAACCAATCTACACTCCACTTACAGCTTTATCTCCCTAATATGGCCCCACACCTCTGTTAAAATGGATGTGTTGGTGAGATCATAGCTACTGCTGACACTTACACATGGCCATTTAACTGTGATTTAATTGATATTTAACGAGTTTTCCAGGGCAAAACTTCTACAAATGGTGAGGGCATGCATTTATACTCATTGCATCCAGAAGGCAAAATATACAGATTCACAGTGTTTCACTTCCAAAAAAAATTAGCTTATTTCCCATTACATTAGGATCACTCTACGAGCAGAATGTTGTTCCTGCTCCATGCTTGTTTGGCTGCCAAGCATGACATCAGACATCTCCTGCTCAAATCTATCATCTGCCTCTACTTCATGTCTGAGGTAGAGGAGGTACAGGGGAGTATGGAAGGAGGAGTGGGCATTTATGTGAATTATATTCTGGCACACAAATTTTCATTGTCTGAAAGAAAGCCTTGAGTTCATGAGGACATTATTTTTGTACTCCTATGGTTTGGATGCTTTCGCTTTGAATGGGAGGATTGAGCAGTCAGTCTGTGATGGTATGAGAGGTTAAACAACAGACATAATGTGAACACCTCATGGTCCATGGCCAAGGCCTTGGAAGCAGTCACGGGTACAATATAAGTGCACACAGACACATGCGCACATGCACACACTACGTATACACACATGCACTGTAACATCTGACACCGCTTCCCTGCTGCTCCCACCGTGTCAGGAGGGGAAGTCCATTCATTTCAGAAAAATGCCTTGTGAATCAGAAAGACTCTGAACCAGGACTGAGGTTTCAGTTTACATGGAGACTCAATGTTAACAGCTTGTGTCCGCCACATCCGAAACCATTCATAAATAATATTTATATTTGAAGGCTATGATAAGATGGACGGGGACCATCGATCATGAAGCCATGTGGGCTGCGCTGAACTGTAAAAGTAAGGTAGTATGAAATTTGACATTGTTCATTTTAACCATGCATTGGTCCAATGTCTGCCTGTGCTTTATTTGACACGTGATGCATTCCATCATGTGGCCACTTGGTAACAATCACGTAACTTGCAGCCATATCAGTTATCACAACCCTTTTAGCATTTCCTGTTCACAAACCCAAGCCTGAGCTTCATCCAGAAGCAATCTATCACTAAGATTTATGTTTTTGAATTAGCAAATACAGGCATTCGCAAACACAGATAGACAGACACAGTAAAGTCAGAATAAGTGAAAATGTGGGATTTCAGTTTTGAAAAAAAAGTAAAATAGAGGTTCAAAAAATGGATATGTGCCAGAAAATGGCAAAAAAGGAAAGACAGAAAAGAAAGGGGAAAAGCTGCATCAAAGTGAGGAGGAATGAGACATACTGGGGGGATGGAAGGAAAAGAAGTGAAGAAAAAAAGAGAGGGGAAAGTGTTGACATACTGATGAGTAAGTTGCTAAAAGCAGATTTAATTCATTCATATTTTCCAATGGACTATTTCATGATCAAGTTGAGCCAAACTTATTTCACAATGCCTCTTATATCCTGAGACAATGAAAGAAAATGACCACAGGGCTTCATATTTGAGAGAAATAAGCCTGATATCAGCCACAGCACACTGCAAAAAGAAGATTTAGTATTTATATATATATTTACAGCATTTGTGCAGCACAATATTTCTCCGTCAACATTTTTCCTACAACGTCTTGCTGTTCTTGTCAATGTGTTGCGAGTTCCCTGTTTCAATTTTTAAAGAAAAGCTTCCCTCTGTTTTCTAATCTGATGCCAGATTGTATGCAATAACGTAGTGAAAGCTGAAGGTTCACTGTTTAAATCCAGGAAGTTATCAACAAAGAACCCTCACTGATATTAATTGAATCTGCGTTCCTGTGAGATTGGCCACTGCTCCTCTGGCCTTGACCTTACAGCAGGCTTTCAGAGACTGACAATGTACACAAGTCTCACGCTCACATTGGATGTTTAGTCTGTAGGCTGCCCTGCCTGTAACACCACCGGAGACAATGGGTCCCAGTGGATTAACTGTTTGTTGTTGTGTAAACGATTGCCAGAATCATGAAATATCAAACTGACTTAACATGACTTAGAAGTAGAAAAACATATTTCTTTTCTTTCCAATCTCAATTTTCCTGACTTTCAGTAAACAGTCACTTCCTGAAACCAACCAACATGACATCACCGGAGCAACAGTCACGTCCAATTAGAGCCCAGAGCACAACAGGAGGTCTGAACCCCCACTAATGGGAAATAGATATCGCAGTTATTACTCTGCAAGGAGGGTACATTTATTGGGAAATATCACACACTGCTTCGCTAAATGATGGAGACAGAAGCAAATTAGAGCATGGGTCAGTCTGACAGATCCATCAAGCTATGAAAAGGCCCTGCCATCATATTCCCAACACGTATCGCATATCTGCTTCCCTCAGAGAACCGGAGCTCCGGGATAACAGGCTTTTTTGGGGGGCAGGCGGGGAACCTTGAGGCCATTGGGCAAAAGTCGGCCCAACAGAAACAAACCACATGTAAATCTCAGCAGGATATTGTACTGAACGTGTGTGGGCATATCACGTTCAGCTAAAACACCAATGTGCATGAGTGCACAAGATCATCACACCCAACTGAAAAAATACACATCCTCTATTCTTTCCATCTTAAAAGTCAAGGCAAAAAATACACAAATTGTGAAGTGAGGAGGAAGTGACAAATAAGTGCATTTTTATTTGTTTTACAGTTCAACTATTCAAGCTTCTTCCCAAGTGTTAAATCTCTGTTTTCTGTCAATATTATGAGACCTAGAGCAATTCCCAAACCGCAAATTAAACCTTAATTTCACTAGAATTTAAGAAGAAAGTAAGAAAAACACAGTGTGGTCCATCGAGAAGGCTGAACATTCCCATCTTTGTTTAACACAGTAGCCTACCAAAGGCGCAGTCGCTCAGGCCCCATTGTGAAATCCTAATAATTAAAGGATTTCGTCAATCAATCTCCCAGTGCAATTTCCTCCATCCTGGCTGCAGCCCAATGGGGTTTCAAGGCAGCCTGTGGAGGTGAAGGTCACGGACCTATGGGATGTGTTCAGGAAGTAGCAGCACACAGCGCAGCCTATAATGAATATCACGGGCGTCAGAGTAAACACAACACTACCGGTCACAGCTCAAATCGCACGCTCTCTACAATATTCTTCATTCAATTCAAATCAATTTTATTTATATACAGTATCGCCAAATCACAACACAGGTTACTTCATGGCACTTAACACATTAAAGTCCGTGCAGCAGAACTTTACAACATTATACAGAGAAACCCAACAATTCAACAATTCCCACATAAGCTAGGCAGGAAAAACTCCTCTTTAAGGGAGAAAAACCTCCAACAGAGGAAAGGAAAAACTCACAGGAAGAAACCTCCGACAGAACCAGGCTCATAGGTGGACGACCATCTGCCTCGACCGGTTGGGGTGAGGGGAGAGCAGAGAGAGAAAAGGACAGCATAGAGATCCAAAACATGAACTGTTGGTGGGGCTAGCCCTAACTATAAGCTTTATCAAAAAGGAAAGTTTTGAGTCGAACCTTAAAGCTAGGGAGGGTTTCTGCCCCTCGAACCCAAACTGGGAGCTGGTTCCACAGGAGAGGAGCCTGAAAACTGAGGCCGAGCATTCCCGGCTAACACTGCTCACTCAGTTACTGCAGTGTCTGAGTACAGAGCTGCTCGCTCAACACTGTCTGTAACATAGATCTAAGTGGAAACTGTGTGGTGTGAATGCAAAGGCAATAACTGACCAACGTTTTTATGGCAAGAAGCCAACCTGGCTTCGCATGCTAGCAATTGATATTTGCACATACACAAAAACCCCTGCAAACACGTGTCATCAGGGAGACATAAGTTCATTGCCTTTCCTGAACAATCAAATAATGTCCACTGAGTAGCCAGAATGAAACTTTCTACATTCGCCACCAATGTCCAAGTGACTGAGGTCCCTTTTGGACATCTCTTCAACAGCCGCCTGGACATCGGTGCCGAACGTCAGACCCTTTTGGATGTCTTTTCTATGTCCGCCAGGGACGTCACTTGGACGTCAGTGTCGAACGTCAATAAGGCGTCTTTTTAAAACAGTCGCCATGGATGTCACTTGGACGGCCACAACCGTCCAAACAGTGTCCCACTCAGATATTCAGATATCAATAATCCATCATGGATGTCCACCAGATGTACAAAAGTTTGGTCTGGATTGACCAACCTAAACATCTCCCAGATGTTGTGTGTTTGGGCAAACACACACTAACAACATGAATGTGGATCACAGTGATAATAAACTGTTTAGATAGTAGACAAGGTATATAACAACATCAGAAATATTTCAGCCAGTGAATAACGTGGCTATTGAGACATGGTGAGAGACAGAACAAAGACTGTATGTCAGACCTGGGAAAGGATATCAAGTTTTTAAAACACACACACACACACACACACACACACACGCGCACACGCACACACACATTTCCATTTATTTTACTTAATCACTGATCAGGCCTCCTGTCAAGTGGTTTGAGCCGCGCTCAGAGAAAATACTCGGTCAGTCAGTAAGATCTTTAACACAATACGCGTCTCTATGCCTCACCACAGGCTGTGAAGACAGAGGTGAAGCAAAGTGAATCGGAATCAGTCAGATGTCAATTAAACATGAAACAATATTCCCTCAGAGGGTTGGTGGACCGCAGTTTCATTTTTTAACACAAAAGTCAATATGTCACATGAGGTGAAATCATGAGGACTGTCCTCCAGTTTTCCTACTCGGGTAAAACAAGATTTTCTACTTCAGCTTTTAAATTTACGTGGCTACCTGTGAGTGCAGGAGTCCTCTATCAAAAGCAAAGAGCCGGAGGAAAAAGAAAACCCCAAAACACAAAACTATTTATTGAGACAAATTCAGAGCAGAAAGGGAAATATTTGGTTAGCTCTGTGGCAAACGGTCGGCGGTGTTGGAGCGGTCCACAGTTGAAGCAGGGGGGAAACAGCCGGCCCTTTGTGTGCGGACAGAATGGTGCACTCCGTGGGGTCACTGCAGGGGGCTCAACATCACAGACACAAGGACACACACACACACACACATGATTGCCTGCACATGCATGCACACACACACACACACACACACACACACACACACAAAAACCATAACATTCCTCTGCTTCTATGAATGTTTTATTAACCATGTGAATGGGTCACAGAGTTGCACCCCCTTGCATAACTACAGTCTCCATAGTCACACACATAAACACACTCCTGCTCTTTCTCTCTTTCTGACACTCACATGTCGCAGAGTGGATGACATTCACAATGGCGGGATTCCTGGGCTTCAAAACCCTTTCCTCCTGTCAGATCACACTGACTTAATGTGATCAAAAGGCAGTCTGTGGTTTGGAGACTTTTATCATGGTATCAGTCCTGGTGCTGAAGCAAGGAATTATTTGCCACAAGTAAGCATTAAAGGACTAATTTACTCAAATCACAAAAGGAACACTAGTTGTATTTAGCTGTTTTTGTTTTTATTTTATTTCTACTCCCACCTCACTGTACTTATGTTAGTGGTGTTTACAGCATTGAACACCAAAGTATCTTTCCAGAAACAATGTTGTGGTCTCTCTGGATAATCTATAGACCTCTCTCTTAATTGTATGGATTTTTGTAGCCCCTACAAAAACTGATGCAAGTAGGTCATGGGTATCATCCAGAGAATGAGATCCAGAGACACAGTCCACGGAAAGAGATGCAGTTGTTGAATATCTACATTTTTCAATGACATGATCACCACAAATCTCAAATGTATTAAGTTTGAGGCAGAGGATCATGAGAGTTGAAGATTTCCAGGTCTCAAAACTTGGCCAAATAAAACCAGAACTATTTGCATGGCTTGATACTGGGGGTTTTCAAGAAATTGTTCGACATATGCTCACTTGCTTTCCTTCCAGGATTTAAATGAGATTCAGCGGTATTAATAACACAACATGCAAACATTTGGCTTAAACAACCCCCTCTTAAACAAGACATTGCCAGTTAGTCCGTCCCACATACGTGCATAGCACTGGTCTTCTCAGACAAAACATAACAACATCAGTCACTATGACTGGCCAATATTTGATCCATACCAAATTCCCTTTGCCCACACACAAACATCTAGGAGACCCCCTCTGCTTTGCCCTGGAACCAGAAAGTCTCACCCAATACCAAGCAAAGGTGTTAAACTAGGAGCATTTCCAGAACCATCAGTACTTGCGCCACACACACACACACACACACACACACACACACACACACACACACACACACACACACACACACACACACACAGAGGCATGTTAATTCCTCACACTCCTCCACAACCCCACAGAGAGTAGAACACAAGTCCTGTTTGGTTTGGACAGCCCTGCGAGGGGACCTCCATGTTGAACAAACTATAACACACCGTGGCCCTGTAACACAGCCCGAGTAGTCAGATACAACAAGCTTCACAGTTCAATGCTGCTGGAGAGATCACTGGGCAGTGACAAATCCTATCTCTCAAGACCCGGATTATAAAACAATCCTTCAAATCTTGCAATGACGTATTCAATCCCAAAAGCCTGGAGTCAATTCGTGTACTAACACATCAGTTGGACAAGAATCCACATTGCATCCATCTGTTAACTCCATTGTACGTGTCTCTTGCAGCTCTCTGGTGCACGGGTGAATGCTGCGTATTATGGTGGCTGCAGCTTCAGTTGTCCTTTTATGGGATTTCTGGTTCTAAAGATCAAACTGCTACATTTCCACTCTTGGCCTGGAGGTGGCTGTTCTACATCTGATGTGGTCGTATCTATTAAAATATAAACGTGTGAAATTCTGATCTCAGTGTGAGTCTGAATATTTCCACATGTGGCTTTGAGGGTCTGACAGTATCTTAAGCAAAAGCCAATTTTTGTGTCCTATAGCGTGTTACTTAATACACCCGCGCTTCAGGTACAAAGTTGTACTGAAATGACGTGTAGCTACAGCCTTATACCAGCGGTTTCTCTGTCCTGTTGTTTTTTTACAACTATTTGGATCTAGTCAAAGTGATGCTGCTCTTCTCTGAGTCAGAAGGGAGAGGTGCATTATTGTAGATAATGCCCAACATTAATCTCACACTGCCCTACATATTCAGGGTTAGAGGTCAAAGCCATTTCATGTTGTCTTCCTCACACTTGAACTTCTATTGGGCTGTCTTCTCCCCAGGACTATTTATTTCGATCTTAATGCTCTGGTTTCAGATATCCCTTTGACTTCTCCCTCTCTCCCTCGCTCCCTCCATGTTGGGTCCGTTCAAACTGTTGAGGTGTTTCAGTGAGTGCTCCTCTATGTTGTTGGATAGATCATGACTCAAGTGACTCCTTGTTTATTTCCATGTGCTACTTCAGAGAAAAGCAATAAGACAGTTCCATGCTGTTATAATGACAGGGGGTGGTTAATGGCTTGTTAATAACAGAGAAAGGCAGCTTGCTGTTGGGCAACTATTGTTTTGTTTTCAAATGTTATTACTTCCAAAGAAACAGCAGCATATTTGTCAGTATCTGTTTGTGTAGCCCGAGGTTTTGATTTATAGAGTGGTCCTTCTCAAATGCCACTCTAAATCTTCACTGGATTCCTCACTATTTCTTTTGTTTCAAATATTACAATTAACAGAGCGGAAAACAGAATTGCATCTATTCAAATAAATAACCACAGCAGTTAATCATATTTTGTTTTTCAATGGAGTATTACTCAACATGAAAAAAGGCAAAGCATTCATGAGTGTGTGTGCTACGACAACAATCATAAAGCATGGCACAGCCAGCTCCTTTATAATGCTTTTCCGCTATCACACAAACATGTTTGCGCAAACAAACGTGCGCACACACACACTTTCAAACACATCTTCAGTATAGTCCAGATTTAAGACCTGTCGCTTGTGTGGAACATAGTGAAAAGGAGTATCCTGTGGGGCCCTTGGGGGCCAGAAAGGTACTAAGTAGCTCTCTATGTGTGATCGTGCATACTGTGCATGTGGGTGTGTGTGTCTGTGGGTGTGCGTGTAGTGGCGGAGAGTGACCTGAGAGGCCCAGCTAGTTACAGCCTCTCTGTTGGAGACCACCACTTCCACAAAACAAGCATTGTTGGTACAGAACTCCAGACACCAGAGACACACATTGGAAATAACTCGTATGCACACTCACACATACAAAAATACATACATACCGGAGACAAAACTGTGCTGGGTTTAAAACTGACAAACCCAACAGAGGTCGTGTTCTGTTTGCCATGAATAAAATCACAGTAAGTCCTTCAAAAGAGCCTCATCTCGCAGCTACAGCACAGACTTTCACTGCAAAACTCTCTAACAAACATAGAGAAACACACACACACACACACACACACACACACACACACACACACACACACACACACACACACACACACACACACACACAACACACTGTACAAAATGTGGATCCCTGTCCTAACAATAGCCCTTGGGTGGTTGGTCAGACTATTATTGTAGGTGTTTCTATGCTAATTATGTGTGACTGAGAGCATGTCAGAATCAGTTACTGGAAATAATGTGGTGAGCTGGAAATTGTGAGGTGGAATTACTTTGCCTGCAAAGAAAAAAAAGAGTTTGTAGAGTTTCAACAGAGGCTTTGTCTGAGCAGTGCTAAACAAATGAGCACAAGTTCTACTATGAAACACTGCGCCAAAGAAACTAGATCAATGTTATTACACATAGGTGCAAAAAAACACAGGGAAGATATCATCATCCTCATCATCAGCCGAGAAGAAAAAGGGGGGTCAGCATCATGACCTCCACTTCTGGCTGTGTGCTCTGCAGAGACCTCGTTGGCTAACAGGAGTGTACGTCAGCGCCTCTTACCGCTCCAGTATAACCCCCTCAAGCCTCTGGCGGTCACACAGACGCAAGTGTAAATGTAGCAGCTCAACTGTTGCCCGGGCAAACCCATTCAGCATCCAGGTCCCACACAGTCTGACAGAGAGGAGAGAGACGGCGCACCGAGCACGAAGAAGACAGCGAGAGGAAAGGTGGAACATTTGCGCACGAGCTTTTCATGGTCTGGATTGTTTTGGCGCGTCTTTGGATAGTTTTGGACATTTTTCTGCACAGTTCGCCTCTTGGATTCTAATTCTGTGTTCATATTACCACTTAAATGGCATTTATAAATATGATTTCCTCGCACCTGTTCCTGCTGATGTTAAACTGTCTCCTTGGCGCTGCATCGGTCAGGACAGTAACGGAGGACTCTTCATCGGATCAGTTCTCAGATGACCTGAATGAGGACATGGTCTCCCAGCACATGTACAGACTGTACGAGAAATACGACAAGGAAAGCCGCCTCAAAGAAGGAAACACTGTCAGGAGTTTCAGAGCCAGCCAAGGTGTGTGAACATACTGAACAACTTATCCTCAATACGCAGTAAATAGTTAAAGCGCTCAAATGCATCAACTTGGATTTCACTATGGAACCCGAAATAAACAACAGCCCTGTGTGCCATTAGTGCACCAGTAATCCGAGGTAAAAAAGCAAAACCTAAATGTGTAGTCAGAAAGGTCCCCTGATCCTCTCCATGGATGGTTATTAAAAGTACAGGCACTCTGTGGGGCTGCATGGCTCAGTCAGACGCTCTAAATAGTCAGGATTGTTTTGGAACAGTCTGAGAATGTATTTAAATGATTTTGGGACGCGGGAGGCACAGTGCGTTTGTGGTAGCAGCTGTGCCCCTTGTGCGCGGAGCCTGATCAATTACCGTAGACAGACGCGCAAGCATGTGATTCCCTGCGAGCAAAGCTCAGTAAAATACAGTCCAGTAAAACCTCAGTGGCAGTTGTGCGCTGCAAAGTGTCACTGTTGTGGCTCCTAGAGTCAAGGGGCTTAAAGCACAGTCCTTCCTCTCTGTCTGATGCTGTTTTTATAAACACAACTCACAGACATTTATATCCCACATAGTTCTCAGATAGCATATCATAACACGTGTGTATTTTTACTGCAGAGGCTTGGTGTAATCCAAGGAGAGATGTGAGAGAGTTTTCACAACAATGTAAGACCTGTTAAAACAGTTGATTATGTCTTGGTGTCTGGGCAGACAGTGCTGGTTGTATTAAGCTTAAGGAGAAGCTTTAAGAGAAATTGAGGTAAGCATTTCCATATGCAGGCTGAATCTGAGGTAATGTATATCTCTTGAGTCAGTCCATACTTCCGCTGAACTCTTATACAATGAACAATAACTCTGCTGTTGAAGTTAATGTTGATCATGAATATGTAGCTCCCGGCTCAACCCCCTCCACCCCTGCCAGCCGGATCCCCAGAGTCTGGTTCCTCTTAAGGGCACCTTCTGAAATCCTACCAAGGCATGAGGCTACGTACCGCTCACACAGCTCAGTCATGTAACACAGTGGAAGGAAAGGTGTTTCATTGTCCCACTTTAAGATTTTAACCCGCAATTGTGTACTTTTGGTGCAACAAAATACCTTTGTCTAAATGTTTTTACTGTCCTTTATTATTGTTTCCGTTTTAGTCATACTTGATAGTAGATATTTTTATCTAAAATTATTTGTAGCCTGAGAGCTCAAATGCCTATACTGGCAAATTTTGTAATCTTCTAATCACGGCAAATATTTATGTCCCAAAAGTCTAACATCAACCAGATAATAGTGGACTAATTTTGGCTAATTCATTCCTTTTAAAATAAGAGCACAGAAGCACCTGTGGGATACAAAACTGCAAATTATTTCCATGGGGATCTTTAAAAATAAATTTGGATTAAACAACATAACTTTATGGAAGAAAACCTGAGTTCATTCTAGTGTTGTTCACCTGCCTGACTGACACTGACTACTTGATTGATTGTCCTTGCAGACTCTGGTGACCACAGGATGATGTACCAACTAAACCTTACAACCCTTCAGGACTCGGAGGTCATCCTCTCGGCCACATTCCACTTCCTGCTTGATAGGCACCAACATCAAAAACCCTGGTTCTGTAAACGTTTCAAGAGCCCGTCCTGTCGTTCCTCAGCCATCCACCCTTCTCCGTCCATCAGCTTGCTCCTTCGCTCCGTCTCCTCTGGGTCAGAGATCAGATTTGGGTCAATGGGTTCATTTCTAGGCAATGTGACCTTCCACCCCCACAGGAGAGGGGTGTGGCAGATGAAAGATGTGACCCAGGTCATAAAGGAGGCACGGGACAGGGGTCATCTGCTTGTGGCAGTTGAACTGGACTTAGGGCAGCAGTACCACAAGAAACCAGAGGAGACGCTCTCTGCTGGCAGCATGCCCTACCTGTTACTGTATGCGGATGACCAAGCCTTGGCAGAGCCCAACAGTGTCGCTGCAAGTCTTCAGAGATATGACCCACTCAACGAGGGAGGACAGCCCTCACATTCCTCTCAGCTACTGCACAGACCTAACTCCTTGAAAGGACGCATGAGGAGGGAAGCAAATCTGCTCCCTGACCCCATCGAGAACAATGAGTTGCCTGAGGTTGACTACAGGCCTGATGGATACAGGAAAGATGACCTTTGGGAAAGCACTTGGTACCTGGCACTCAAACCCAAGCCTAAACCAGAAAGGAAGGAAAAGAAGATAAAGAGCCAGCAGGAGGAAGACATGGATCAAAGTAGAGGAGTGCATGAAGCTCAGGTCTTCGAAGAAAGAGAAAGAACATCACTGGGGATCAAAAATGATGATTCAACTGTGAAAAAACTCAAAGATAGTCACACATTGACTAACAGTGACAGGCGAAAGCATGACCAGAGAAATGAGGGAAAGGATGGAAAAAAGCACCAGAAGGGGAGTGCGAACACTCAGTCGCCTGTTCTTAGCTTTGATGAACAAACAATGCGTAAAGCCAGGAGGCGGCAGTGGGGCAGCACCCAACACCTAGGCTGCTCCAGGAGGAACCTCAGGGTGGATTTTGCAGATATTGGCTGGAGTGAGTGGGTGATCGCACCCAAGGCCTTTGATGCCTACTATTGTGCTGGCACGTGTGGATTTCCCATGCCCAAGGTAGGAGCGTAAACATCCAAGTCCCTATATCATCTCATTTGGTTCCAAATTGTCATTTTTAAGTTATACTTATTAACTAAAGTCCACTGTTCTCCCTTTTATTGATTTTCTCATTTGTATGCTTCTCCTTAACTCAAACTCTCCCAGGTGGCACAGCCGTCTAACCACGCTACCATCCAGAGCATAGTCCGAGCTGTTGGGATCATCCCTGGGGTTCCTGAGCCCTGCTGTGTCCCAGAAAATATGAGTCCTCTGGCTGTGCTCTACCAGGATGAATCCAGGAACCCAGTGCTTAAGGTTTACCCCAACATGTCTGTTCAGTCGTGCTCCTGTAGATAGAAAGGCGGCGGGGGCAGAGTACAAAGCACGGCGGATGTGGAGAGAAACAGAAAACAGGACCAACAGAGACAGAACCATACCTCTGTTAAGTGGTTTCTTGATACTGAGAAACAAAGTCACTTTGGCCAACGTTATTCCTTGAGGAACATAGGCTGTAGAGAAATCACTTCCATCTCTTCTGTCCTGCGGCAGCAGACTTGAAGAGACACATTGTCTGGCATCTGTGTAGCAAGAGGAACAGAGTCACACATGTAACGTCAGCGCTCCACATGTCTAAGAAGCCCAGTAGTTTTTATTCTGCGTTTAAAATAATGATGAGGATTTCATGGACTGGAGCATTTAAGGGATATTTCCTTTTTATCGCAGAATGTACTTGTTTTTCTCACAGCGAGCTTGTGTTCATGTTTTCTTTGGATACAAAGGCTATAAATAAAAGACTTTATTAATTTGTCATTGGGCAGTTTACACAGTAGCATACACGCGAGAGAGATTATGAAACATTTCTAAATTTTTACAAACTGTACAGCTGTTCTTACTTTTAAACTAATACGCCACATTGTATATACATGGAACATTAATTTGTTTGCAACACAAGAGGGTTATTGTACTTTCTTGTTCTTTATATCTTAAAAAGGAAGTATCCAATGAATTGTAAGGAGCATCTGGAATTAATTTACACCCACCAACCTCCGCATAACACTTCATGTTATCATGAAACCAGAAATATTTTTCTACTTTGAATGTGAAACTTGGTTAAAAATAATTTTGTCATGGTCATTAGGTTATGTATCACTATATTTTAGATGAGACTGTGTTTTTGTACATGTGTATTGTTTAAATTATGAAAAGGTAGCCTTCTATAAATTAGAATAAAAAAGTAATTTAATCCTACGCTTTTGCTGGAATATTATTGTTTCACACAGTTTGTGTTATTCTTACATTACCGTGTGTTTGATTTGTGGGGTGACCTGTTCTGTCAAAACAAACCTAAAAAGGAGACCACTGTTCCAAATAAGCTTAGTACAAAAGCAGGAAGGTTCCACTCAAACATTCCCTTAAGACCCCTTGAACCCATTATTACCCCCACACCAAAGGCTCTGTCGTCTGTTGCCCAGCAAATAATGCATCGGATGCAGCCACCGTGGATTAATGTTTGATGGAGGAAACAGGCACGCACCTATTAGGACGTCAGCCACTCGAACTTCAAAACATGGTGCACTTCCTCCTTTTATGTGTCCCCACATTCAAAAGCACAACATTTCCAAAAGCGCAGTTTGTTTTTTTAAACAGATGGTCACAGACAGATGATCTCAACCACTTTAAGTCACTGCTTCTTACTCACAGGAGGAGGAAGGTGACTGACGTTTTGTTTAAACAGCGTGTCAAACTGACAGTGAAATGACAGAGGGAACCATTTCATTATTAACCCATTACTCTGTGGCTGTTTTGCCTTGAGCCTCAAAGAGTTGGCGCAGACTACCACATCTGTTTGCAACAACAGAGGGCTTTGAAGTTTGCCATGACCGGACAGTAAGTTTGTCTCCAAGACAGAGACATTTAGTCACCACTTGGGGGAAAGGAACAAAACATTGAATCATTTTTCTGTTTATTGCATTTGAAAATAATGCTGCAGGTCTTTTGGCTTGTGTGCATGCATTGTGCATGACGAGCAGTAAGTTGTGAATTTTGTCACCCTAACTATCTGCACTGCTTTATCCATTAGATGTACAGAGATTATAAAATGTATTTACCCCCTTAGGGGGTTTTATTGTCTTACCGCAATAAATTTAAGAAAAATTTAATGTAGCTTTTTGACAATAATCAACAGAGTGAAAACAGATATCTAAAAATATGACACAGACTCACCAAAACTTTGACCTTTAAGAGTTGAAACTCCTTAACTACACAGGTGATCACCATTTAAATAATTGCGTGATATCTAAAACCAACAGGTGCACCACAAAGTGAGGATTTAGGTGTCTTTTATTAAAGGGGGTGAACACATTTATAAACATGCATTTTGTGTTTTATCACTGCATAGAAATCTGTTTTCACTTTGACACAAAGGGAACCTTTTTTGTTGTTGTTAAGTGTAAACAAGGGTTACATTTAATCCCTTTACATTCAATGTTGCAAAAGAATGAAACATGAAAACTTCCAAGGAGGGTAAATGTTTTGCGTCAAACCTGTAAGTGTAACGTAATTGAGATAAAACGTATTTTACTATTTGTTATTACAAGAGTTTAACGAAATGGATGTTTCGGAGAAAAAAGAGAATAAACGAGACAGGGTGGCCAGCAACTGATTATTCACTGACAGAGTGCAACATTATCATGAGATGATAAACAGTATCACAACTCAAAAAAGATGCTCTGTAATGCATTTGTGAGGATGATGGAGACACCAATAAGGGGAGAGAGAGATGTGTAAAATACCAAACTTATGATTCAGTTTTCTCCATTCTGAACGAGTGGAAATGTTCAGCAACTACAAGCAGCTTCACAAATGGACCATTTACGATGCCTAACCTCCATTTAGATTATGATGACTGTAATTATGGTTATTATAAATCATGTTTACATGAATAGATTTTGTAGCTTTAAAATATAGGCTGGCCCGACTCTAATGAACACATCCAGGTTAATTTTTTTTCCCTCATTTCCTAACTGATCCCTTTTACAATCTGGACCCACAGTCTGCTATTAGAAAGTGAACCCAATGTCAACCGCAATCACGGTCACAGGAGAGTACTTACAATGGTCAATTCCAGCCGAGAAAACCACAGTAGTCTAGGCTCGCGTTCAGAGCCCAATATGCCTAAAAGCCAAAACGAAACGAGGCAAGTGGGGAACCAAGCATAATATTTGTTTTTCCACATGATGACTGTTCAATTAAAGGAGAGCAATACAGCCATTATTAGACAACAGAGGATTTTCTGTGTCTGGGCTGAAATGGCTCTTTCCTCACATGGTCACTGAGCTCCCACAAGTAATAGTTCTGTTCATTAGGACGTGGCTTTAATAGAGTGACACTGTGACTCTTAACCACCTTTTCAATCATGTAGGCCGCTGCTTATTTTATTTAAAAATTGTATTTTTCCTTTCGAAACTTTAAAAAAAAAATCATTTTCAAACAAATTTTACAAATTTTATTCTGCCAAGAAGTCCATTTTAGCAAGGAAACAAATATCATTTGGGCTCCCTAAAGGTAAGTGCTATATTAAATATCCTTTTTAAAACATTGAGTATTTTGTGTGCAGTTGTCATGTCTTGGGTAAAGGTTTCAGTCACATATGAGTGCTTCTCTGAAACTGCTCATACTCACAAAACATCCATCAAGGAAATCTGTTAATATTTCCAGAAAACTATTAGTTGTCACTTTTGTGGTTCAAATACACTGGGATGATAAACTGTCATACTCAAACAGAGGTAGATTACAATAGTGTAGGGAAGTTACATACCTGCTTAGATTAAGAGGGACTGAACAAGGTCAAAGCTTGACCTTTCTATGAACTTCATGCCTTCTTCCCGCCTCATTTACCTTCAACAGAGAGGGCTATTTATGTCCATCTGTCCGCAGCCTAACCTGAGCGGGATGTGAGCTGCCCATTACTGGTGGAGGAAAATAAAATTACAAATTCAAAGCAGAAAAGCTTATGTGGACTCCATCCAGGTCTGTAGATGAATGATAAGCAAGAAACTTTTTTAACTATAGAACTTGATTTCATTTTTGAGTGGCAGCCTAAAAATAAGCTTCTTATTGCATCCCTATTTCAGTTCATCTCTTTAAATAGCCCACTGATATGTTGGGTGACACACCTTAAATGCCACATATATCAAATGGATGTATATTTAAAAAAATAAAACTTTGTTTAATATTGTCAAGTAGTGCATGAGAGCAGAGTGACAACAATAAAATGCACTGTTAATTTTTTAATAAATTACACAATCCTGGTATCATTAAGGGCAGCCTTAACACAAAGTAAATATATAGATAGTCACATTGAATATTCTGCAGAGGAAAA
This sequence comes from Embiotoca jacksoni, assembly GCF_022577435.1. Classification (NCBI taxonomy): domain Eukaryota; kingdom Metazoa; phylum Chordata; class Actinopteri; family Embiotocidae; genus Embiotoca; species Embiotoca jacksoni. The sequence goes on along the minus strand of NW_027185252.1, from coordinate 10,858,952 downwards.
AATGTTGGTTTCAGTCGCCGCCTGTTGGAACATTAAATGCGGACACCCTTTTCTGATTTTAACCATCATGATGTTGGGGAAAAAAACCTCGACACATTTATTTTACTTTCATAATTTTAGATTTCAAAACGAATGTGCAAACACACTCAATCTATACCTGCACAAATTAGAGCAGAAAAAAGCTGATAAATAAGAAGATTGCGTCGAGATATTTATGACAATCATGAGCTGTCCTCGAGATCTCCCCGTTTTTCTTCCCTCGTGAGTTCCATAAGGCACAAAATAATCATTAACCTAACAGACAGGGCTAAAGAACAGACAGCAAACTGCAGTGAGATCAGATCACACGTACCTCTATCGTCATCTAGTGGACAAGCTGTAATGGTCATGTGTGCCCGTTTTCCTAAACTACCAACATTCAGTTATACTCGAGGTGAATTTGGAGTCTAAGCTTGTTGAGCATCATTGAGGAAATAAATAGAATTGTTATTGTCCCTTCTTGTCTCAGTTATGGGAAGTCATGTGTCTGGACAGGTGGTGCCGTTCTCGGAAGTATTCGTGGCAGATCGGGCACGTGAGTTTCTCCTCCCTCCTCCTCCTCACCTGAGACTCCACCGCGAACTCCTTTTTGTGATGAGAGCGCATGTGGAAAACGAGGTCGGAGGTCATGCGGAAGGACAGGTTGCATTTGGCGCACCAGTTCTGCACCGACACGCCGAATGAGGTGAAAGTTGGCGGGAGGATCGTGAGAGAAGATGTGCTCTGCATCTGAGCGCCAATGTTCCTGGACCAGTGTTCCGGTGCGTAATGGAAAGCACTGTTTAATGCCACCGGGGAGGGTACAGTCTGTAAATCACCGCCTAGGATGTTGGATACCATCAGATTGTTGTATCCCACAAGAGTCCTGGAGGTAAACGTATCAGCCATCTCCTCCAGGCTGCTAGAGGGGGCTATTATAGCACTGCTGAGATGCGCCTGAGGGTCAACAGAAGTTCTTTTACTCGGTTTACAAAAAGCGCTTTTCTGTTCGCCCTGGCTGTTGGGCAGGACCAGTGAAAATGCACTGTTGCTGCTTGAATGCACACCAAAACCTTCGCCTGTCTCCGGCCGTTTGCCCACCTCTCTGTCGTGCGTAAAAGTCCCCTTGGCTTCCCCAACTTCAGGAAAATGATCACTTTTACGTCCCAAATGATCCGTTTTGACTTTATCAGCTTTCAGTTTCCCCTCAGCGGAGGAGGCGTTTCCTGCTGCCTGGTCGTAGCCCTTGATCAGCTGCGTAATATTGTCATCATTGGAAATATTTGTTTTCTCTAACAGGACTGTTTTGCGCCATTTGGGGTAAAGACCTTCCTCGTATTTCCTCCTCTTGGGGGAAATCTCTGCGTCCTCATTGCTGCCAGATTTTTTGTGTTCCAAATCTCTGGCGATGTTGTGGAAATCTGTCACTCGGTGCTGCCTTTTAATTTCCACATGTTTGTGCTCGTAAACCTCACGACTCCAGGTGTCACTCTTTACTTGATTACACAGGAATCGGCAGTGAGCCAGGAAAGGATACTCATTTTTGAAGACCTGGTTACATCGTCCACATTTGAATTCTGCAAGAAATAAAATTAAAATCACACATATGGCAATGTACAGATAAAACCATATGTTGGAGTAATATACAATTTGAATTTTCTATTTCGCAGTCCAAAAGAAATACATTCCGGCAGTTCAGTGCCAGAATGTCAATCTCACGTTAAAGTGTTTTTAAGAAGGCCCAGAAGCCCCCCATCTTGACCTTGCACTTGCATTACAGAGCTCTGTCTCACCTTTTGATCCTTTGGTCATGTCTGTGAAGCCCAGTAGGTGAGACAGCTCCTGGTCGTACCACACCAGCAACTCTTCCTCCTGCTGGATGTCCCTGGTAGTCCGCACGTACAGGTGACCCGCTTTCAGAAAGGCCTCTATGTTCTGCTCCTCTCCATTGCGGGCAGCCTGAACGAGCCGCAACCAGGAGAATACCAGGGCAGAATTGCGCATGGCCTCGGGGTCGACCTGCTGGCAGGAATCACGGACATTTAAGTCGAGCTCCCAAATTATCACCTTTTAATGTCTGTCTTCCATACAAACTGGGATTCTTTAAAAAAAAATAATCAACAGCTAAAATATTTTGGGCACTTTTTGGCAGGTGGTACTTTTAATTGTTCAAATTATTTTACGCACGTTTTAAAATGCAAATCGTTTTGACATAATTCCTGAGACCGCAACATCATGACAACAACAAAAAATATAGCTTAAAAATATAATCACGGACATATTAAGATAAATAAAATGTAAAAAGTCGGAGTCCAAATTGAAAAACGAACACAAATCTTATATCAGAAACGTAATAATTACAAAATTAGTTGTTGGTCCATATTGAATCATGTAATCAACTAGCGCAAAGCTATTGGGAGATGCCATAAAGTAGTGTGACGTCCAGATGTCCATGTAACATGAAATTCTTTTCACTCACCCTGAACACATAGGATTTGGCTATTTTGTCGCAGGATTTCTGCGCTATGAAAGCGATAGTATCGTAGAAAGTGTTTTGGAGCACACATGGACCAAAGCACGTGCCTGCAGGGATGCTGCGCGTAACGAACACACTGGTGTAGAGGTCCGCTGGATGCTGGAGGAATTTACTGTCAGCAGTCCAGATGGACCGAGGTAGGAACGTGTGATCCATCGTTAAACTGTAACAGAATAGCAGAACTGTTATTATCAGTGAAAGAGCAGGTGAACAGTTAACCATTTAAAACCTTATGAATTAATATTGTTTCAACATAAAAGGTAAAATCACTAGGCCTAGGATAATCTTTACTATAATTAAACGACAGGCTTCCAAAAACTCTAATAAGTATAGCATACTTTTGAATTAGGCCGTTCATATTGAGAAAATATTGGAAAATATTAAGCTGTATGAAATTTAAAAACAGGCTTTAATGGCCTGGACATGATAGCCGATTTGGATTTCCAAGCGTCACAGAATTGTGTTGCCACACTGAAAAAAATAAAACATTGTGCAACAGTATTTTTTTTTTCTTACAGTAAAATTAAGAGTCCCACTGAAGCGGGCTCAGCCGGTGTCGAAGCAAAATGATTTCTAACGTCCTTTGTCTCAGTTTTTCACTCGGTTACTCCTTTTGTCTCCACATCTGCCGTGGAGTCCAACTGCCTCGTCTGTGTGCACGATAAGTTCAATTCCTTTTTTCATCATTTAGGAAAGACATTAACGCACGGAGATCACCTTACTATTGATTCTCCCCTCTCTGATCAATAAAAAGTATCGGATTTGGGTTCTAGTCTTAAAAATGATAAAAGTTGAAGGCGCAGCAGCATAAAATAATGATCTGGTGCCAATGAGAATGCCAGTGTCCCTATTAAAATGGCATTTGCGAGTAAAATCGTGTATGCCTGTGAACAAAACAGAAGTAAATTAGGAGTGTTGCATATGGACTCACCCGCCGGACATAGAGGAGGATGTTGATGCCGTGTAGCAGCAAGTTTCAGCAGGTGCAGTGGACCTCGGTAACGAAGCCCTGGCGTTATTTGGTGACGAGTTACTTATCCGACTGAATCTTCCTGCGCACTGTCGTCTCTCTCCTCTCCCACTCCCACTTATCCCCTTCAGAGAGCGCACTGAAGCGTGGCGCATTGATTTAAACGCGTGCGCGCTCACGCACAATCGCGCACACACAAACGCCTTCAATTTAGCTTTTCATTCGCAAATTCTCCTTTGTCTGATTTACAGTCCTTTCAGTGAGGAAGAGATAAGTGGGTGTTAGTGGAGACAGCAGTGATCATTTTGATAATTAACATTTTGGGATTTTATATTATGATTACACAGCATGCATTCTGCTCGCTGATATGGACACAGTGAACAAAAGCAACAGTGGCACCTTCCAAACAATATGAAATGTTTCATATACAATTTTCCAACTCTCAATTGTGTATTTTGGCATAGTGAGTCTTTCGTGGTGTAAATGAGCACAATTTGTGGTAGTAGCAGCTTTTGCCAGCCTGCCATCAATCACCTAAAAATCAAAATGTGTGCTTGGGAGTTATTCTGATATGTCATGGTTTCAAATGAATGCACTAATTATACGTTGAGCAACTGATATCCAAACTACAACATACACGCTATGTGCAATTGAAAGACAGTTTTTGGTCACGTTTATGGAAACAATAAGTCTAGCTCCACGCGAGTTGCACGCGCGTTGGAGACTGCCCTAATGTGGGCAATGGGAAATTGTAAAACTGGCCGCTATTACGTGACATGATGCAGGGTGGTCTGGTCTGGGCTTGCCACTGGGCAAATGCATTATTCATAAAGTAAATGTTTCTGTCTAATGAGCATTTAATGATTATTCTGCATCAAAGCTTTGGTTTGGGTAAATGTCCTGCTGGTTATTGAGCCAACTTTTTTATGAGAGAGCGGGAACACATTAAAGCCTCAAAGGAGGGCTGTTTGGGTGCACTCCAACTGTCTGGTCAAACTACAATTAGGACACTATGAATGAAAATACGGTCTTATTTGATGTGAGATAACGTTTCCTCTATTTGTGGTAGTTTACCACGTTACATTAGGGTGGGACGTTTGATGACAATCACCGGAATACTTGGGAATCGTTTCAGCATCACATCCTCTTGAGGTCATTTACATTCAGACCCGTACGCCTATTGAAGGGCGTGTCTTTGGAGTTCCCCTGATTTCCATTTTGGAACGAAATGTTGAAGACAGCGGATGGATGAAACTTAAAAAAAAAAAAATCAGAAGCACAGTTCCAAACAAGGTTCACATTGATGGGTCTCCTATAAACAGTGAGCATACGAAAACTGGAATGCTTCGATTTTACAAGTAGGCAATGAAGTAAAAAAAAAAAAAAAAAAAGCTATAAAGCTAAAGAACGTCAAATAATGTTAATGATTTATATAGTTGGGCTGTGAATAACATGGTTTCTTGAGGTTTCAAAACATGAATAAATCAAAGACAAAGCAGGTTTATAGGACTTTTGATTTCCCCATCCTCAAATACCCTGTTTATATTTTAGGTAATTAAATCTCAGACAGTAAATAGTTGACCCAAAAATTTGATAGCATCTGTGGTCAGTTTTATTTTCTGTGGAAAAATGAAGGAAAAAAAAAAAAAAAAAAAAAGAAGTGGAGTTTTGTGTCTCTCCTCGGGTGTCGCTCCTCTCCTTCATCCTGCCCCGCTTCCCTGATTTTTTTTTCTTCCCTCAGCCGAGGGAGAAGACTTTGGGAGAGCCCGGCTTTTCGGCTGAACAAGACTCCTGCAGGCTGAATGCACTCAACGTAACAGGACAGAACACCAAGAAACAAAGCGACGGAAGCACACAGTCGGTTCAGAAACAGATGTTAAAGGGAAATGTTTAGATCTTTAGTTGTCGCCGTATTGGAGTAGTCAACAGTAACCGGGAAAGATGGCGAGGACGCAGGCTCGCGTGTTTCTCGTCGTGGCTGTGCTCGGAGTTTTCTTTCTCGATGTCTCGGTGAGAGGAGAGCCGCAGGGAGCGCAACAGGAGGAGGAGGAGAGGTCCTGTCAGGGCGCCTTCGACCTCTACTTTGTTCTGGACAAGTGAGTCGCTGATATTATTTATGGGCTTTGTTACTTTCTGGTCGCTGCGCATTGCCATGCAACCGACTAGTTGTTCGGAAACGCGGAGCGCATCAGTCGGACGTCTTGTTGTAACGCCACCCGAGAAAAGTAAACTACAAGTGATCTTGTAAAGTCAGAAACCAAGCTTTTTAGGTGTCTTTTGTATCATCAAATCATTCCTAAAGACGTGCAATGGAACGAGTAGACTACATAGAGAATACACCGATTACCTTTTTTTTTTTTTTTTTTTTTTTTTTTTACCCTCAATGTTTATCTCCAAGTGTCTTTGTTGTATACAGGTATACAGCATTGCATTTGAAGAATATGGGACACTGTTGCATGCTTTTCTTTTGCTCCGGTTCAAAGTGGTGAGGTAAACAGATTGAGCTATACCCACGGGATGTGGGCAGGGCGAGCAGGATGGATAGTTTCAGGCTGATGACGCCTGCGGACACAGCTGCAGCAGCTGCCCCGCAGCGGTGCTGCACGGCCGGGTGATCTCTTTAACTTTTCTTCTCTCCATGTACAGTGAGCCAATTGGATCCTAGACCTGGTGACTAGAATCAGGGCCGCTCTTTATTCTTTTGTTGTTTTTCTTAATACTAAAAGTCATAAGGATGGTGTTTGTATTGAACAAAAACATGAGGGGGAATAAACGACATGCATATTGGTACTGTTTTATAAATGGGTTTAGATATATAGCAAATGCCGTTATTTTTGGGAAATAATTATTAATGCTTTTGCAATCTAAACATCTGGATTCACAATTATGACAAAATATTTTGGAGAGTGTAGAAAAACACAGCAGAATGAACTGAAATCGATTTATTGATAATTACAATTTAAACCCACTTATTCTGGGTACTACTCAATCTTCACAAATGTAAACCTCATATTGATTTTAGACTCATCCTAAACTTACCCTATTTCTAATTTCAAGTCCTTCTGCATTTTTGTTTTCATTTTACTGAGATGAAAACAAACAGAATCAGCAGAGGGTTGACAGGAAATGAAGCCTGAGAAAAAGAATGACAAACAAATGCCTGACTTGAATCGGGACCTTTCAAGTCACTCACTTCCTGGCTACCAGGATGCCCATGACCCTATTTCTGCCATTCACCAACTCTAACTCAACTAATGCACAACCAGACTTTAAACATCTTTATGCCAACAAGTCACCTGATAATCAACAGACTTGTAGCCTTATAATTAGTAATTCAAGACAGACGAGAAGAGTAACACACAACAGTCCTTAAGAGGTGCTGACTACATTCAAAATAGAGCTGTGATGGACAGATGGTCACACACATTTGTAGCCACGATACAAAAATATTTCAATACATAAGGAACGTTTCGACTTGACGTCTTCTGCATTAGAAATGCACACTAAACCACCTCTCAGCCTAAACAAACATTACTGTAAGATTTTTCAGACCGCATGGTCAGTGAAGTGAAGTTTTGCCACATTTTTTGGCATGTGTAAGCCTGACAGTCTCAGACTGTGCTGCTGCTCAGACATTATAATTTACATTTTTGTCATATCTTGGCTCAAGCTGCAAGGTGAGATTATGCACACGGGCACAGGACGATAACACATCAAAACATGCGTGAACAGAGAAAAGACACACCGAATGACAACAAAAACCATATGGGTATGTTTGAATTTATTGCCCTCTTCATGCAGAAGAATAGCAGGTTCTTATGTCAAAAGAATAATTTAGATTTTCCGAGTTGTGATTTTGTGGTGACGCAGCTAAACACTGTGGATTCTGTGTGTAACATTTAGAAATCCGCTGAGGTAATGGTTTAAAAAAAAGCTGTCTGGATGTCCTCATTTACCCTGTGTGCGCCACCTCTGAGCTGTGAAGGTATACACGTTACAGGACATTTCACTCTGGTTTCGACACGTATGACGTTCTTTCGGATGTCCATAGCAACATCTGTCAGCGACTCTTCTCTACTTACCCTTTGCTTCAAAAAGTTTAGGAGGAGCCTGGGGACCGTGGCACGTCAGGCCACTAGTACTTGTGCTTGTTTGACTGTCTGGACCTGCAAGCTTCAGCGGGCCTCCAGGAAGCTGCTGATCTTTCTCCCAAGATAGCACGGATTTTGCAGATCTTAAATGCCACACATTGACCTAATATCTCAGTGATGGAGAACAGAGCAAACTCCTGTATTAGGGATGATTTTACATGCAGTCTTCACCTCATCAATATCTGTCTGACATGTTTGGCTTTTTAGTTTCACTGGTGGGAGAATGTGTGTGCGTTCCACTGTAAGCGTCACACAGAATGAATGTTAGAAAAATGAAACTACCATCAGCTTCCCACATTCTTACACTCCCATGTCTGAGCCACACCAAATACCAGGCTGCATTTTCTTTTTTCCTCTCAATCTGGTTGCCCACAAATGGAAAAATAGGTGTTGTGTTTTTTGCGGCTGGGCTCTGAACAGATATCAGTTTTCACTTTTTTTTCAAATTCTGCCATCATAATTGAGGAATGCATGTAGAAGACTGAAGACTAATTGTTAAAGTTGTAGAAGGATACATGACCTGACTTTAAATGTAGAATATATTTGCTAATATTGCGATTTCTTCTAAAAACTGCAGTATTTAAATGAAATTTAATTCACTCAGTTTCCAGATTGATTCTTCATATTGGGCATAAATCTCTTACTTTCAGGTTAATCGATTGTTTGTTTGTTTTTTTTATTAAAAAAATAAATTTAAAAAAAAGTCAGAAAACGCATTTTGAATGTATTTGTTGTGTTTACTTTGGATTCTCAGAGGTAATGTTTCAAAAATTTCCAAAAAGATGTTTAATGATATAAAACAGAAAAACAGCAAATCTTCACATTTGAGAAGCCAGATCTGGCAGATGTTTGACGTATTTGCATCATGATTGACTTAAAATAAATAACTAACCTGTTTTTCCACATGTAAATTGCTAACTATTAGTAAAGCCAGATCCTCTTCAGCCATTCATGCACAGTATATAGTACAAAGATAGTCTGACAAGAGAGCTCTTTGTTTCAGTCTCAGTTTGACCAAAAGAACAAATGAAGAGCAGTTTTTACTCATTGCAGTTAAATCAATTCTTGTCCTGCACATGGGTTTGAAACTGAGCTTTTGTTGCTCATACGTATCAGTAAAGACAGTGATTTTTAAGATAGAGATAAGCTTACGATTTTTTTTGGGCACAGTGGGCCACTTGTTTGTCCAGGAGAGCGGCCTTTATCACGCATTCACTTTCAGGGAAGAGGGTAAGTGACTGGTTAAATGGGAGATACAAAGGAGCCATCGTAAATCTAACACCAGCTTAGACTTTCACTCAATTTATGACCCTGTTATGCACACACCCAGAGCCCTGCCCTTTGCAGAATTTGGTGTATAGGCTGTTTGATGTTGCATCCTTCAGTAGACACTCACACATTTAACCCCTGCTGAGTGTTACTTCTGGGTCCCTGTGTTGTTCATGTCATAGTCTTTTTACTCTGTGGACCCCCAACCTGTTATTGGGCTGGCTATGCTCAGTGGGACCATCTGTTCCCTCTCACAGACACACACATAAACACACACACTTGCACAGTCGTCTAAACACATATACTACACACACAGGCCAGCTGTATGCTACATGGGCCCTGCTAGAGGCAGACTGTTACATCTGTCCCTGTCTAACCTCAACCCTCTGGCCCAGCAGCAATTAGCCCCCATTAGCAGCCCCGTGGGACTGGGTTTCATTAAGGAGACTGTCATGTACGCAGCAGCATGTAGCAGGCTAACCAGCAGCTCTCAGCTGACAGGTTACAGTCCAAAGTAATGGAATGTGATCAGAAGAATGTCCTTGATGTGGGAGATAAACTGTTACTGTTGTTCTTAGAAAATATATCCTGGCATTAAATTTGTACACAGTATTAGTTCACGTCCTTACTTCAACTTCTTTAATGGCAATCCACTCTATGACATACAAATGGATTCAAAAACCGTTCCTCACAGTCCTACTGTGTGCAAATAAAAAAAAAAAAAAGAAAAAAAGAAAAGCACAAATATGCAACAACAATAAAACAGACAATGCAGTGCAAATATGGGTCCACAGTGCAAAAGTTCAGAGTTCATGGGGCAAAGGGGGAGAGAGGGGAGAGAGCCCAGCGTCCGGACAGCCTCATGGGCGAAGCTGTTCCTCAGTCTGGAGCGCTGCAGGATTTTGCTTCTGGAGCAGTGCCTCATTCCTGTTGTTGTTGTTGGGGTTAGGGGGGGGGAGGCACACCGCGACCACCACCAATGTGAAATAACAATACATTTAAATCACATTGTATTAGCAATTCTACCCTTGTTAGTTAGGTAAAGAGTAGAATTTTTATTTTAAAAAAAATTACTATTTTGGGGTCGTCCGTGACATCACATAAGCTTGTGTTTGTGTTATTTTTCAGATCTGGAAGCGTGAAGAATCACTGGATAGAAATTTACTCCTTTGTGGAGCAGCTGGCAGAGAAGTTTATCAGGTACAAGCACGGTTTGTCATTCATGTCTTTGGATGTTTTGTTTTCTGCTTTCATCAGTGGTAATGTGGAAGAACTTTGTATTTACAGCCCCATGCTGAGAATGTCCTTCATAGTCTTCTCCACAAGAGGAAATGTCATCATGAAACTGACTGAGAACAGGTAACAGCTACAGTAACTGATTTATCAGTTTTTCAATCCAACACTCTACACCTCTGAAAACAGTGGCATACGTCTTAATGCTTTATGAGACACCTCACACCAATTCCCCCTTAAAATATAAAAAAAAGGGTCACATTCAATAACCCAGCTCATGCATCCAGAAATACCAGATATACATGTGGCATGGTTGAAAGGATGAGACCTGACACCAAAATAAATAAATAAAAATGTATGCCAGTCTTTTATTTCCCCCAACTGCACCCTTTGGAGCACAGCGTTAATTTGGCAAATTTTGAAAGTACAGAACAATGTCCGTGACTTTCCCAGCATAAACAATTAACTTTTAACACACTTCACTTAATTAGCCTCTCAAAACACATAACATAGCTCACGCCTACAAATTTAAGGCCAGCACGGCCTGAGCTCCCCACTGCCTCAGTGGTAGCAGTGCACCTGGCTGCCCTTAATCACAATCATAGCTGCAGCTTCTTACCTTCCGCCTGGATCTTTGTGTAGCTACCTGCACCATGCAGGGATGTAACTGAAAGCACAGGTCATGAAAGAGTCCACGCTTTTGACTGATGTCCACATTCACGTTTGTTTTTTCCTGAAGTATCCCGGAACAGCTTGAAAACTAGAAAACAAACAAGATAGTTTCAAGCACAAACGTTAAAATAGCTTCGCGAAACAAATACTTCGCCTCTCATTTCCATATTAATACAAGTATAACATACTTAACAAGGTAATTCAATCAATTATTACCATGTCCGGCTGCGAGACCAACAGAAGAAAAACAAACGGGAGCAAACAAAAGTTTGCAGCTTTGCCGACGCTTCTCCTTCGCTCAAAACGTATGGGTGTTATGTTATGTGGCTTAAAACAAAAACTTGCTTATCATCATGAATAAAAACACAGGGATAAAAAGGTGCAGTAAACATGATGTATTTTTATTAGATCGTAAAAAAAAAAAAATACTCGCCAATATTTTAAAAATAAATTCATCCAGTTTAAGAAACCCACAAATACAAAGCAGTGTATTCAGTCTGTTGTACTAGGAATATTTCTCAATAATTTTTGTAAAGAGTATGTTCCTTTCAAAGTATTTTCTCAGGTTGTTTGTCTGTTTTCCTTACAGGGATGCCATCACTGGAGGTTTAACGGCCCTGAGAAGGGTTGTCCCTGGAGGAGACACGTTTATGAACCTTGGCCTGGAGATGGTGAGGCTGGGTTTAAGGACCCAATACTTTGGCAAAGTCAGCCTAAAGTACCCAAAAGCCACACTTGAGTAAAAGTAGAGCTATCTTACCAGACAATGACTTTGGTCAAAGTTAAAGTCACAAATTACAAAATCTCTTGGGTAAAAGTCTTTAGGTATCTGTTATTTACTATACTTAAGTATCAAAAGTAATATTTTGTTTTGTTTAAATCTGTTAACTGAATAATGTCGTCTTTGTAATTGCAGGCTAATGGCCAGATATATCAAGAGAAGCACGGTAAACCCCATCTAATATTCTCGTCACGTTACAGTACATTGTTTCAGAAAACATGACAGCTGTGTGTTCTGCAGGAACCGCCAGTGTTATCATCGCCCTGACTGATGGAGAACTGAACGAGTGGCAGTTTGACACAGCGCAGCGAGAGGTAAGATGTGTTATCAAGTCGAAGGATTTGAGGGGGCGGTAGAAATAATATTGTGAATACTTGAGCAAACATTGCTGTAGGGCGGGGCCTTGTTACTGCAGACTGTAGGGCTGTTAGCGGCTTGAGTTTCTGTTGCTGTTTTGTTTAAATGATACTATTTGTGGTTTTCATATTTTCCAGAGTGTTACCCTTCATCTGTTTAATAATTATACAGTTTTGTGTTGATTATATCTCCAATTTGGATGCAAATGGCCTGGTGTCTTGGTGCTCCATGATTTGTTTCACATTGCTATAAAAAATAGTTCCTAAAGTTTGCTTTTGTGACCACAGACTGTCACATAAACAAACTGAACACAAGTATTAAAAGCTCACCAGTTCCTGTGAATTTTATTTTTATTTTTACCTTGGACTACTGACAAGTGCTCATTGTTAGAATTCATTCAAAGCTGACAAATGAATCTAAGAGTTAATGTTGCTAATTACTATTTAACAAATATGACACACACTGTAGCAGTATGCATAAATCTGCTGCATCAGAGCTAATGTCCTTTTCATTTGTGTGTCATGTTTTGCACCTCCAGTCTAAGCTTTTTACTATGTAGACTGGGTAAATCTGAGAAAGTGTTTTTTGAGAGAAGGCCTGTAACAATTACGACACAATTGCCTAATTGAGCATAATCGTCATCATTTTTCATAATCATCAGAATAATTTCTGTTCGTTTTCATAAAAACAGATGAATTAAACTAACAGAGATTTTATTTTTAATCAATATTTTTGATTTGGTTTGACTGATGCTCTTTCAATGACGTCATCTCATCTCACCGCCAACTGTGTATCTTAAAGCCCTGAACTTTTAAGATTTAACCAACGACATTTCAATGAGCTATTGACATAAACATCATAGATTTGGTTGCAAAGTCCAACACCACAGCCAATAAATGGTTCTTCTCCTTCATAAGTTGTATGTGTATCATGAAACAATGATTACGCTTTTACTTTTGTCAATAGTAGCATAAAGTGACCAGAAAAAGTATTTTAGAACATTAATTGCAATTACTTGTATGACAATTAATCGTCAACTAAAATGTCAGGATGATGACAGACGTATTTTGGGGGCATATGGCTCCATGAGACCGGAGGTGTGTTTTTAAACTCCTTGTATTTTTGGTTTGCTTGTATTTTTCTTGCAGGCGCAAAGGGCCAGGTCTATGGGAGCCATTGTTTATTGTGTAGGGGTCAAAGAATTCAACCAGACCCAGGTAGTATCCACAGACGGATATTGGAAATGCTACAAATACATTAAAAAAAAAAGCATACACGTTATTTTCTTTCTATGTCTGTATATTTTTCTAGCTCGCAACTATTGCAGACACTGTGGAACATGTGTTTCCTGTATGGGGAGGCTTCCAAGCCCTCAGGGGAATCATTGACTCGGTATGACGCGCGTGTACACGTGTACACACACACACACACACACACACACACACACACACACACACATTGTACCACGTGTATGTCATATAAACACTCACCCACACAGAGAGACCTATATAATCATATTACGTTATTGAATTAACTCATGGCTGTGTTATAAAAAAAAAAAAATATTTTTCTCTCTCAGATCATCAAGAAGTCCTGCATTGAGATTCTAGCAGCAGAGCCATCCAGCGTGTGTGCAGGAGGTAAGAGGTGTGAGGAGCAAGGGCTTCCCCTTCCTTGTTAAGACAGTGGACAGTCACGGTGTGCGATTGTGTCAGATGACAGTCATTTAAAGCCTCTGGAGTGGAACATGAGGTTGAGTAATCGCATGGACGCTTATGACCGCGGAGTGACAGAGAGCGTATTGTGATTCACGGCCGGGGGAAATTAGCAAAGCCGCTTCAGCACAGCATGTGTGCAAAAAAAAAAAAGGGGAAAAAAAAAAAAGAGGAGGGGTAGGGCGCTTGTTGGTCCGAGGAATTAGCCGTGAATCTTTAAGCATCGCTGCATCTCTGGCCTAGTTTGCCACATCGTATATGCTAAATAGCCATTTGGGTTGTTTAGATCCTGTCCTCTTCTTCCATGCCCAGCTTCTCTGCTTCTCGACAGCAGTTTAAGGAAGTAAGAGGCAGAAAGAACTAAGAGACGCTGCCAGAGAGCCTTTATGAGCAACCAGCAGGATGGATGAGCTTTGACATGACCTTATTAGGACTCACTTAAGAGAGTGCATTTGCAGCCATGCTACCAGGACAACCAATGGAGATTAACATCCATTATAGGATATGAAGGACAGAAAAGGATATGGAGAGAGGAGAGGACATGAAAATGATGTCCTGAGAGGACAAAAAGGTGAAAGAAATAGTAAAAAAAAAATATCCTCTCGGGATAATTACAGTCTCCGGTCTCTTGCCAGAGACGGAGTGTATGTCACTCGACATGTGCCCAAATATCCTCCAACAGCCTCATTTATTATTCGATTGATGAGCAGCCTAATGGTCAGTGAACTAAGAAACCAAGGACCCGCTTTAACCAAGCGTTGATTCAGGCCTAATTAATGAAGATTGTACTGTGCTCACATGCTCATAGTGCACTTTGTTTGTCCTTGTTGTGATTTGATGTGTATGAATAAAATACAATTCTTATCTTAGACGCTTACATCTTATGCTAATGAAAAGCTTTACAGTGCAGGGTAGTGGAGAAATAACGAGCTTTTCTTTCTCAAAGCTTATTCTTTCAGCACAATGTGAAATAATGTGATTGCCAAGCATTTGTCACCATTTAGCACTTGCTTTATTTTTAACTGCAAGACCGTAGACAAGATTACACAGAGGTTCGAATATAATCTCCTCTTAAAGCATTTACATATACATTCATACATACTGAGAGGCATATATATTGTGACAGTCTCTCTGTTTTTCTTCCTGCCTGCACGTAGTCACATACCATATCGTTCATGCTTTACACCAACACACACATTTAGATGCTCTTTAGTCAGCTAGCGAACACACATCTTCAAGCACATGTACACATGTCCCTCACATTGATGTGAAGTGACCAGACCGAGCTGCCTGCAAACAGGCCATCAGACTGGACAGTGAACGTTGGGCCGCACTATCAGACATGACAGCACTGATTCCCCGCACACACACACACACACACACACACACACACACACACACACATACATTGAGGCCAGTGAGAGTTAGGCCTTAGATCTAACATGACAGGAGAGATTGCTGCTTTCATTAATGTCTGACCCTTTTCTCCCTGCTGTCCCTTCCTCCTTTGCCCCTCCCTGTCCTTCACTGTCCTTTCGCACTAACGTGATTGAAGAGCCGCCGTTCGGACAAGCCGTACCCCATTTTCTCCGCACACACAGGACACGCACATGCGTGTTCTGCACATAGTCACACATAGACACACACGTGTACAAATCTAATACTTGTCAGACACTCAGGTGTAGATGTAAAGGGACACGTGGCCACAGAGGCAGGCAGAAAGTAGACAGGAGAGGGCAGCAGCATATGTGCTGTACATGTTGGCAGGGCACTACCAGTCCCTGCCCACCATGTGTCTGACAGCACTGACCTTTCAGCCCATCAAGCCCTGCTGTGTGTGCAGGACATAACATGCTCAGATTGATGTTTTTTGTCAGTTAAAAGGTACCATTGATTTTTATTTATTTTTTAAGATTTAAAAGATTTACAGAAATCAGTCAAATATAACAATGCAGGATAAGTGAAAATGCGTTTTGCAAATATCTTTAATTTGCAAACTTTATGGATGACTCACATTTATAATAGAATGAATAAAGTTTGCTTTATTGCTTCTTTTTTTTTTCTTTTAGTGAAAGAAAACAAAATATAATGTCACCCACTTAATTGTTCATGAATAAATCAAAATCAACAACAAAAGTTTAGATTTCTTTTTTACATTTGCAAGAGAATACCAGTTCTCATTATTATAGGGATATCTGCCATTTAAGTTGTGGGTTAGTGTGTGTTCGCTCTGTAATGTTGCAGCATATGCTTTTTGATGGTAAAAAAGCAGCCACGACACTGAGCATTATGAATAATTAATGTCAAGTCCTTTCATTAAGTTGCATGTTGTTGTGGCTGCAAACCACATAAACCACAAGTTATATTGTATTGTACGCTATTATATTATATAGCTGTAATTATGCTGATTGTTGTGGCTGTGTTTTACAGCAGGGCAGGAAGATGGAGATGACATTAAACATTAAATAATTAGGCTCTCTGTAATGAATGAAATGTGTGGTTAATCCGGTGGTGAGTGTGTGTATGTGTGTAAACACATGTAGAGTCTGAGGCTTGTTGAGGAAATGACAAGGCAATGACAATGACTGATACGTTGCAAGTCACTGAACATCTGTAAATGATGCACACACATGTGGAGATAGACACTATTGTATGTTCACTGTGTGCCCAAAGGCAAGATAGTAGACATTTGACATACAGAAGGTTTTATTTTGCTGAGGCTGGATAACTGCACTGTCTATACAAACTAAGGTGCAGTTCCTGTAGTTAAATGCATTATCTAATATGAGAGCTCAATTTCAATTTCCATTTGTCTTGTAAATTAACTTTTTTTTTTCCTTCTGAATCTCTGCCAAAAGCAAATCAGCTTTCTCCAACACTTTTATACCATCTGTAAACATGCAGAGATATGCTGATAGCTGTAAAGTGGTCTTTATTTTCTCCATTCAGCTCTGCCTATTTCTGTATCTGTATTTATGGCTTTCAAGGCAGCTTATGTGACCTTTAAAGAAATACTGTCACATATACACCCACACCCTGTGATGTTTTTATCCAGTGATCTTCACGCTGGAGCTTTAAATGTTAAAGGTGTGGCAAATGTTCAGTTCTATTAGTCAGGATCATGCTAGAGGAAACCTCAGTGCACAGCCAGAGAGCGTGAACACACACACACACACACACACACACACACACACACACACACACACGTACAAACACATGGCTGCACACATTCATGCACGCATAGACTAAAGACGTGCAAATGCTTACTCATTCCTCAGAAAAACACAAATCCTCTCACACACACACACACACACACACACACACACACATTTGCATGCAGGCACACAACTGTTAATGCCATGCCATGGTGCCATAGGTAAGGTCAGACCTACTTTGACAGTACTGTGCTGTTGTCAGCCCTGCAGGCATGTTTTTAAGCAAGTGTTTTTTTCCCGCTCTTTAACATATGCTGGGTAGCAGCCACATAGACACTCCAGCATATGCTGGCAAGCCTCTGTCACTGCACTTTAACAGTGCCCAGGGGAAACTAAAGGTCAAAGTCACACACACACACACACACACACACACACACACACACACACACACACCCATACGCACACACACCTTCTGGCTACTGCACAGTCTGAGATATTTGTGAATAGCAGCAATTTCAGCATTGGCACCACTGGAGCATATTATGGCCTTTCCACACATACACGCACAAGCACACAGATATAAACAAGCAGTAATGAGGCATGCACCAGTTTATACTGCTCAAGTTGAGCACATCAGTAAAGGGAATGACCGCCGGCACTCACCATAATTGTACACTGGAAATTTTCATCAACATCAAATAGAGGACCAATTTTGATCTTTTATGACCCTCACATAGACTTAAAAATGTGTCTTACCATGAATGTGCGTGTTGCTAACCATTTTTGACGGTGCCTGCACGCTTTTTCTTTTTCGCTCAGAGAGTTTCCAGGTGGTTGTGAGGGGCAACGGATTTCTCCATGCCAGAAACATCAGCCAGGTCCTCTGCAGCTTCAAATTGAATGATACAATCACTGTGGGTAAGTTCTGCAGACGTATACAAGTATGTGTCATTTCTCTTGTATCCTTCTTATTCTAGAAAATGACTGTAATATATTTACTCCTCAGTTTTAATGCAGCATGGGATTGTGGTTTGGCCTTTGCATTTAACTAAAAAGTGAAATTTGCATTTAGGCTGCAGATGTTTAAAGTCTTCCTACATAAAGTATGATTTTCTTTTCCCCTTTGCAGACGAGAGGCCAGCTGGAATCGAGGATACCTTCCTGCTGTGTCCTGCTCCTGTCATAGAGGAAGTAGGGAGGTAAGTAGCACGTCTCTCGCAGCTCTTTCTAGGTTTTCACCCCCAGATCGTTTCTCCAAACTATCAGTATACAGCTTGCAGCGCAGATATTTGCCAGCTGCACTCAAGTTTTTGTGTAGACGCAGAAGACTCCTGTCCTTGAACAAATTAGGGCCAAAGTCATCGTGTGTCTGTGATCAATCAATGTTTGTCACAGCTAACGAAGCCAGACACCAATCACAAGGGGACAACAGGAGTAGAGCCCAGGAACATGACTTAATGAGAGCCTGTTTGAGAGGACCTCAAAACGAAGTGTGTGTGTGTGTGTGTGTGTGTGTGTGTGTGTGTGTGTGTGTGTGTGTGTGTGTGTGTGTGTGTGTGTGTGTGTGTGTGTGTGTGTGTGTGTGTGTGTGTGTGTGCAATGTTCCCAATCTATGTCTGGCATTTTGGGAGAGAGAAAGTGTGAGTGGAGTCAGCGGGGCAGTGTAAAGTTTCCTCTGGGGGCTTCCAGCTTTGCTCTTGGTGATTCAGAGCAGAGTTTCCTTGCGGGGCAGACAGAGCGGTGCTGTGGGCTGAGCTCGGAGAGCACCATCCCCGCTGCCTGCAGTCCTGTGCATAATTATACACCCGGGCCTGCGGCCTCAGACACCTCCCAGTCATCATCTGTCTTGTTTCTGTCGCTCAGATTTTTACCACGATTTGAGCTTGTCTTGTCCACCAGTGAAAAGTACTGCTTCGATGGGGAATTACCGCTCAGAGATGGGGGGAAAAATAAATGTTGTTTTTATACTGTGGCTGCAAGAAGATTTAAGAACCTGTCACACTACAGTATATTTACCTCACAACTCGTGACAAAAGTAGTACATAAGTGACAGATAATTGTTTGGGGTTCGACATAATGACACAAAAAAAGAGACGAATCAAAACATTCGTAAATTATGCAATGCAGCAAATAGCACTCTTCTCTGCTTTAGTGTCTAATAGTTGTTGCCAGTGCGGCTTTGTGGCAGGTGGAGCTGCTCCTCCTGAGAGCAGAGCCGAACAGGGAACATCATTACACACTGCAGTGATGCCTGAAGGAGGCGTCCTTCCATGTAAAAGAGGCCCATTAGAGCAGAGTCAGCACGGCCTAACACCCTGAGTGCTACTAAAGAGGAAGTCAGCTGTGAATGGCTGAAGGGCCCAGAGAGAAGGCCAACAGCTGCCTGATGAGTTCTGGGCTTCAGTGCAGTAGATGTGGAAATATGTAGTGAGGCGAGTGTGACGCTGTGCAGGCTGGACAGGTGTTACAGAATCATTTCCTTTGAGCAGCGATGTGCTATTTTTAGTCTTCTCAACAAAATCCTCCTCCTCATCACCCAATATTTTAGATTTAACTACCTTCTGCTTCTCAAATGCAGATATTGTCAGCTTTATCTCCCCGTTAAGTAAATAAAGATGAAACAAGCTCTGAGAAAGCCTCTTTCTCGGTTGATGCTAAATTTTGATGGAGATTTCTCATAATTTTATTTTGCTACTCATATGTTTCTTTATTTTTAAATTAAAAAAATAACAATACAAAAACTAAATCAAAGATAGTCTTGAAAAACAATCAACAAAGTCTAAGCAAAAGCTCAATTTTTGCAAAGCCTTCTACCCCACCTCATGGTCTTCCTCGTGGACCTTTTTGTGGCAAGCTGCTATTCTTAAGTTCACATATGATTGAAACTAAACAGCATCAGTCTGAACTAAAGCCACTGAGTGAGTGAGTAAATAAAGAAAGCAATAAGAAGTTGTTATAATACCTCTATCAGTGTTCACTGACATACGATGTTGCTTGAAAGAAAGCTGAACTTGCCCAAAACTTTTATAGAGATTGCCTCTTAAGACAAATTGCAAAGCACATTTCTGCCATTTTATAGACCAGACAGGATCAATAATAAAAAAAAATCAATAGCTGCTGTCCTCAAATCCCCCTGACATGTCAGATCAAGTTTTAGGTGAACTGCTTCCTGTTGAGGGATTGTTGAATCTTTACATGAGATTTTAAGGACTCCAGCTTCCAGCATCACCTCTTCACCCAAAACCCCAAAGACCCTCACTCACCTCCTGTTTCTCCCAAGTCGCATTGTCGCATATAATGAAGTCACTGACGCTGCCGTCACACAAATCTGTGTTGACTGGGAACCTTCCGGATGCAGCTCCCCCTCCTGAGCATGAGCGCACACGCGCGCACACACACACACACACACACACACACACACACACACACACACACACACACACACACACACACACACACACACACACACAGGGACATATATTGGGCAGATTGATGATTGATAGAGGCTGAGATCTCTCTGTCAGAGTGGAGCTGATAGCACCACATCTCCTGCCTGCCTGAAAGGAGGGCTGACCATATGATGGGGAAGGGGGACAGAAAAGGGAGGGAAGAAGTAGAAGAAAAGATTAGTAGCACCTGCACCACCAATTTCCTTCTCCCAAGTCGGTGTCAGCATGAGTTATGAGACGAGCTCCACTGGCATGGAGAGGATACAGGAGGGGGCGCGGTGCTGAAACAGAGTCGACATTGAGGAAGTGAAGAGGGGTTTTCAGAAGGGAGGGACAATGCTGAAGGGATGTAGAACAAGAAAAGCCTTCCTCCTACCATCCCCCACCCTCTGTTTCTTCTCCTCTGCCCTCCCACCGCCACCACCACCCTGCAGTGACCTCCGCCTCACAGCCCACTCCTCAAATCCAAACTCAAAGCTCAATGTCCCCCTTGTCTCCGTCGCCCTAAACCATTAGACCAGCACAAGACGCCTTTCTCCATTCTTCTCCAAACCTGTAACTACATTTGGCCCATTTGGCTAACATGTTTTTGTTTTTCCTCATATTTCTTAAGAGCTTTATGAATAACCTGTCAACTAAAAATATCCACTGTCCTCTTCCTTACCTCAGTCATGTACGGTTTTAGTTCCATTCGCATTTGCTGTGGTCTTACCAACCCGGCCCTGCTCATCTTTGTGCAGTCAGAGCTGCACATATCAGCCCTGTTTACTGCAGGATAAGAAGTCATTAAAGCTGCTTGTGGTTTCCACATTAGAGGTCTGAGTCGGAGCCAAACAGAAGAGATTCCATCTGTGGGTGGAGAACTCCCTAACCTCTTAAAAAGCTTTGGTTTTGTGTCGTTATCAGCATATTTGTGAGCTAATAAGGCAGCAAGTATGGACAAAGTAGATGGAGGAATGTAGTTGATACCTTGGGCGAGTTTTTACAGTGGCCGAAACAACAACAACACGAACGTGTTCACACACGCAGGTGCACGCCAGTCCGATGTGTGCGCATTTCTGTGTCACATGATCAGCCATGGGTTTGTGTTTTTCAGGGTGATCTACCTGCAGGTGAGCATGAATGAGGGCCTCTCCTACATCACCAGCTCTGTTCACATCACGACTACTGAATGTGTGAGTACATCCTGTATGTAATCTGCACTGTCACAACAATACGTGATCATATTTCTCTCTGGCACGCTGCCTTATTTGAATTAACTTTCTTCCAGTTTTCTTATTTTCTCTTGGTTCTTTCATCTTCTTCCCTTCTGCCTCTCTGAGGTCTCCTCTGTTGTGTCTGTCATCAGAGGAGGCTGTGAGTACTTTCACTTTTCATTTTCCCCTTTTTTCCCCCCCATCTAAAGACTTTTAGTTCAGTTTAACCTTCATCCTTTCATTCCGTGTTTGTGTGTAGTTTGACGGCACCATAGTGCTGATATCGTTGCTGGTGGTGTTCCTGCTGTTGGCAGTGCTGCTGATGTGGTGGTTCTGGCCTCTCTGCTGCACTGTGGTAAGTTCATACTGGAGTCGGTGTTTCAGTTTAATTCCCAGTTTTTTTTGTAGAACCAGGCTACTGAAGACATTCAGAAATGATTCTATTTTTTTGTTCACCTCATATTGATTATATATATATTTTTTTTAATCTTTAGGTGATCAACTCCACCACCTCCGCCTCCAGAACCAGTGAGTAACCAGCTACATGAACCTCAACAGATTCACTTCTTTAATTCCTACATTTTACTGTAATTACAGATTTGTACAAGAATGCAGGAAATAATGCAGTATTACTTATAATTCAATGAGTTCTTATTAATAGTAGTGTGTTAAAAAATATAACTTGCATCATGACTGAGGTTTCACTGACAGGAGTCAGATGATGAGGATGGGATGCCCAAGAAGAGGTGGCCCACAGTGGACGCCTCATATTATGGAGGAAGAGGAGTGGGAGGCATCAAACGCATGGAGGTACACACACATACACTTTTGACTTTCAACATTCACAGAACATAATAGAAAATGTGTGTTTCGATTCAGTTTTCCTTTACTATTTTGTGATTCCTAGGTGCGATGGGGCGAGAAAGGATCCACTGAGGAAGGTGCTAAGCTGGACAAACCTAAAAATGCAGTGGTAACGATGCCGGAGCAGGAATTTGAACCTTTCGAACCAAAGCCTCGAAAACCTCCCCGTCGCCCCCCTCAGCAGAGGAGGTGGTACACACCCATCAAGGTTAGTCTTTTATATGTTTACTCTTTAAATATTTAATGCTTATCAAAGTTTTTTTTGTTTTTTTCAACTTACTTTTTCTTTCTGTGCCCTCCAGGGGAAACTCGATGCTCTGTGGGCTCTGTTCAGGAGAGGTTATGACCAGGTATCTTTGATGAGACCGCAGGCTGGAGACGAGGTGAGCCTGCCTCTTAACTACTGTTAAATTGTATTTGTTCCTGCTGCTAAAATCCCATGTACCTCAAACATGCCCAGTGACGGATGCAAAACTATAATTTGTTAAATAAGTGTCATTTAGGGGATTGCTCTGTGCGTAACATCCACTTAAAAGCCTTTTTTTTAAATAGTGAGTTAGATGGTACAGAAGGTTTTCTGTCTCTCTTGTGAACAATGGAGCATCTGCATCCTTCTTCTGTCTGCATGAAGACATGTGTCAGAAAGCAACATGTACAGGAAAGTCTTTTAACACAGCAGCTCAGTTCTGATTTTCTACACACACTCTGACACACATTCACAGTGAGTCAATGAGCCACTGATACCACACTCTTCGTCAAAGCTGCAATTGTTCACACACAAGGAGTACTGTACTCTTCTTGACTTTTCCCTTTGGCTCCCAGAGAATGACTAGGTTACTATCAAGTTGCTGCTGTGTCATACTTTACTTTATGTGCAAGGTTTCCTGTGAAATTCAGTTCAATTTTAATTTTAATTTGCTATTACAAAGTATTACTGTCGTTCCTGCAAAGTCCTAAATCATGACATCACTGTGTCCTTTAATGGAGCAGAGCAGTTCCTGTTATCTAACCTTGACCCTGTGAATGGCATCCCACAACCCCAAAGACATGTTTTCATCATCATACCGGTTGTCATGGTGAAACATCTGCGCCGTTGTAAATGGCGTCTTTGTCGCTTCTCATAGCTGATTCTATATCACTACAATTTATTGACTTGTTCTTTGAATGCCACGATTCATCTTTACTGTGTAACCGTGTGAGTGTGTGTGGATGCTGTATCTGAAGTCTATATGAGTAGTCACCATCAGTGGTTTTATCTGTTCTTTCCATCTCTGTCTCTTCTTTCTTACTAAGCAGAACAATGACTCTCTGTCAGGGTTGAAGTTTCTGGAGTCTTTGTCGGTGGCTTTCTGTGGGACTGTGGTCCACAAAGCCACTCAACAATGACCCCCACAATAATCTTCACGCACCATTAACTGAGAAAAATAAAATGTTGCTTCTCACATGGAAGAAAATGTGGGGGGAGAAATCCACTTTTGTTCCAGGGGAGATAGTTGTTTAGAATCAGTGCTAATAGCCATATCAGACATGAAAGACAACAATGATTGAAGGGAACTCCTTGCAGTATTAACCTCAAACAACTCTGCAAAAGCAAGAAGCTGCAGCTGGACGGCAAAGAGCACAGCCGGTTCACAAAAAGCCCAACGAGGTGTTAAAAAGTACGCTGATAACTAGCAAAGCTGAGACTCCCGAGTGCAGCTTGTTAACCAGCAGCTCAGGATGAGCTCGTCCTGCTTTCTCCCCACATTACTCATCCTTCACTGCCTCTACAAACGGCCATCAGCGGGCTGCCAGTTTCTGCCACGCTCCCTGTTTGCATTTCATCTCTCTGTTCTGTGTGTGTGTGTGTGTGTGTGTGTGTGTGTGTGTGTGTGTGTGTGTGTGTGCGTGCGTGTGCGTGCGTGTGCGTGCGTGTGCGTGTGTGTCGGCTCTGCCGAATGAGCGTCACGCAAACAGATGGGGAGTTGAAAGGCCACGAGCCATATTGTGACAGACGAGGTTCCCTTCTTTTGTCCCCAGAGCTGATGGCACTGATGGCCCCCTCACACAGCGCAGGCCTCACCAGAGGGCGGCCACCAACCCTCCGTCCTCGCACAGACAGCACAAATGAGCACCTCCCCGTTTCCCCATCACGTCACTTAAAGGATCAGTTCGCCCAAATTATTTATTTCTATTTTTTTTTTTTTTATCTCTAACGCGAGACATAGTTCCTCAATTTCTCTTTCACCACCAGAGCACAGTGGAGAGGAATGGAATTTAATTTGATTAAAAATATAGTGCATTAAAATCAACCTCAACAGAGGTCCAATTAGTCACTTTTCTGGAGCTTTTAAACTTTACACAGCTTCTTTAGAGTAAACCAAAGTACAGTATGCTCGAGTTTTTAAAAGGAAAAAAATAATTTTAATAATCAGAAACATCTGTTTCAAGTAATAGTTTCACTGTGGATAATCCAAAGAAACTAATATCAACAGTTTTCCTCGGGACAATTTCTTCCACAGAAAGAAGTTGCAGTGAAAATTGTTTCCAGCAAAGTCTTAATTATCAGAGAAGTGATTCCCGTAATTGTACCCCTGGGCTGCAGTTTCCAGGTAGCACGTGGAGAGATTGTGGTAGTTAACAGCCTAAACTAAAGAGCATTAAGTCCTACGATTACACACGGAGCATTTTCTGTATGGGAGTGAATTGCTGTAATGTCATGCGAGGTGACAGGCAGAGCTGTCAGGTCAAATGTGTGTCTCCACTGTTTCTCCCATTTTCTGTACTATAATGGTAACAAACGTGCGTGTGCATCAGCTCCCTCTAAACATTCACAAACAAACTGCTGTGTGTGTGTGTGTGTGTGTGTGTGTGTGTGTGTGTGTGTGTGTGTGTGTGTGGGAAGGGCAAAGTCTTGGGGGGCTTCAAAGAAGAAACAGAGACGAGACAGAGGACTGGTGTGAAGGGGACGCTGGAGGTGCTTTAGGGTTTTGTTTTTCTCCTGAGAAGGAGTTGAGGCTTTGAAGTAAACAATCGCCAAGAAGGGAAATGAAGTAGTGACAGATATTACAGTCAAAGAGGAACACGGGGAGGCTGATCGTCACAACAAACACGTGGCTGAACTCTCACATAACTCATTTATGTACATCATCATCTCCTTAAAGGTGGAAAAATGCTCTTTACAACACTGAGCTTATGTTTTTTTGTGCGCTCCTGCAGCCCCCCCCCCCCCCCCTCAACATTTCTCTCCCTCTCTCTCTGTTATTCATGAGGCCGAGGTTTCATTCAGGCCATATGTTCTGGTGGAGGCATGCTTACAGTCACACACACACACACACACACGCACACAAACACATATATTCATGAGCTTGTGATTTCATTGTGTCCATATGCTCTCTCTGGTGTTGTGCTGCTGTTCTGCTGCTCACAAACTGGCCTTTTCACCGCGGCCGGCCGACAAGACCGAAGCAGTCACCCCCCCAACCGGGCTGCCCTCAATCAATGACGCACCCCTCACACACACACACACACACACACACACACACACACACACACACACACACACACACACACAATAGAACCCTAAGTCACAAAGCTACTGCTGCTGGGATCCTCTTAATGGCCCCTGAGTGACTTTAGGGCCTCTCTGTTTAATAAGGTGTTATAATCAGACCACCAAGGGTCTGTGTGACACAGAGACCTACTCTCCATCTTTCACACTGACTGAGCAAGACAAGAGTTTGTATGTGTGTGAGAGTGTGTGTGTGTACATCTGCAGAAAGATGCTATGCAGAGAACAGAGAGGAAAACTGTCAATGAGGACAATAAGAGAAGCGTTCCATTCTCCCCGACTTATAA
Source organism: Embiotoca jacksoni (assembly GCF_022577435.1). Lineage (NCBI taxonomy): Eukaryota > Metazoa > Chordata > Actinopteri > Embiotocidae > Embiotoca > Embiotoca jacksoni. The sequence goes on along the minus strand of NW_027185252.1, from coordinate 10,832,749 downwards.
ATTACGTTAAACGCTAAAGGGCTTCTGTTAACTATTGTGGGGACATTTAAATTCCCCCTTTAAATTCCTTCAAGTTAAGCACACAAGAGACATAAACCACTTTCTGTTCTGCATCAAGAAAGGCCAAGTCATAGAGGGACGGGGAAAGCTGGAGACTGCATTGGGTATGTGTGTGTGTGTGTGTGTGTGTGTGTGTGTGAGTGTGTGTGTGTGTGTGTGTGTGTGTGTGTACGTACGCGCGCGCCTGTGTGATAACTTTGTCAGGGTCTGTCTTTGCTAGCATCACAGCTATTGTAGTGCAGGTGTGGACAGAAGACAGAAGCAGCTCTGTGTGCCCTCCAGGCTCTCAAACACACATGCTTCTGTCAGCAAAGCTGGGCAAAGGCTCACACAAATCGTTCTGGCTGCTGGATCTTAGAAGCTCTTTGATTCTGCACAAAGGTTCACTGTATTTTAATCTGTATTCTGCACTGAAATGATGATGTGTAGTTGTGGTTTAACCTCGGTCGGTCTGTGTGCTTTGCAGGGTCGCTGTATTCGTTTTCAGCGGGTCAAAGATGAAGAGTCCTCCCCAAAGAACCAGGCCCCTCCTCACACCCATCCCTCTCCCTCGCCCGCTCCTCCTCCTCCTCCTCCTCCTCCGACCGCTGAACAGCGACCTCTGGTCTCCAACTCTGTCCCCCGTACAAAGCCTCCGTCAAGAGGGCCCCGTACCTCTCCGCCCTCCCGCACCACACCGCCCTCCCGCTCACCCCCTTCCATGGTCCGACCCCCTCCAGGTCCACCCCCAGCTCGTGCACCCCCGGGCCCCCCCGGGGCCCCACCATCTCGACCCCCACCCAGGCTCTAATGATGAAAAGACGGGGGGCCTCCAATAAACAACTGATATGTCAACTCATTCCAAAACAAAACACGTCCTCCTACCAGACAGCAGAAAGGCGTAAAATCTCACAGGCCACGAGCTCCGACTTGAAGCTCCGTGCTTTGTTGCTGGACAGCAAAATATATTTATCTGACTTCAAAATCAGCTACTGAGTCTCAGCAAAGACCGTTTTATACAAAACGCATAAACATTATACAAAAAAAAAAACTCGTAGTTATTTGATTAAGCCTGTATGTACAGTATGAGGCGTCATGTTGACTTAAGGGTAAGAGGAAGTGCAATCCTTTCCGAAAATCCAACAAAAAATGATTTTTGTGTTGATGAAAGTTAGCTCGTAACAGTTTGTGAATGAATGATTTGATAATTGTAAATACACCTGTTTACTTTGGTTTTGTGGAAAATAATGCAAAGAAGGTATGTGGTGTGAAAAACAGCATGTAGTGATAGATGATAGAAATGTCAGTTATGTTGGCTTTTTTACATGTAGTTGGTGTTGGGTCTCTGCAAATCATGCATAATTGTACCTTTTCAAACAAAGAAACTTCTTGTACAACCTAGTTACAATTTAGTGTTAAACGTTCACTGATGTTATTGCAACTGCAGGGCAGTTTCTTCATATTTTATTTATTATAATAAAGGCCCTATCTGCATCCATCCTCTATTTAGCATCAGGTAGATTTCTGGGGTTTTCTAATCTTTGGGGGAGTGGGACATCACATGGCCTCTGATGTACTTGTAGTCTTAATATCTTCAAGTGAAAGATTGCATTGAGAATTTGTATCTTCTGAGGTCTCCCGTAAACTGCATTTACTGACTGAAATGATCATTTGCATCATTTCTTTATTAACTTGTCTGTCTTCAATAAAAAATGTTTTTTTTTAATGTGCTGCCTGGCAGTGAAATCTTTCAAAGTTATTAAAAGTATGTTTTATATTTCAGAGGATTTTTTTTCAGCCATATTGTAAATCAGCTTCTAAGCACATTAAGGTGAGTGCAGCAGAGACCTTACGGCATATTTATTAGTCAATTAGATATTGCAGAGGCAATATTTGGTGAGGTAATGCTTTCCTCTTTAAGCAGCTGGTGCCATTAGAAGTCATATTTCTGGGAAACAGCTTTGCCAAATCTTTCACTCGTTTTCCACCTAAACAAATGATACAGCGGTCCTGCAGTGGCTTTGGGAAATTCAAAAAAACCTTGTTTTCTCTTTGTCATTATAGGTTAGTGTGTAGTAAAAGTATGAATTGAATCACTTTAGATATGTATATAACTGCAGTGCTGATTATTCCAGGTCCGATAATGTCCCGAATCAGTCCGAGACATCTGCTCCTCTCCTCAGAAACACTGACTGACACACTGAACTCGGACACAAAAGAGTGTGATTAGGAGGTCAGTCTGTCACTTCATGACTCATTTTGCTGCAACCCATCTGGAGAAATGAATCACATGAGTAATGGTATGTTCACCCCTGCAGCAAAACAACAACCTACAGCTTCTCTCTCTCTGAGTTGAAGCAGCGCTGTCAGAAGAAAATGTTTCACTTGCAGGATGGAGATGACTCTGGGTTTCTCATAAGGAAGAGTGCAAGGTTATACATTTTATGTTTCAGTCCAAAACAGCTTTAATGTGTTTAAATCAACTTAAAAGCATTCATGAATGCTTACTCACCATTGCCATTCAGCTACAAGTCTACAGCACCCTCAGGTGGCCAAAAGGCGCAATAACAAAAGGCACACCACTCTTTCTGTTAACAGTTGTCTCTATATATTTAAAGACATAAATACATACATGTTTCTCAGAGGGGAGAGATTTATCTGATGCATGTCCAACGATTGCATATTGGTTGTGACCGACAATTAATTTTCCATTTGGTCTGACAATATCCTGAAAGGCAGCATTAACACGTCTGCTGTGACACAGACGTATTAACTCACTATTGACTGTTCATCTGTGATCATCAGAGCTTTGAAAGACGGTGCAGTTCAAAAACAAACTGGTTTCAACTTTGTAGAGAGTCTGTCACACACACACACACACACACACACACACACACACACACACACACACACACACACACACACACACACACACACACACACACACACACACACACGCACACACACGCACACAGACATACACACACATCCAAAGTGTATGTCCACATATTAGCATGCAAATGAACACGCCATCGCACACAACGCATTAAGAGTCCATAGAGTAATATAAAGTATGTTCTTCAGGCTTTCCTCTTATTCTTCTGCATTTTCTTTCCAGACAGAGCCCCCTTCTTGGCTCCTCTAACCATGCCCTTGAACTGACCCTGCAGTTTGGCACGCTTCCTGTGAACACAAAATAAAACATGACATTTTTAACGACGTCATCTCGAGAGTTTTAAAGAGTTGCGCAATCACAGCTACAGCTTGTACCTGTGATTGAGCTGTGCCTTCTTCAGAGGGACGTAAGCGTACGGATCCAGCTTTCCTTTTTTCTTCACGTCTCCTTTTCCTTTCTGAGGGACAGAAGATGAAAGAACAGACACTCAGAATGACAGTTTCCAACCAACACCATGGCTCAGTCCAGTTTGTGGGCGCTGTTGGACTCGCCTTTGATTTGTAGTCCGCTCCGATGTCTTGGTGGCCTCCCAGGGGTCTGTGGATACCGGAGCCCCCGGCTGAGTAAGAACAAAACACAAACATCATCAGCATGGCAAGTTGTGAGTTGCTCAAATTTTCACCCAAAAAAAGTCAATTAATCTAAGTTACCTTTGTACTTTAACTGCGGATCGATGTCCATGTCGTCATCAAAGTTGTCATCTTTATATTTCCTCTTCTGTGACTTTTTCTGAGGGCGTTTTGAAAGTGCAGACAGTAAACACAACAGCAATGAATTGTTTCCAAGACAACGCACGTACACGGTGTACTTTAAGTACTCACAGTTTTGACTCCAGCCTCTTCGAGGATATCTTTCATTTCTCCTCCATCTGTGAGAGGAGTGAAGGGTTGGTATCATGGCCTGTTTAGACACAAAGCACTGTATGGAACAGTAGAGGATTCCTCTTACCTTTGTCGTTTACATCCTCCTCTTCATCATCTCTAATGATCAGCCGTCCGTCTGAGGTCACTTTGAAGCCATGCTCAACCTTGGCGCTCTTCTTCAGCCCTGGGTTGGTGGCTGAGAAACAACACAAACCATGTTTACTCCCCTGAAGCTCCTTTCTTGACAGATCTAAAACAAAGTACCGAGGCTTTGTTACCTAACACTCTCTGGGAAACCTTCGGATCCAAGAAGTTAAGTGGGTCATCTTCCTCTCCTTCTTTGAGCCAGGCGCGTCCCTTTGGCTGTTTGCCCGCTTTCTTGTATGCATTACGAGGCTTTCTTTCATCCTCAGACAAATCGCTGTCTGACTCGGCAAGGATGTCTTCAATACTTGAAAGAAGAAGAAGATAGAAGATGGAAGGTTTTTAGGGAGGAAGTGGGTAAATGGATGAGGAAAGGCTGGGTTTTGTGTCACGAACAGAGTTCTACCTTTCCCTCTTTGTTTTCGGTGCCTCCTCTTCGCTCTCGGAGTCGTCCTGCTTCTCTGCGGTCTGTTTCCGCCTCTTGCTGCGAGCCTCATCCTTGCGGATGTTTGCCAGCACCTTGTGGTGCTCTGCAGGCAGCATGCTCTTCACCAGCTCAAAACTGAAACAAAGACAATGATCAGGCACAAAAATACAAACTGTGCATTCAAATGTCGGTCCTTCAGTATGGACTGTGATCCCGGGGTCCTTTCACACCTGCTACTTTGGTTCTGATCAAACTGAAAAGTCTGATGGTCCAGACCAATCAAGCTAGGCGTGAAAGCACCCTGACTGACACTGGTTCAAGAGTGCCAATAAAACAGGTGGAATCCTCAATCTAATCTGATGTAATTTCTCACTGGTTTGAAGAAAAACCTGATTTTACAGGTGAGTAAGAATTTAAAAAAAAAAAAACTTCTTAATTTGATATTTGACATGTATTATTTCACACCCAAATCTCCCTCAGAGGTACTAGCAAGCTGAAGATTCCCAGTATCTAAAAGATTATGGGGTACTTACCCAAACTTTCGGATAAATTTAGTGAAGATGTTCTTCAGTTTGGTTCTGAAGTGCCTCCTCACATCATCCTTGATGTTTCCAATGCCCTCCATCTGAACACAAGAGTGAAATCTCTTAAATTATTGGACCAAATATCTTCAACAGTCATGTGACAACAGTCATGTGACTCCCGGTGACCAGAATGAGCCCTGCGTACCATGACTGTGACATGCGAGGCCAGCGTCTTGGGTTCCATGATGAAGAGGATGACCTTGACGAAGCCTAAGGCAGCTTTGACGATCTCTCTCGTACGAGACGTCAGCAGCAGACAGATGTTGTGCAGCAGCTGCTCCATGCTGGTCACCTCGATAGAGTCTGGGAAAGAAAAGACAGCAGGCTGAATCCAGTCCACGAACACACGCTTTCAAATGAGCACCAGGAAACGTCTCGACGTCAGCAGGCTTACCTTTATACTCAAACACCAGACGTGTCAGAGCCAAGACCGTGCAGGTAATCATGGTGACGGAGCCCGTGAGTCCTGCGTACACCAACACCAAGTATTGCTCCATGGCATCTGGATCAGAGAAAGGTAATGTTAAACATCCAGTTGTGTCCACAAACATACAATAAAGGGAACATGGGTGAGTTACCTTTTGTGTTCCCACAGAAGCGGACGAAAGCGTTTCCTATTTCCACCAGCAGGCTGTAGGCGTTCTTACGAGCTCCAACCGACACCTCCTTGGTACAAATAATCACCTGAAAGAGAGAGGGTAAATAAAAATGAAAAATATCTGTGCGTGTGTGTGTGTGTGTGTGTGTGTGTGTGTGTGTGTGTGTGTGTGTGTGTGTGTGTGTGTGTGTGTGTGTGTGCGCGTGCGAGTGTGTGTGCGTGTGTGTGTGTGTGTTTTTTCTCTGCCAGCACTTATTTGTGTAGGTACCTCTGGCAGCAGCGTGGTGATAAAGTCTTTGTGTTCTTCATTTAACCTTTTCACGATGTGGATCAGACACTTCAGTCTCGGCTGAGAAAAAAAAAAGCAGCGCAAATAGCAAGATATGATCAGACACTGTAAATAGAGATGTGCCGTCCCATCTCATGTTTCCTTCTCTCTGTTTCAGCAGCCTCACCCTCTTCGCTGGTGAGGAGGCGTTTTTCAGCGTCTCAAGCAGGACGACTTTTAGGGTTTCCAGATTAGCCACGACAAACGATCTACACTCGTCTCTCTCGGTGCCGCATATCTCCTCCAGTACGCGGTACGCCTTCTTCTGCATGCCTGGCTCTTTTGTCTGAAAAAACACAAGGCACCAACAGACATAAAGTTAACCAAAAATGTACTTAAGTTCAACAGGAATTTTTTTTATTTTTTTTTTGTTAAATGCCATTAAGCCCGATGTATATGCAGCCTTACCTCCAAATATGGCCTAATCAGCTCAAAGGTTTTAGTCATGGTTAACTCATCCACACAGGGCGCCATGGCAACCACAAGGTCCATCACTGACAGCCTGAGAAGCAGAGAAAGCCAGAAAAAAGAAGCAAATATAAAAGAGTAAGTATACTGAGACTTTCCCTATTCTGAAGTACATATGTCACTAATAAAGAAAAGGAATAATTCTGCAGCAACGTATCCACATTCATGTCCTACCGTATGAACTCAGTGGTCTCTGGGCTTGTCAGTCTCTCGGTGGCTTTTTGCAGGAATGTGCAAATCATCTGAAGGAAATTGTTTTGATTAGTGATAGACCAGCACAATAAATATAGCCTCTGACAACAATCAGTTCTGTATGAAAAGAGGCCATACGTGATATTTTCTGGCATATGTCGAGCCCTCAGCGTGACAGTAATGTCATAAAATATGTATGTTAAATTATGTCAACAAATATGCAGCTCAATGTGTGAAAACTCCTTACCTGCATTTCAGTGACAGTTAAATAGACTTTGATGGTGTCCAGTACAGCCATCCTGTAGGTTCCAGACTCTCCAGCTGCAGGCTGCTGGCTGTACACATTAAACAGGATGGGCAGGAAGTTCTTAGAGAAGCGGCCCACTTCAGCCTTTTCCTCTTCTGCAGACATAAAGAAGACACAAAAGTTTTTGAATGACTTGATTCAAGAGATTTTGCAGTTTCTCTATGTTGTGTCTCTCTTTGTGAACATGCGAGTCCTCCTACCTGTGCTGCAGCTCTTGTTGATGATGGTGCGCAGCGCCTGGCACACGGTGAGTCTCAGGTCAGGCCGTTCATTAATAACCATACCGAGTGTGCGGGCGATGCCTTTAAAAGATGCCAGCAAGTCCACGGGACATGTACAGAAGCCAGGGAGCATGGTCCAAATCTAGAACAAAGAGCACACATTAGACACATGTACATCTTAATAACTCCCTGCACATTACCAAGTTCAGACAAGGAAACATGTTAAGTCTGTTAGGCTACCTGAAGCTGTAAGGTCTGGTAGACTTTGGCCTCCAGTTTCTGTCCTGCTTGCTGCAACTCTTCAGCTACAACACAAGAACAGATTAATCAGTTAGTACGTCGTTAGTAAGTACGAAGATCCACGTTCCCAGTTGCCCCACCGTTTCTTTACCTCTCTGCTTGAGAGTGGAGGCCAGAGGGAGGAAATAAGAGGCAAAAAATCCAAGGTGAGTGTTCTTCACATGATCACGTATGACCGGGACCAGCCAGCTGCGCGGGAACTCCAAGTCATCACTGATTAAAAAAAATAAAATAAAAAAAAAAAAACAAGCACAGTCAGTTAAAGCACAGTAACAACCAGAGGAGTGCTCCACAGTGTTTGCGTGTCCATGAATGTGCCCTTACTCGTAGCCAGTGATGTTGAGAGGCACGGCGCCCAGCACAACTTCAGGCCCCATGCTCTCCACAGCTCCTCCTACAGCCAAGTCCAACTCACCGCTGAAGGGGAACTGAGGAGTGGAGCGCAGGTCTGCCAGAGACTGCAGGGACTGTCAAGAGCCAAACACAAACACTCGGGTAAACGTTTATACCTTTCTTTTATCCCACAGTGATCCATAAGGTTTTGTAACTCTACCTTCGTCATGACGGGGTGAGCTCGCTTCCCTGCAACTCGATAGAAGCAGCCGAGGATCTGCAGCACAAATGGCCAGGAGGCATGGAAGCGGTAGGATAATCCCTCTTCTATGATACTGGAACACATACGCATAGCCATAATTATCACGATGAGCATTTACATTTAGTCTCTACAAAAAAAAAAGAGGGAAAGACGGAGACTTGCTTGGCGAACAGTTAGGGATCATACCGAAACATTTTGCAGATATAGGAGGGATTTCCAGCAGAGGCGGAGGCAGTGATCATGCCCATTTCCTCCATGTGAGGGGCAACACATTCAGTCAACAAAGTCTGAAAAGAGACAAACATCAACTCAAAAACATCACTGACTCCTTTGTAAATTTCCTCAACCTGTTAGAAGATTTTCAGACATCCGTCACAAGAAAAAATTCATCACACATCTTCATCAACTTAAGATAGTGGATGTCCTTTACCTTGAGCGCGTTGGTGGCTGCAGACACCACCTGTGTGTGAGGCGACAACAGGCAGGACATGGCAGCAGAGAAGAGTCGAGGGAGGTGACCCAAACTCAGAGAACTCTGCAAACTAGACACGGAGGCAGTCGATCAACCTTTTGCTGACTAATCTGACTGGAAAAGACCCATTTACAAGACAGAATATGTGGTGCTGTTGTGAAGAAATATGTTTTATTACTTTGCCAGGTGAACATGTGCTTTCTCCATGACAGCGAGCCAGGCCAGCAGAGGCTGCAGGTCGTTCTCACTGGGCAGGTAATCATAAAGAGCCTGCGGATGACATATGAGAGTCAGCTTTCACACAAAGTTTTTCATTATGACTAAGGCACGCACTCACTGTGTTTGTGTTCTCTCACCGTGATGATCTGAGCGTTCAGTTCTGGTGAGAGAGATGAAGCATTTGGCTTCCCACTGAACAGCCGATGAAAGGCCTGCATGGCGCTGGCTGTCACCAGCTGCAGTCAGAAACACAGCAGACATTAAAAACTAAATCTGAGCATCCGTGTGGATGACCAGAAAATGTTTTTAAAAAAAAGAGTGTCTAGCTGCACATTTTGATATTTTTGTGTTCTCACCACATGGCTGAGTGTCATCACTCGCAGCAGAGTCTCACAACAGGACTTGACAGCTCCCAGAGGAAATGTCCCCATCAACTCCTTCAGCAGGCCGAGCACATGAAGTGTGGTGGTGTCCTCTTTTCTGCCTGAGGAAAAAAAAAAAAGAGGTACAACATGCTGGACAACCACAGAATCACACAAACTCTATAAATAGGCACATTCCTTTGCTGAACTCCTATATGCGTGTGTCAATGACCATAATGCCTTACCTCCGGCCTGCTCCATTTCTTTTATGCAGAACTTGGCTGTGGTTACTGCAGCAGGGTGATGGGCTGGAGCATTATCTGTAAACAGGAAGTCACTACCTCGAAGAATGGAGCAGACTCCTGCCTGTGCTGCTTTACGGACCTGAGAGGAAAAAAAGTGAACATAAAATGAAATGGTACAACATTTCCAGCCTTTAGTATCTCAGTGAAAGTTGAATTCAACAAGTAGAACATCTGAAACAGACAGCGTGCATCTGTTTAATGCGGGTGAGCAGCTACTGGTGGGACAGACCTTCGGCTTGCTGTGCACTGTGAAGCTGAGCAGGCCGTGGTAAGCTTGAAGAGTGGACGGGTAAGTCCACACAGATGCGTCCTGCTTCCTCAGCAAAGTGGCCAGGCACGACAGGATCTGCAGACGCAAGATAGAAAAAACTATCTTTGCTAGAGTTTCCAACAATAAGGAGGCAAACAGAGACAGATCTACTCACCCATCGAAGCGCTGAGGCGGTGTCAGACGTAGCCTGTCTAGACATGATGTCCAACAGAGCCTTGGTGGTGTCAGAGAACTTGGACATGAGCACTGGAACAGGAACGCTACAGAATACAAGACAGCAAGCAGATAAAAAATATATTTCAAGTCGCTCTGACACTTCTTGGGGACGCTTATTGTCGGGGGGGGGGGGGGGGGGGGGGGGGGGGGGGGGGCAACTTGAAGTCCTACCGCTTCATGACCAGGTTGAGGAGGTACGCCACTGCAGCCTGGGACTCTGTTGAATCCACAACCTCCAGGGTGGTCATCTACAAAGATCACAGACAGGCTTTATTTCCAGACAAAAAGCCTGGATTTACTTTATCTTTCAACACGTAAGAAGTTATTTGATAAAGTCTTTGTAAATGAATAAGGCAGCACTCACCAAAGCAGCAAAGTACTCTGTTTCAGTTTCCTTTCCTCCTTGACTCCGGATCACCTCGGTCACAGCTGCCAGCACTGCACAGATCTGTGAGACATGTCAGATGACAATGCTGCAGTTACAGACAGCTACCGTATCCGGGATTTGCAAAAGATATGAGATGGGCCATCAAAAAGCTCTGAGACTGCTCCCGTCACACACGAACAGAGTGCACCATTGTGAAGTCACGACGAGGGAAGGCGAGAAAGAGTGAGGTGATTGTGTTCGTGCGGGCGAGAGACTCGATAATTTTCAACCAGATTATTTCATGGCCATACGATATGAAGGCATTTGTGAATATGGTGTTATGAATAAATTAACTACCATCAGTGGTACTACCTACCTCTTTGTGGGCAGCTGAATTAGACTCCCAGTAGCGCTGAACCTTTCTGAAGGTGAGGTTGGAGCAATCCGACAGGCCGCTGAGGAAGGTGCCTGAGGTTCTTTCTGACAACATCTCATCCGGTTCCTCTTCCATAAAGGCATCTTTGCGGCTGCCTGCACTGAGCTCCAGCGGACCGGCCTGCAGATCATTGTGAAGCTTAAGAGCATCAACCGTTAGATCACTTTTTCCTGTGGGGACACAAAAAAAAAAAAAGAGATCAGCCTTCACATGAAGCTAACCACATTTTCAGACATTAGAGTTGAGGATTTTTGTGTTGCCATTTTGTTTGCAGAAATTTAAACATTTGAGGTAGCAGCATATATTGAGGATCTACAGGAAATTTAGATATACACAGAAATGCATGAGTAGAAATCCATTGTTCGTGTTGACCTGCAGTTTTGAAGTTGTTAGGGGTATATGAATTGAGCTACAGCTGACATTACAGTGACCAGTTGTCCCACTTTATGTGGGACTGCACAGCACTTTCATGCCCTGTCCTGCATGTTGAGACAACGTCTGCCAACACTATGCCCAATGAACAAATTTGCGATTCACAAGCTATCTTCGGAGTTGCTTTTTTTTTTTCTTTCACGTGTGTTAAGTGACGGTCAGACAATGGACTGTAACTTTTCCACTTTTCTGGTGGCTCTTCTTCTACTTTTTTCCCTCTTTGTAACGGAGAGCTACGCACAGCGGACTGGGGCCATTGTTTACTCTCGTGATCAGCTGATCGCGCTGAGTAGGCCTCTACTGCTGCTGCCCGAAGCAGGGCCTGAAATCCTGGACGAACTTCGGAGAAGACGTCGGGGTTGCAGAGCTGGAGCTCAGCTGAAGGCGAAGAGGAGGAGATGTAAACCATCGGTACCGGCGATTTTAACAATGAGCTAAACTGTTTCTTCAACAGGTTTAGTTCACCGCCCTCATCTGTCTCCTCCACACCTCACACCTCCCAAACACCTCTGCTGCCTTCCCCCCTCCCCCCTCAGCATTGGAGCCAGCAACACCAACAGACTTAACAAACTGGTGAAGAAGGCCGGCTCCATCATTGGCTGCAAACTGGACAGTCTGGAAAAGGTGGTGGAGAGGAGGACGCTGAACAAACTATTATCCATATTGGATAATCCTGACCACCTTCTCCACCACCTGCTGCAGGGACATCAGAGCACTTTCTCCAAAAGATTCCTCCAGCTCCGCTGTCACAAGCACAGATACAGGAGATCATTCCTGCCCGCTGCAATAAGACTGTACAATAACTCACCTCTGGCAAAATCCATCACAGTACAATAACATTGTTGTCTGTTGTATGTTTTTCTTGGTTGTTTAAATATAAAAAAAATTAAAAAAAACTTTGCACTATTGTTTTTAGTTAGTTTTAATTTAATTATTCTATTTTATTCTATTTTATTGTATATACTGTGCATTTTATGTTTAAGATTTTTACTATCTATCTGTCTGTCTGTCTGTCAGCATTTCAGCCGAATATGACACCACAAAGAACCAGAAATGCAGCAACAACAAAAACTGGAAACTATTTACAGCTGAAGCCGGTGTAAGGCGTTGCCATTTTTGTCTTAAATTTAGGTCTTAAATTTAACATTGGGTAAAATATGTCATGAAGCGACAGTACATGCGAGTGTCACAAGAAATGTGTGGCTCATGTGGATGCATTCCTACAGAAACCCAAAGATGATTAGCCAATAGATAAGGAAACAGTAGCTGATATAACTGGGGTTCAGACAACAATGCAACACTCCCAATCAGGTCAGCAGACCATGGTGTAGTAAGATAGCGTTGCATGAGACCATGTATTGTGAAACCTTAGGTTTTGTTTATGGTGCTGCATTTACTTAGTTTGGGAGTTCCGAAAATTGCATTCAAATAAAAGTTATTTTCTCATTTCTTCATGCTGAAGGCCCAACCTGTGACCTGCATGGTATATTGTGCGTGTTTATTTTTGGATAGACGTATCAAACTGTTAAGACTACCAGTCCACAAACATATTTCGTGGTTCTTTTGGTTTGTTGAGATCTGGTCATCCTACCCAACATTCATCCAACAAAGCACGTGTTTTACTTGCTGATGATTTCTCCACTGAAGGCAATAAGCCCCCAAAACAGAAGACGTGATGCTGACCATGACATTGTTGTTTAGGCACCTTTGGTCTAAGTTTGGGTCTGATCATTGGCTTTATATGGTTATAATTGATCAGAACGGAAAGTCCCAAGTTAAACCGAATGTGCATAACAACGGTGAAGATCTGATGAGCTGGATTAAAAACGTACTATTACTATTCAGCCTGTTTGTTAAACAGAAAAGACAGAAGATAGGAAGTACGATTTTCTGCTTGAAACGTTATTTGCTGATTATTATATTATATTATATTATATTATATTATATTACATGACATTAGGCTGGGCTGTTCAAAGTTAAAGGGCTAACGTTAGCTGATGTAAGCACGAGTCACAGACCCACGTGTGAAGGGTAGCTCACCGGTGGGACGACTGAAGAACCGGCTCTTAGCGGCCTGCCGAAAACGACTCGTCTGCGGGTTTGAGTCGCTACTGTGTCCTTTCTTCCACCGTTTGAGTTTCGAGCCCGTCCCAGAGCGAAGTTTCCCCGATTTGACCATCTTCGGGGTTGAAGATAAGACGCGTTACCCCCCAAAACTGTCTTTCGGAGCTCCGGATGATTCTGTCGCTTACCTAATGACGTCAAAGGTGGGTGTCGCGTGTCTGCCCCGGCCTTCACGTTATCTCGCCAGCAGATGTCGCTGTTTACCACGTACAACGCGCACAACGTGAGATGACGCCACAACAACTAAACTCCTTGACAATTGAGACTGCCATTATCTGCAGAAGATGGCCGTGTGGTGCAGTTGAAAGCTCCGGTGAAGCTGAGGGCAGTTTCACAAAAGAAGAATTAAAAACTTCAGGATAACAGAGTAAAGTGTGGTTTGACGTAGTAGTAGACTGGTAGTGCATTCTGGCAGAATCGCTGAGCAGGTGCTGCTTGGTCCAGTCAGGTGAAATTAATCCGGATTAATGCGCATTAAAGTCTGTTTTCAAAAGACGGCGAGGTCGGTCACATGTTCACTGACGGTGAATTGGAGACGAGGTGAACCGCATACTTTACTGCCAGTAAACAACAGCTGTTTAGAAGTGTATGAGGAGGTAAAGGACAAAATACGTCAAAAAGACGGCCACCTTAGTATCCATAAAAAACATTTACCAACCACTGTGTTAACTGAAACCCGTCATAATTGTATCTATCTATCTATCTATCTATCAAACAGATAAAGATATAGGCCATCAGGTTTTCTGAAACAGCCTTCTGGACTTCTAACCATTATGTAAATAATGTTATTTCCAATTAAACTAAAAAGGGTATGAGTGGAATAAAACGCATTTCCATAAACAGCTAAACAAACAAAAAAAGCCAGTTGGTGGACTGTATTTCAGGTCTTGTTTTGGAGACAAGTTCGGGTACTTTTTTTGTCGTGCTTAAAAATCAGGAAAGCAGAGAATGACTATTAATGTCCAATATTTATTAATAGTTATTCAAGTACAGTGAGCATCATTTTGTACATAAAACTAAACTATCTTGTTTGGAGTGATGAAATAAAAAAAAAAAAAATCTGATCATCTCTTATTACTCTTCGAAAGGTGCTTTCTTTACATTTCGTGTCTTTATCAGAAATATACAGTTGTGAATTAAAAATATAGTGCACATTGTTACATGACCAAACAACACATATTAAATCTGGTATTTACAGTTTTCTTTCTACTTCTTAAATTACACAACAGAAAACTTAAAAAAAAAAAAAGAAAGAGAGAATAGATGTTGCTTCTTGGGATCCCCAGTTGAACCATATTTAATTTAAGCACGAGTACAAACGGACATGACAAAGAGGGAAACCCATGTAAACAATAGTGAGTTGACATCTTTACACACAGACTGACGGACACTGGGATGTGCATCGTAGGGCTCTACTTTTAATCTAAAGTGTTTTAGTGCTTTTCAATATTCTCACTTCATTTGGAAAAAGGAAAAATAGAAAAAGGAGCAATATAAAAGCAATCATTTCTTATATAAAAATGTACACAAAGTTCCACTGCAGTACCGGCTGGGAGGTGAGCCCTACTTTTGTTCCTGCAGCCTTCTCTTGCACGTTCTTTATCTTTTATTCACTTCACTGCCTGTGCATCACTCCACAGTTAGTTATGACTGAGGGATTGATATTGACAATCACTTGGACAACAAAGTCCTTCTGGATCTTGGCGTCTTGCAGATGAGTCTTGTCGGTCAGAAGCTTCCCGGAAAAGAACCACCTCTGGCGGATCACTTCAATTTCCTCCTGTTCTTCCAATTGTTTCTTCAGCTCAGCGATGGAGTCGGCCATGCTGGCTGTCAGACGCACGTCCCTCCCTGAGAAAACCACAAGGCATGAATGAAGCTGACACAGATTTCCAAACAAGCTGTGAGACACTGAATAGCTATGAATAATAAATCTGTCTCCAGCCGAGACGAGACAAGTGCAGATGAAATGTCATATCCATGGGAAAAGCTGCATAACATGTAGTTTCGACCCAAAAAGTATTTCATATCCATACATGTATATACTGTAAACATATCATATCATACCTGTCGATAATCGCACCCGCAGCTGAAACTCTTGTCTGCATGGGGGGGATTGAGCTTGTTTTTGTGTGGAATCAGAAACTTTGCTGTCACTGGATGTTTCATTGATGAGGTTGACAGGTGGGGCTAAAGTGTAAGCTGGCAGCTGGTAACGGTTGCCCAGTTCATCATAACTTTCTGTGAGAGAGCCTGCAGAGGAGAAATAACCAACATGAACAACCAATTTTCAAAAATATCTATCACTAACAGCAACTGATTTTAACCTCGATACATAAATTGTTTCTCCACTCTTTACCATTGTTGGAGGTATGAGCCTGTCATATTCATATCAACAACATCAGTTGTTCTTCAGCTGGTGAACTACTCCTGCGTATCAGTCGATAAATATGCAGGTACAGCATTTGTTCCACCTAAGTCTGTCGTGGCTTTCTTTCCATTCACAGTGGTCACGCAGCGCTGCCACTGTTATGTAACATTTACAGCAGTAATCTCCGGACAATTGATGCATGGGATTTTGCAAACTGTTCTTTGACATTTTGAGAATCATTACAGAGCGTTATGCTGCAAGTTCCAGGACATTTACAGCTTACAATTCAAAGCTGGATGATATTTCCATATTTGAAAGGGGATTGTGTTGTGTGTATGTTTATGTGCCTTTGTGTGCTCTCATACCATGTGGCAGTGTAATGCACGCTCCATCCACTATAGCCTGTGCTAGCTCCAGGTCATTGCACTCTGCAGCCAGGGCTGCTGCTCTGAGTGCGTCCCAGATCTCTTTCCGTCCATCAAAGGCCGGGGCTGTATCCCAAAACTCATCCCTCTTACTCCTCAGCTGGCCCTCCGTCATCGGGTACTCGCTCTTCCATTTTGGACGCTCTTTCTTGAGAGGCTCATTGCGTCCTGAAGGGGGGGGGGGAAAGGGCAGAGTTCAATCCTATCTAAAGATTGATCCAAGAACTGACCCAGACTGTAACCCAAAATAATCAAGGTTGTACTCTAGCAGACAACCTTTAGTTTCTAAAAGGTTATCTGGCAGTACACCTCTGAGAGAACTACTTAGTAGGTACATAGTTTCCAAGTTGCTTCAGGCCAAAACTGCTCTAAAGATAATAGCTTAGCTCTTTACCATTACCCAAGGCACCTGTGATTAGCAGGGAATATTTTGGTGTAATTCTGATGTATATTGGTATAAGCAGAGTTGTGTCAAGCTATAATTTCTGACAAAATAAATCACACAAAACTATTTGTGAAAGTTGTACATGATCTATCTCTTGATGATCTTATATTAGAGTTTCACTACAAAGAAATATGAAAGGCGGAACAACCATTTCCCAGTCCAATATAAGATTACATTTATGAAAGATACATTAGGAAATTTAAATGCATTACAACTTTATTGTTTTCTGTAAACACCAGTGCGGTTCGACAAGGCCCAAAAGGCTCATCTTAACACGCCCATACAGAAAGATATTCAGTATGAGTTAAAAACACACCATGAAAACATACAATATGTACACTCCCCTGTAATTTTATGGACCCTATCTCTGTGATATTTAACACTTTCTATACAGGATGACTAAAGCAGATTACTGTGATGCACGGAACTGCTTTCCATTGGAACTCCAAAAGTAGTATTTTGTGCACCTGCTGCAGTGTTTTCATGTTGGCATATAGGTATGTCCAGTATATTGGTATACCAAGAAAGTCACTTTGATTCACAAAGGGAGGAAAATCAAAGTGATTATTTATAGTGTCGTGGATTACTGCAGAGGCTGGTAACACATCCACGTGCACTGACACGCACACACACACACAAGCACTGGCCAGTGGATTATAGGCAGTAATCAGGTTCCACATAACAGGATTTATCTGTCCCTATCCCATAAGGCATTGGTTGGAGAGATGAGCACTCTGTGGCCAATGAAAGGCACACACGTCTGCCACAACAAGCAGACAACAGAAACACAAAACCACTCCAAATCAATTATCCCATCTTCACAATTTCAAATTGGAGAGTGCTCAAAAACACAAAAGCATATTCAAAGCATGGTTATGCTCCTTGCCATTCAGTTTTTCGAACAAGATCAGGTCAATTCCTTTAAGTCTTAAATTACATTTACCTATGTAACACAGAAATGTATAGAAACAGTCATGTATTAATTTTGTTACTTCCCCTCATTATCTGCATTTTAGAAGGACATAGAGAAGTTTATTTATGATCAGATTTCAAAATCTAATACTTATATGATATTGATATTGTTGTATATTTATTATGTTCAGATACTTTGTTTGTATGCAGTTTAACTTGTTTACTTTCCTATACCTCATTCGATTGATATCTCATTGTTTTTCATATATTGGAGTCTTGAATTGCACAAGAATGTCCAACTTATAGTATGTCCACCAGCTGAATGTTTATGTTAAATTAAGAGAGAGAGGAAAAAAGGCTTTTACAAACGTTGATCCTACTTCTGTTGAACACAATAAGCATGCACCTATCAGATGCATTATGATGTATAACAAAGAAGAGTGCCTACAAACTTGGGCATGAGGTGTCATTCCCATCACAAAGGGATTTACATGATTTTCTATGCCATTAAAACTGCAGGCCACAACAGTGACTTAATGATGAGGCAATGGCCTGGTTATCAGGTTGAAACTTCTTTCAGAAGATCATAATTTACTAAATCTATATTTGATGCGTTAGTCAGGAAAAGTTTCAGTAGCAAAAAAACACACTTATCCATAATTGCAATATAGCAAAAGTATGTAGACTGCTTTAAAAAAAAAAAAAAAAAAAACACCTCCAGTGTTGATTACTTCATTATGTTCATGAATATTCTATTATTTTAACCTCTTTGCACAAACATGGATTTTTAGTCTTCAAGTCTAATTTTGTTGACTTGGACAGGAAAACATGCAAAAGTGCATTAACATGCCGACCAAACAAATGCAAATTATGTTGTCTGGAATCCTACCAACCTAAAACAATCATCAAGCTTGAGCGTCCTTAGACGAGGATGAAATCGATTCTTAACTGTCTACAGACAGATCAGCTATGATAGCGTGTCCTCAGCTGTCAGCCTAGCTACCTGGAAACTAAGCTTAGAAAGTTCAATTTAATGTGAGGTAACATGTTGGTTTCCCTCTTTAAGCTTAACCATTCCTGGTGAATGGAAAATACAACCAACTAAAACTCTGCAATAAAAGGAATTAAATAAATTCCTGTCAATTAAAAGGAGGTTATTTTGGACCTACTGTTATTTCCACATCATTGCCATATTCTATCTTTAACTAATACTAATTGCACCGATCTTTGTAGTATGTTATGTTATAAACGCATATATTTTTGTTCAGTTTTTTTTATTTTTATTGTTGCTTGTATAGTATTTCATTTTCAGCTTTGCAATCACAGCAAATTGATGATCATTTAATACTGATACACATATCCACAAGAAAACCATTGTAACCTTAGTATAATAACAACAACAGTAGAGACAATAACATAAAACCCCTCTGAGACTAATTATAGCGCACACAGTAAGCAGCACAAACACGAAAGCAGAAAACATGAAAGAAAAAAAAAATCCCCTTAGACAAAAATCTAAACTTACTTTTCAGCAAAATCCTAAAAGGTGTGGTTGGAGCGTGATAGTAAGTGTATTCCCTGGAGTTAGGTACTCCCATTGCTGTTCTTCCTCTGAGGTTTGATGTGAGTCAAACTTCTGTTCATCAAAAGTCCACAACAATGAGCTACCGAGAACGACCCCGAAGAAGAAGACAGCCCCTGCTGTCCAACCCGCTCGCTTGAAATAGTTTACCGGGATGTGCAGACTCAGAGCTCTGTTAACTGATGTAACACTTCCCCAGTTGCTTAAAAATGTCCACACTCCCTCCAATTTTATCCCTTCTAGTAACAAACACTCCACAGCGCTAAAATACCTCAAGATCAGTTTGTGCAAACAGGTTCATTGCATGGACAGAGTCAGTTGGGTGTCCTTGCCATCAGGTACACAAGAAGCCTAATCCTATCAGCTCTATTTAGAGACAACGTGAGAGAGACCAAAGGCAACGTGGTAAACCTATTAACAGACAATAAACCCTGGTCAGGCAATTACAGTCTGTTAAAGTTGCCACTATTTCTGGTGAATATCTCCCACAGGTGGTTGTTTTTCTTGGCTAAGCTCTGCTATTTATAGTAATCTCCCAGAAGCTGCATTCTCACTACTGAGAGTGAGCAGAGGAGAAATACAAGGTCCAATTCCTCAAAAATCACCTGAGAGGTCATGTAAATGGTAAATGGTCTGCACTTGTATAGTGTTTTATCACCTTACGGTCTCAAAGCACTTTTACATTCACCCATTCACACACTAATGAGACTGAGCTGCCATGCAAGGTTCCCGCCATCGGGAGTACATTCACACACATTCACTTGCCCAAGGACACTTAGGCATGTGGACAGGAGGAGCCAGCAATCGAACCACCAACCTTCTGATCAGTGGGCAACCTACTCTACCATCTGAGCCACAGCCATGTCTGTCTATCTTCTACTTTCAACATAAGGAAACTCATGCACCAACTAGGTCAATCTCTGATATGAAAACTCTTCATGCAGGCCCCTGCTGCTGCTGCCCAATGCATAATGCATGTAAATCCAGCCGAGCACACAGGCACTTGTTCACAAGGAATGAACAGTATTTATATAATCTGTCCTATCAGGGCAGATCTTCAGCACAGATTAGACACATGACTAAACCACGATGCTTGAGATGTTTAACACCTGAAACTGTAAACTTTCAGATGGAGAATGAGTTCCATGCAACAGGGGTGCAGCTGGAACTCGATGCATGACTTGTTAAAGCTTCGTCTTACTGCCCATCTGGTGCTGTATGTAGGTATTATTATGTAAAGTGCTGCATTGTACTGGTTGTGCCCTGATATATTAATGAAAGCTTGACGTCTCAGTGATTCATGACACAAGCAATTTCCATTTAGTGGAAGACAATGGTAACACAAAACAATAATTACATGTAACAGTAGTGGGCCTGCAGGAATATAGACTCTTTCAAGCTCAGGAGCCTCATTGCCCCTTATTGTAACCACCTTTCATCTCAGGTGTAACAGCAGCCTGCAGAAATAAATGTATAGAAACTGTTTTATTCACAGTTTATTATTCCATGTCTTGACTATAAAGCTGTTCTCTTGTGCATTCACTAAAATTAGAGGCTGCTGTCCAACGTGTTTCTGATTTCTTACCTCCACGTTTTTTGCTCCTTGTCGAGCTTCGGGCGCTCCCATGTCCATCCATCCTACTCCTCCCCACACAGCCTCCCATCACTGTCCCTACAATCAGAACCAAGAAGAAAAATCACTCACTGTCTCAATCATGTTTAACATGTACTCCAATATAAATACTTTGAACTCCAATATAAATACTTGGAACATGTATCATTTAAACGACACATCAATTATGATGTGAAATTAAGAGCGGTATATGAAAAAGCATCATCAGGGAATATGACAGCTCAGCACTCCTTGTTCCTGCGAGGTCAGGCAGGCTGCTATGTTTATGTCACGTGTACTGCCAGCTGACAGAGACACGCGCCTGGACCTCATGCCACTCTCGCTCTTATTTTCCATTCACACGTTAAAAAAAATTTTTTTTATGTACTACTGCAATTTCTGTTATCAATTTTCAAATTAGCAGATGTGTCTCATAAGGGGTTTGATAAGTCTTATCAATCACAGGCCGTTTTCTGTATCATTATTTTGAAAAAAGAAAAGCTGTGATTCGTTTTGCCTACCGGAAATCCAGTCTGCTAAATTATGCATTCGTCTGCAGTTTGCTTGCCACATCCGAACTTGCTTCCAAGTGAAGTTATCACTGGATGTTGAAGCGACGATCAGCTGAAGATACAAGCCAGCAGGAACAGACACGGCGGTGTGTCTGTGCAGCGCTGGCGGGCTGGTGACCACTCTGGTCCTGAAGAGCCTCCAGAAAATCTCAACTGCTTCTCCAAAAAAAGGAAAAAACGCAATCAATATTTCCAGCAAATCATAATGAACAGGTCTCACCAGCACAATCCGTTTGTCCAGAATTAAAGCGTTACCAGTCTGGGCGCATGCGCACCTTTGAGCAAATGCGTCAGAATAAGATCAGAAACAAAGAAACAACTCCTTCAAAATAATAGTGTGAATTTGAAATAATTAACCATTCATTTTGCAAACATCTTAATAATCATTATACTAAAAACTGTCTTTACGATAAAACGTACATACAAAGACAAAATTGTAAATGTCATGTTTTCAGTTATACTGCAATACACTTTTGTATTCGTTAACGAGGGTTTTAGTCTGAAATATAGAGCGGAAGTTGAATTATTTGTATTATTGTTAAGGCAAATTGATGTCTCATTGTCAAAGCAGTCTTTTCCTAAAATATGGTATTTGCAATAAAAACGTATTATTAAAAAGTATTATTTCTATAACTTTGAAATTGAAAAATAGAAGTTGTTGCTGGTGTTTCTACCTAAAAAAAACCGAACTATAAATACAACAATATTGAGCAAATAGTTGTACTGCTTTTAGGCTACCTTTGTACAAAATGCTTGATATACTAGCATCTACAAATATGCCATTTTAAGATGTTTATTTAATGTTTAAATACAATAAACCATATCATTTTAATTTATATTAGATTATTTAATATCCTTGTCTGGGAACACAGGTAATCCTACTCGGTTTAATCTTGGCACAAAAATGTAGTAAACACTCTAAACCTTATCCACTAATTCATTTCAAGTGTATGCAGGTAAAGGTAAAAACAGAAACACCTAAAACTGTAAATAACTTGAGATGTCTGATCAGCCGCAGGGTAACTCGTTGCCTTTGGAACAAATTCAGTCTTCCACAGAGTCATTGCACATAATCCCTGAAGCATGTGTGGTGAAATACTTGATTATTCCACTGTGCTTGACTTTGTCCTGTCCTTCAGAAAAAAATATTGTTTAGTATGTGAGCAGTTACCATCTGAGAATGTGTGCACATAATGAACCAGGGTATGGAGTTATTTGTACCAAACAAATTATGCTTATCCCATAGCTGCCCGTGCAACAACCACATCTAGCAGTTGTAACGGAAATTGTGAAAACCAAAACAGAAGTGTAACACCAACCTACCCAAGTGCAAATAGGAGGAGGGGGGGGGGAAATGCATGTGAAGTTTTGATAATATAATTAAAAGGTTATTGTTTCCCATTTATTAGGATTGATGACAACCTCTAAATTAAATTAATTCATATAAAATTCTTTAAAAATCTGCAGGATTCTTGGTTTTTATCATTTATTACTATCATTATCACTAATTCTGATCTTCCAAACAGCTTCTGACCAAACTAGACATGTTAAACACTGACATCTACTGGAAGATGAAATGCTGACAGGTGCGTCTGTTTCAGAATGGGCGAATGTAATGAGCAACAGCAGGGTGAAAGCGGGTTAGTATCAAGCTGAAATCTGCTACCATCCCATAATCTCCTCTCTTCGTCCAGCAACCTCTTTCTTTTACGTTCCCCTTTTAACTGAAAGCACCAGCACCAATTCTCAATTTTCCAGCACTTCAAGTGCATTAATCGATAAATATTAAATACTTTTCTTAATCCATACTAAAATGTCTTCTTGCAGTGCACTGTTTCATGTAAGTGAGAAATTCCTCCTTTGCAAGGAAAATGTATTTGTTTCTCTTTTCCTTTAATTCGGATTCATCTGAACTGCTGTGTCTGCTTATCTGTGATGTGTTCATGTGAATCTGCACATCAAATCTGGCATGCAGCTCAATTAATCCTCCCATTCCAGCAGCATGTCTCTGGGTGTGTCTGCGTAACACTGTGACATAACCCTGGATGCTGGAGTCTGTCGGCTCAGTATATTTGTAAAATGATGCTGGAGGGAATTCATAACAGACGGTGAAGTAGACACGGGTGCTTACCTTAAAATTTCCAGGACAATAACAGTAAATGAAAATAGATTAATTTCGTACAAATAAAAGGAAACTAGCTTCTTAACAGTAATGCCCCATAGTAAAAAAAATTATATTGACAGTGTAGAATTATTAAAATAAAGCAAGTTATAAAGATTTATTAACTTAACATACAAAATACAGATAAATAACATTATCATTGTACTACAGTTTTCCATGAATGTTTAAGTCAAATGATAATAGACTGAAGAGTGCAAAAAGGATAGGGAGGGGAGGAGTCAACATGAACCACTGTGTCCTCAACTTGAGTGTTTTCTTCTTTTTCTTTTTAATAAAAATCACCTTGAGCAGAACAAGCTGAGAGTCTGCTTTGAAAAAAAAAAAAAAAAAAAAATCATTATTTATCCGATAGTTCAGTCAGTGTATATGCCCTACAAAAATATAAAATGCATGTAAGCACAATCACCAGAGTCAAGTAAAACCAGTTTGTAAAAATAAGTAAAACCCAGAACCGCAGAAAGTTTTTGAGGTATTGGACGTTGACGTGACTCCATATCTGCAGTCATATGTAGCCACCAATCAAGAATCCTTTAAGCCAACCTGATAAAAGTAGGTTGCCAGACCAAGACAGACAAATTATGCTACAGGTATGCCTAGCAGAGTCTGTCATACGGGTATGATGTCCTTTTTAACTGGGAAGCCGTCCCACGTCAAACCATCGCAGAGTGGTGCATGTCCAGAGGGAAGGAGAACACGCGTCACCCAGTGGCTAAAGAGAAATGACACCGCTCAAATTACAACACGCATGAGGCAACATTGAATGCGTGAACACCTGAACAGTAAATCTGTACAAACATCAGAAAAACACACCTTCTCTTCTCCACGCCCAAGAAAATTTTCCAGTTATTCAGCTTGCCATAGCTGAAGGGGTTTCTGTAAACCTGGCAGCACCATAAAAGAAACAGAAGAGGGACAATTAAAAAACAGTCAAGGTAACTCTCATTTAAACCCCAACAACAAATGTCCTTTATTTATTTGAGGGTTTGCGGTTCATCATAAAAGAAACTCCCTTGAATCTAGAGAGGACAGTCCTAGCCCAAAGGCTTGAAGTACCTGCTATGTTCAACTCTGCCAAAGATGTCTTGATTTTTAACATATTAACATTATCATAAAATAAAGCCGGACTCAAATGTACTATCCCATTATTGTTTGTTTTTGTTTTCTTTTGCTTTTTGAGTGTATATATTTGTTGGGGTGTTGTTCGAGATCCTGTTTACAGCAGAGCCCTTCTCTTATCACAACCTGAATGTGTTTATCTAAATGCTTACCCTTCCCCGTTTGGCCATTCGCTTTGCTTCTTTGCTGTTCATATGTCTTTCAATGCTGGTCTCCCCTCTGGATATGAGAACTGCATGCCAAATGGTTAAAGCTCCCAGGGCTACTGCCACTGTGCTGAAAGAACAAAGCACATTTCATTTCATCCACTGCCAAGATGATAAAAGACAACAATCCAGTCTCAGTTCCATACTAACTAATATTAAACCAGTGTGTATGAGAGAAATCAATGTATTTTGTTGTTTGATAAAAGAGGTGTCCAATTTCAAAACTTGGATCCTTCGGGAAATTATACTTGACACTGAGGGAGAAGAATTGCTTTCCAGAAATGTAATACTTTATCTTTTGTTTTTTGAGATCCTTTCGGAGCCGTTTCAACACGATCTATGATTTGATTTCTTTACAAATGTGTGCAGCACCTCCATTTCCTTTGCATTGCGGTACAATAATGTCCATCGACAAAATGCTTAAAAAAAAAAAGGAGCATATCTAGTATGCACAGATATCTTTGAGTATACTTTATTTAAACACTTTTGCCAGTATGAGCACATTGAATGGACTTGGGTAACATTAGGTGGCATGTGTGTGGCAAGTTACAACATGAAATGCCTGCATTACCTGGTGAGCACCCACATGTAGATGATGCTCTTATGAATCATCTTATCCCTGAAGGTGTACGGAGGAGCAGGTGTTTGAAAGTTGGTCTGAACAAAAATAGAAAACAGGATAAATTACACAACTGGTAGAAAAAAAAAAACCCAATATAAATGGTGTCTTTGTGCGTTTTCTGTTAAGAGTCTACCTGGCCAGGGGGGAGAAGCCCTATAAGAAGTCCCATTCCTGTCACTGGTATCCCTGGCTTTTCCAAATCCAAATGCTTAAAGCGCTAATGTGATAGCCCAAATACACACACCCGAGTGTTAAAGACAGAAACAAGGTAGTGTTAGAACCTTATATCCCACTGAGAGAGATAGCAGACATGGAGGGAAATTAAAGAGACAAAATGCCAAGTAGATGTACAGGTAACAGCTGTCAAATTGTCTCACCTCAAGAGCATTGTATGCATCTAGGAACAGATTTCTGCCACTGATGCTGCAGTAGGCACAGCCCAAGGTCAGGGAGAGGCAGAAGCAGAAGAAGTAACGGTGGTTGAAATGGCCCACGCAGTTATTCAACCAGGCTGAGATGCCGACATTAAGGAAAACCAACTTCGTGTCTCTTCGTAGAATCACTACGCGCATTTTCTGACTCTGCTTATCAAACTTATCTGTTGGTATAGGTTAAGCACAAAGGATACGACAATGATGGTCCATTTTCAGAATGCACCTGCAAAGATAAAAGAAGGAATTAGTGTGATTGAAGTGACAGACATTTTATCTAGTTGGGGTGTTAAAGGAGATTGAGCTATTAGTGATTTGTAGGAACTGACATTCGTATCTAAAATGGTAAAATCACATGGTCTTTCAGAACCAATAGATTTTATGGAGGCTTTTCCATGACTGTCTTTACATGCAGAGCGACAGCAATGCTGGACAAACAAACTTCCGAAGTTATGTTCAGGTTTTTGATATTCATTCTGTCACTACTAAGGACCTTTTATCCACCATCATGAACACAGATGATCCATGTTACCAAAACACCTGACAGTAATAAAACATTAAGTAAATATCAAAAAGAGAAGAAAGACTCCCATTGACTCACCTGTTACAGATTCCACAGTGGTGTGTCCTTGCTGGTTTAGGCATGATGCACTTTTTACAGACTGATACAAAAGGACTGTCATGTTTTTCCTAAGAGAAAGAAAGACATTTTTTTTTTTGTATTACTAAAGTAGCCAGATTACCAGGAATGTTTGTGGTTCAGCTGAAAAGTGGAGTGGATGTCTTACTGTAGGGGGATACCCGGGGGAGGTCTTGGTAGCTTTGTAGTAATGGAAAGCAATCATGACGAGGTTCCAGTGTCCATAACAAACGTGCCAAGCAATCCATGCAGGGGAGTACGTGCTGAAGATCAGCGGCAGGAGGACCCCATAGGCTATCCCCACGATGGAGCTGGTCAGTATCACCACCAACCAAACAAACACCTTTCAGACAAAAGTGGGAATATAATCAATACAGGGGCAAGAGAAGAAAAGTAAGCCCAATGAAATTATCTCCATTTATGTAAAAAAAATTTGAATATATGATCAGATTTCCATTTGAGATAAACAAACACAATCTCTGAAAACTATTACCACACAATCCATTGTATTGTTCTTGTCCATGTTGTCAATACATACACAACAATGTTATGAAAAAGTATGTTAACCCTAAGGCTAATAATCCAGAGATTATTTGTGCACATCCTTTCCTATACTTAGGTCAGGGGTGTCAATATGGGATCAAATTACATCAACGCATGGGATTGAAGCTCCCAAAAGTTTTAATGGGCTGAAAAAAAATTCAACATTTTGCCCTTCCAGTGTTGGGAGACCGTGTCTATAAATGGAGAATGATTTAGAACAGTACTGGAACTGTGGCTACTCTTACTAGATGTGGCCACCCATGAACTGAGAGTACCAGCCAAAGGCTTAAAGGAGGCATTTGAGCTTGTTAACGTCTCTGTTCTACAGCTCTTTAACAAGACTCATCAGTGCGTGCCTGAAGTTTGTCAAAGAGCACTGACACCACTGTGCCCCTGGGAAAATGTTTTGTATACTGATGAAACAAAGGTTGAATTCTGAGGGTTGTGTTTCGTCTGATCTGTAACTACCATAAATACCTGCACTGAGGTTATTGATGGTAAAGGAGGTTCTGCTAGTTACTAAATTTGAGGGGTAACTTTGTTTTTTTTTCATCAGCATTGAAAGTGTTAAATGAGCACGCTAACAAACGATACCAAAAAAAATTATAATTGATTCTTCGTCATTAGCTTAAGTATATTGTGTTTATCTATGCTCGTGACTTGGTGAAGATCAGTTCATATTTTGACCAATTAATGTAGAAATAAAATGATGACATTATATGAGCAGACAACCAAACGAGCACTCACCAAACCAAACCAGCGGGTGACATAATCCACAGTCCAAAACACTGGTTCAAAGATTGAGTCAAAAACCACATCTGAGTCTGTGAGGGAGTTAAAATAAAGTGACTGCACCAACAGTCTCATGTAAACCAATATTTCCTTAGTCCACAAAGGCAGCCTGTTCCTTCCTCGCCGGCTACAGGACCTTAACCGCACACAGCACAGCAGGTGCAGCACAGAGCTGGGACACCACCGCATCCTGCATTGGTAAAATGTACACACCTGCGAGGAAAAGAAAGAAATGATGAATGAATGATGGGCTCTCTCAGCCAACCTGAAATACACATGCCTTAAATAATACAACTCTATTTTGTTCATGTTAACACTAACTGCGGCTATAACAAGTACACCTACAACAATAAGGGTATGGAAAGAAAACTCTACTACCAATTCAACATGAGGCTGATTATTTGGATATAATGTAGGGAAATTAACCCAAAAGACAAAAATAAAAGCAGCACATCTATCCTTACAAATTAATAGCTGTACACAGCTAATGAAACGTATAATATCAAAATTACCAAAAGTTGAATCATTCAACCTTGATTTTTTTTTTTTTTTTTTTTGTACTAAAGTTGTTTATATAACTCTCTATACAGTTTGAGCCAAATGACACACAAACTTAATCCGGTGGGCCTACAGTTTAATGAAATATTCATAACAGAAATGTAGAGGTAACCAAACAAACATCAGTCTGGCTCTGCAACATTCCTTGCAGGGTGGAGTCTGGATGACAGGACAGTGGTCTGGTTGACAGGACAGTGGTCTGGATGACAGGACAGTGGACTGGTTGACAGGACAGTGGTCTGGATGACAGGACAGTGGACTGGTTGACAGGACAGTGGTCTGGTTGGGACTTTAAGCAGCAGCAGCAGCATTCAGCTTCACTCCAATCAATCAATCAATCAATCAAAGGTTTATTCAGAGACCACTGCAAGGCGACTGTCTCGAGCCGTCGCCACATAAAAGCACTGACAGTCACTTTGTCCATGATACACATGGCTGTAAACGGTCCCGCTGAATCATAACGCCGCCAAATCCGTTTTGTTTGGACGTCACACTGTTTTCCTATTCAAATGCCCGACGCTGTTTGCTGCGGCTCATTTCCTGTAATATTCAATAACATTTCGGATTTAGAAGGGAGTACTTACTATTCTATGAAGACAGGAAAATATCCGAGACCGTCGCTTCTGTCGACATTTTCAAAAATTAGACAAAAAAACCAGGATGAATGACATGTATCCGCCAAGAAGTGCAGGATCAGAGACCTGTGACAGTGAAGAGATCCGAATCCCAACCGGGAGTTAGTACGCATGCGCCGGCATGACGCCGAAAGGCATCATGGTAGTCCGAGTCACACATTTCGGAATTATTATTATTTTTTTTTTTTTTCATCGTCACGAATTTACCCTGTTTATGTCTAAATTGGCTATTTCACACGTTTCTAAACATACAGTCGCTCGTACAAACGTCGACTCGGTTAAATCAGTCATAGACGTGTAAAAACTAGGAGTCGCGAGCGATCGCGCTCAGATTTATGGGATTTGTAGTTCTTACACGCGCACACAGCGGCTCTGCTAAGCTACACTTGCACGCGAGTTTTCCACGTGGAACCTGTGTGAAACGGTGGATACCAACTTTACAGCTTCAAACCAGCCTCGGTCGTTGTTGTCAGTAAAAAAAAAAAAAAAACTAAAAAAAATATGTCGTTTTGTTTTAATTTCGACCTTCCAGCACAAACAACAAACCCCGATGACTTGGGTAGAAAGGAAGTCCAAACTGAAAAGAAAGACAATGCTGCTAAATCTGTGAGTAATGTTTACCTCAGCAATGATATGTTGCACCCAGAATATTTAAAAACCGACAGGACAATTTATAATGCCAGATTGTAGTTTCCTTCTACACATGACAGTCGACAAGCTGTCGATCAAGTATGGTCGTTGTTAAAAGACATTACATTAATATGCTCGTTGCATGCAGTAGCGCATGTAACTTTATCAGGGCTGGGGGCCGTGAGGGGAAGAAGACCCTTTGCAAAGCACTTACTGCTTAGTGGTGTCTTAAATAACGTTGTAGGAACAGCAGCATTTCATTCCATTCCTATCTATTATCATGCAAAACCATTTTTTTTTTTACTCATAAGAATACACTGAAACATTTCTTAACCTGTAACACAACACATATATAGGCCTAAGTTAAGCCTGCAGTTTTGGGCTTTTTTTTTTTTTTTCAAATGAATAATATCTGCTGTATGGGTGGTTCTATCAAAATCAACAATGAATATTATTCTGTTAGGGGTGTAGCCACTAGAGAGCGTGGGTTGATAATGTATGTGGTTATTAGTCGTGATGTCACAGCTGAGGCATTTCAAAAAAAAAAAAAAAAGTCACAGTGGAAAACAAACAAGTTCACACTGGTCTTAAACTGTATGACTTAGAGTTATATCAGACACCATCTGAAGAGTTGTGCTCTTGTAGGTGTGACACTTTGACCAACCAAGCAGTGTTTCAGTCACACACAGAGAATCACATGCTGATTTGTAATAGTCTCATGTTTGAAGTTCATCAACCAGTAAACCACCTTTTAATCATGTTGAACAGAACAAAATGACAGAAGTAAGAAGGATCCCAGATGCTGCAACATTCAGTTCATCAGCAGATGTTACTTTGCCATGCTAACTGAAGTTTGGTACTATTTATTAAAAAAATTAAAAAAAAATAAAAAAAAAAAAAATATTATTAAAGCCTCAAAACACTGTTTCAACATTTCCACTAGTTATTTTATTTCATAGGATTTACAAATTAATGCTTTTTTTATGTAATTAAGTTAGCAAGATATTGTATACTCACTGAAAGCTTTAATAATCTTAACCTTAACAGTTGTCATTGTGTTTCTTACCAGACATAGCTTTCAAAACAGCTACATAAAGGCACTCACAATTCACTGGAACTTCCTTTGAAGACTCAAAAGTGATTTGCTCAAGTAGCGGAAGTTGAATTTTAAAACCAAAGCGTATTTGGGTAGATGTAGGCTGTGTAGGCCCTTTATTTCCCAGTCAGACTGTATTCAGACTCACACTATACATACAGTGGTGTGAAAACATGTTTGCCCCCTTCCTGTTTCTTATTTCTTTGCATGTTTGTCACACTTAAATGTTTCAGATCATCAAACAAATTTAAATATTAGTCAAACAAAAAATGCAGTTTTTAAATGAAGGTTTTTTATTACTAAGGGAGAAAAAAAAATCCAAACCCACATGGCCCTGTGTGAAAAAGTGTTTGCCCCCTAAACCTAATAACTGGTTGGGCCAACCTTGGCAGCAACAACTGTAATCAAGCGTTTGCGATAACTTGCAATGAGTCTTTTACAGCGCTGTGGAGGAATTTTGGCCCACTCATCTTTGCAGAGTTGTTGTAATTCAGCCACATTGGAGGGTTTTCGAGCACGAACCGCCTTTTTAAGGTCATTTAAGGTCAGGACTTTGACTAGGCCACTCCAAAGTCTTAATTTTGTTTTTCTTCATCCAGTCAGAGGTGGACTTGCTGGTGTGTTTTGGATCATTGTCCTGCTGCAGAACCCAAGTTGGCTTCAGCTTGAGGTCACGAACAGATGGCCGGACATGGCCAGGATGTTTTGGTAGACAGTAGAATTCATGGTTCCATTTATCACAGCAAGTCTTCCAGGTCCTGAAGCAGGAAAACAGCCCCAGACCATCACACTACTACCACCATATTTTACTGTTGATATGATGTTCTTTTTCTGAAATGCGGTGTTACTTTTACGCCAGATGTAACGGGACACACACCTTCCAAAAAGTTCAACTTTTGTCTCGTCAGTCTACAGAGTATTTTCCCAAAAGTCTTGGGGATCATCAAGATGTTTTCTGGCAAAAATGAGACGAGCCTTAATGTTCTTTTTGCTCAGCGGTGGTTTTCATCTTGGAACTCTGCCATGCAGGTCATTTTTGCCCAGTCTCTTTCTTATGCTGGAGTCATGAACACTGACCTTAACTGAGGCAAGTGAGGCCTGCAATTCTTTGGATGTTGTTGTGGGGTCTTTTGTGACCTCTCGGATGAGTCGTCGCTGCGCTCTTGGGGTAATTTTGGTCGGCCGGCCACTCCTGGGAACGTTCACCACTGTTCCATGTTTTCTCCATTTGTGGATAATGGCTCTCACTGTGGTTCGCTGGAGTCCCAAAGCTTTAGAAATGGCTTTAGAACCTTTTCCAGACTGATAGATCTCAATTACTTTCTTTCTCATTTGTTCCTGAATTTCTTTGGATCTCGGCATGATGTCTGGCTTTTGAGGATCTTTTGGTCAACTTCACTTTGTCAGGCAGGTCCTATTTAAGTGATTTTTTTTTGATTGAGAACAGGTGTGGCAGTAATCAGGCCTGGGTGTGGCTAGAGAAATTGAACTCAGGTGTGATAAACCACAGTTAAGTTATGTTTTAACAGGAGGGGGCAAACACTTTTTCACACAGGACCATGTGGGTTTGGATTTTTTTTTCTCCCTTAATAATAAAAACCTTCATTTAAAAACTGCATTTTGTGTTTACTTGTGTTATCTTTGACTAATATTTAAATTAGTTTGATGATCTGAAACATTTAAGTGACAGACATGCAAAAAAATTGGAAATCAGGAAGGGGGCAAACACTTTTTCACACCACTGTAGCTGAGGGAGTGCTTTTATTCCTTAACCGTGTGTTCTACTTTGTGTTTTGCAGACAGAAGATGAAACCAAACCAGCAGAGCCAGTAAAAGAGGCCAAAGAGTACCTTCCACCATATGACCCACAGTTTCTCCTCATGGATGCTGTCTTTGAAACGGTCACCATTGGAACTCTTCCTCCTCTGCACTTCCTCAACGAGACTGTGTTTGAGCAGACGGCCGCGGAGAGAGAGGACAAGGAGAAAATTCTCTCTCGCTCGGCAGAGCAGAGGTCTGATCTCATCTCTGGCGTGTACGAGGGAGGGCTGAAGGTGTGGGAGTGCACTTACGACCTTCTGGAGCTGATCGAGACACATGGAGAGACCTTTGGAGGGAAGGCGGTTTTGGATTTGGGCTGTGGCGCGGGGCTGTTGGGAATACTGGCTCTGAAGCGAGGAGCCATGCAGGTCCACTTCCAAGACTACAACAGTACAGTCATTGAACAGCTCACAGTGCCGAATGTAATGCTGAACTGCCAAGAGGATAATGAAGAAGACAGTGAGGATGAGAAAGAAGGGAGGCCCGAGGGAAAAGTACACAAGGAAGACGGTTGCAAAAAGAAGGTGAAAGAGGAGGGAAGGGATAGCGACCCACCTCCTAAGAAGCCAGCTATAGACCTATCCCAGCACCCATCACTAACCAGGTGTCAGTTCTTCTCTGGTGACTGGAGCACATTTCTTCCTATGGTTCTAAAGACGGACCCACCGCCCAAATACCACATTATATTCACATCAGAGACCATCTACAACACGTCATACTACCCTGTGCTACATGAAACCCTCCACAAACTGCTGGCACCAGATGGACTCGTTTACCTCGCCACCAAATCCCACTACTTCGGTGTAGGTGGTGGACTGCATCTGTTCGAGACGTTTGTGGAGCAGAGGGGTGTTTTTTCTCTGGAGCGCCTGTGGGATGGGGAAGAAGGACTTCAGAGACATGTAGTAGTGCTGCGTTTCAAAAAGCCAAAGGACACTTGAATACGGACTGTCGGGGACTCTTATGCTCTGTTAAAATGGATTTATTGATGCACAATTTCATGAAAATAATAATCCCAGGACTGACTTTTAGTATGTTATATGAAGCACGTGTATGTTAAAACCACAGTGGTAAAACAAGTTACAGCTGAGATAAAAAAAAAAAAAAATGCTGTCTCATCTCCTATTCGCTCTTTGGTCACCTCCACCATCTTACACTTCCTATATAGAAATTTGAATATGTCTGCCAGTAACTGAAGTGCAGTTGAAAGGGGCTGTTACTGGTCTTTAGATGCATGGGGAGGAAAGAAAGGAAATGGGCTCAGTGACCTTTGCGAGTGATTTCCCCAGTGTTCAAACACCAGCATGAAAGCCAGGATTGTTTCTGAAGTCCAGCGCAAAATGTCAATTGCAACTTATCCCACCAGCCCAAGGATGTAGTTTGAAAGTGGATTCTAGAGTCACTGCACATCAATGGTGGGACTCTGTGGGGTCTCTGTGCCTCTTATTCTGCTGGTTTCATCTCAGTTTAATTCAATACATAATCTGTGGTGTGCTGCATTGCAAAACAAAAAGCCACGTATTGGTATTACACATCAGTGAAATATGCACCTTAGTGCAAGGAGGGACCTTTGCTGTAATTTTTAAAGCACTGTGTGAAATCCCCTTTTTGTCCAGATCAAGGAAATCCATTGAATTAATTTAACTGGGCTTTTTTTTTTTTTTTTTTTTTTTTTTGAGGAAGTGCGCATCAGGTCCAGACTAGTTTCTCATATTTGAGGTGACAAGGTAAAGAGGATGAGGAAATCAGGATTTTTACAGGGTCACTGCACAATGAAACTGTTAATAGCACTGCCTGCTGGCTTGTTTAAATAAGCCAAAGGAATTGTCTGCCAATCTGATCATATTTTGTCCAGTGAATTCACTGGGATGCCCTCAGGCCGACGTTATTATGTGCTCCCAAGTAGAACAAATCGGTAATCCTTTATTCCTTCTGTTATCGGGCTGCTAAACGCTGACTGCAGGCATTTTAAATGACTGAGATATTCTTTGACATTGGAAACTTGTATGGACTATAACTTATTTGTATCTAGACCATAACATTTTAGATACTGCAACTCTTTTGCTCGTGTCGACCCAAGTATGTTAATCTGTTTCCTCTGAAATCATGACTATTCTACTTCCCTGGGATTTTTAAAGTGTGTGCTTGGACAGGGTTCAATAAAGTTGTCAAAATATGAATTTTAGAACTTTGGTGTTACCCCGTTGACCTACTTCTGTCCTGTTCTTTTTATTGTACACAATCAGTATCGCAACCCTAACAATGTTTGACCATCAGAGAGCATACACGTTTTTTTTAGAGGCTGTGACCTTACCTTAAAAAATGACACCAGCTATACAAATAATCACACGAATCTTTATCATCCTACACATGCCCATGACGCAAGTACTATGCGCTGCCCGGTTGATAAATGCTATTCACCAAAGATAAAAAAAAAACTCTTTGAGGAAACATAGTGTCACCAGCTTAAACATGACTTTGCATTCTCAACGCCCACTGTGTGCGTGAACTGAATTTCCAACTGCCTTTTATGTAAATATACTGTAGTGTTAAACACTGTTTCACTCATACGCACATAAAATACACCAAACATGGTTTCTGTTTGCATATAGCTGGCCGGCAAACTTCCAGAGTGTCGGCTTCGTCATCGTCTCTCATCTCGACAGCTGTTCATGGCCTGTGGGGGAATTCCTGGTTCCCCGAGTAGACGCAGCCTTTCCCCTGCTTACTTTATGGGAACAGGGGGCAGGGCAAGTCAGATGGTTTTCCTCAGAAACTATTATATGTTGATTCACTGTGAGGGGGCGTGCTGTTCACTCCCACTGCTTCCTTCTTACTGGGAAGTGACTGTCAGGCTTACCGTACGGAGGGAGGGTATGAAAAAACAAGAGAGGAGGTAGGCTGATCGGTGATATGAAAGGTGGTGGTATTTAAGGTTCTTTGCTCTGAATGTCAGACACTACGCTGCATCCTTCGTTGGGACTTGGTGGACATGGGAGAGTGAGCAGAACATGCAGGTGAACTGGGGAGGGATGTATGTTCACTTGAGTGTGGTAAAGCTTGCTGCTGAGTCAACGCTCAAACATCTTTCTGTCGAAATGGAATTGCTGAAGTGTGTTTAAAGTTTCACTCCGCAAGAGCGCAGTCGCGGGAGGCCTTTATGAGGAGGTTTATTTCTCATATATCCAGGATCTGAATTGAAATTCTTCAGTGAAAGACTGGGGTAAGTATATATATATACAAAACATTATGTTTTTTTCAAACTGAGCCCATTTTATTTCAAATGATTACATTATATTATATGTTTCACCAAAACTTCAAGCGCCAAACATTCAGCTTGTTTCACATTCAGCAAGTTGCAACATTTTTGAGGTAGAGGTAGGAAAGAGTTCTTACAAAGATATACTAACTTCCACATTTTCTGAACATGTTATACTATGTTAACCAAACTGATCTTTGAATGAGGGTTGTTTAATTTTGTGATGACCTTAAGACTTTGTTTATGCCCTCGTTGGTGTTTTTTTTGTGTCTAGTAAATAGGCTGTAGAACCGGTTGTTTCTGCGGCCGGAAAAATATGAGTTTCCTGAACGTGTTCAGGTGTGGCCTTCCTTAGAAAGTTCATTGTACTTTACTGTGCCATAAAAGAATGCACACACACATAATGAATAAACTACAGCGACTGAGATAACATTGAGAATTTATTTCACTCTACTGTCACTGTCAATATTGACCTCAGGCCTTGAATGAGGTGATTTTTAAGTGAGGGAAGAGAATCTGTACTGTAGCACAGGTTGCTTAATATCAAACTTACTTTGCAGGGTTCAAAGATGTATTGTGTGTCACTAATTACACTGTCCCAAAGTTCTTTCCTTGGGAGTGTACGACTATAACTGATGAGTAATTTCATTGTTTGACCAGAGCACTATCACCAAGATGATGATTCAGTGCTTACATCAGCCCCATAGACAGACTTCCATTTCAGTGACTGTGAAAGCATTTCCAGGAATACATAAGTTAAGGAATGATTGGATCCCTCACATGACCTGGAAACTCTCCATAAGCTCTGTCTAACCACACAATTGGATCCATTCAAACGTAACTGCATTACGGAGGTTTGTTTTCAACTTTGCTTTGCTTTTTTTTTTTAAACTTAAATAAAATGCCTCTCAAGCTGTTACCAACTCATTAAAAAGTTTTTTTTAATTGCACTACTGTATGATGGAAATGCCAACTATGACTGATCGCTGTTTAAGATCAACTTTAGTCACCAATGTAATGGCGTCTTGCTCAACCCTACAATGGAAGAAGGGGAGCTGACGTTATCATCTCATCATCCTGCTTTTCTTGAGAAATGGGGACGTATGACTTTACCCCCAACATGCTGCTCAACATGTTGTGTCAATGCTCTTGTTCCTGTTTTTATTCTCACACTTTTTATCGTTCATTTTTATTAAAAGATTTTATGCTGTATTACTGGTGACAAGTGGCTTTAATTTCCTTTTTTAATATTAGGC
The DNA here is from genome assembly GCF_022577435.1 of Embiotoca jacksoni. NCBI lineage: Eukaryota > Metazoa > Chordata > Actinopteri > Embiotocidae > Embiotoca > Embiotoca jacksoni. The sequence goes on along the minus strand of NW_027185252.1, from coordinate 10,795,817 downwards.
AGAGAGCTAATTAAGAGGTGAATAAGAATAGATGAAGAGACTCCTGGTTTTTATAAGTGCTCTACTATGAGAACTGAATTCCATAGATGGTGGCATCTTCAGGCGTCATCTATGGACTCAGTTCTTTTGGGATGGTACTCTGAATTCAACTATACTGCACAGCGCCATGAGAGCAGAAACCATGATCATGTGAAAGCATTAAGACTCGTGTGGTATAAATTATATCTCAGGTTTTCAACATGTAACTTATATATTTAATTTCTATTGTATATTGGTGGTTTCTTAAAATCATGAATACGGATTTAATTTCTAATTTTACTGTGAATAAAGTAAACATTTCTGATCTGTCTTTATAAATGTGGATGTTAAGCATATTGTAGCGTACTGTAACTTGTTAATAAAGTAAGTCAAAGTGAATTATTTTTCTCTGTAATTTATCAACTAATAACATTTTATTTGAGGTATAAAGCGAATTCGAAATGTGAGTTACACAGTACACAAGAAAAAAGGACAAATACAGGGGCTGCCATGTTGCATAATAACTAACACATGCAGAACTAATTTTTTCAGATCTTATCTCAGCTCTAGTTCTACAAAATCTGTCGCACTGGTAACGGCATTTAGCAACATCAGCTCACAATAATATAAGTAAATATAACAGTTAGCATCCGTTTCAATTAGAATATCATGGGAATCAAAGAAAATGTCCCACTGTAGATATAATGAGATGACAGACGAGCTCTTTTGACTTTTTAACATAAGATCTTTTTTAAGAAAGGGTAATGTTGAAGTTTCTAAATGAGTAATATGAATGTTGCCTTGAGTGCATAAATGAATAAAAAATGAAGTGTACTGAACAGGCAAACCCGAACAACAAATGGCATGCTCAGGGGGAGAGAGTGAACAACTGAATCTACAAACATTTACAGTTTAAGAGCAGCCAGCACAGGTGAATCAAGATGCACTTCCTGCTTCACTCCTGCAAAGAGCGAGGACCATCCACACAGCCCAGATAAGAAGTCAAGAAGGCATCAAAAGCTACTGAAGTATAAAATACAGAACAGAATGCTGTTTTATGGATTTAGGAGACAAATATTCATGAATATAGAGTTACACTACTTTAGTATTTAATGTTTAATGCAACTCTCTTTGAGGTATAGGCTACCTGTATGTTGTTACTCAGAAGTGTTATATGAGGTGAAAATGGAGGGAATGAGAGAAGCGTGTAATTTCTATAATACTGTAACTGAAAACAATACGTGCTATTCTTATACAACCTATACAACAATCTTTCAAATATTCACTCAGATTCACTGATAATCTGTGTCACTACTGAATCATTTGCATAACCCCCCCATAAATGTTCCCTTTTATTAAATGAGGTGTCCATTTAGTTTTAATTTGTGCTGTCTCTAATAGGGGGAGAATGTATTTGAGTCATTGTGGGAAAAGTCATACACTCAGGAGCCAGCCTCTAGATAAACTGTAGCAACCCTACGGCAGGACAGTATTTCCAACTGCTCGCTACAAACGCTCCCAATCTGGGTGTGAAACCTTCAGGCTATACTTTGTTCCAGGACTGGGGACATAAGGGTCAGAGTGGAATTTAGGTCACAGAGACAAAGGATGTCATGGTTGCTGAATTTGCACACATATCTCACATTATTTGAAGATATTTTTTATATAATTGATCATTATTACATATTATAATATAAACAGTATGCCTCATTAATGCTTGCATTTAGTATTATGAAAGCAATAGCAATGCCAAAATGATCTCTTATCGGGGAAAAAATATTTAAATGATACATATTTAAATATATATAAATAGAAATATATATATATATTATGAGGCCTGTGCCATGAGGTCCAAAGATAACACTGTCCAAAAAGCAGAAAAAAGATCAATCTAAATCTGGATCATGTCTGATCCCCTGCATATATTTACTCTCGTGCCAGACAGTCCAGATAATCTAGTTCCTGGCTCCATTTAAGATTATTTAAAATATTTGTACTTGTTTTCAAGGCATGCACTGATTTAACAGCATACTATCATGATTTACTCTATATAAATGCTACTAACAGCCACCCTATGTAAGGCCCCTTTAAAGAAACTAAAATTGCTTTCATAAAAAGTTTTTTTTACAGTGAATTGTATCAACCATGTTTGAACACATTGTGGATAGAAAAGCAGAGTTGACTAAATTATTTAAGTATCTTTGCTCACATTTATGAGGCACTTGAGTATTTCTATTCTATGATTCTTTTTAGTTTTACTTCACAACATTTCAGAACAAAGTTATAAACAGCAACTACTATGGTGGTTATGATTTCTCGTGAAGAAATTGCTATAAATTAAACAACCCAGAAAGGCAGTTAAAATTAGTTCAACCACATCCACTACAACATTACCCTTTAAAATAATGCCTATACATCAATGCATCAGTTTTTACAATCAAATAGTATAGCCTATACTAGACACGTTGTGCTCACAGCGACCTTTTTTACTGATTAAGTACATTCTGTTGATAATATTTCTGTACTTCTGTTTTTGAATATAGGACGTTAATCCATTTTTACATTTTAGCTTTCATCCTTTTCCTTTGATAAAGTATGTGAATACTTTTTCAACCACTCCTTTGTGGGGATTTCCTTTGAAGATCCATTTGGCCTGTTCACAGCCATCATTTGGCCTCCTGAAAAACTTTGGAGCCCCAACGCTGATGTCATCGCCTCCTTACTGTTTGATTGACAGCGTATGAACCAATTATAATCATCTATAAATCTACAACAACAAAAAAACCGCAATTCTATATTTTCATTGGCTATGATATGCCGTCAGTCAATGACGTATAACCAGCAGCCAACCAATAGTTAAGTCGTTTTTTTGTTTTTTTTTGTAGAGGATGCGTAACAAGCCCCCCGTTGAGTGTAGCGCAGCGATCCGAGTATCCCGTTTACTGTTGCACAACATTACTTGTGTGAAGCTTTAATGGTTTAGTTCAGTTTCTTTTTTTTTGTTGTTAAACTCGGAGGTAGGCAACAAAAGATACCTGCACATACGTTGTGTTTTTACAGAACAGCCGTGTTTGTTCGAGGCCGTGGCATGGATGAGGTACGGCCTACCAGCGGTGCTCCAGCCCACGGGCTGGTGCCGCTGTTTCCCCCTGGACTGCAGGCTATCTATGGGGAATGTCGGCGACTTTACCCCGAGCAGGCCAACCCGCTTCAGGTTACGGCCATTGTAAAATACTGGTAGGTACCTCGTTGCGTGGTTTGACACGTGTGTGTGTGTGTGTGTGGACTTTTTGGAGTTTGTTGAATAAGTTTATGTTGAGATGGAAAGCTGTTCGCCAAGAGTTTTAGCTTTAGCTTCCAGGCTAACAGGAAGGCTCCCAACTAACCAACCCCAAAAAGTCCAGGAGCCACCATGCAGGTACCTGCTGCTGTGGTCCGGGGCGTCTGGACGGTCCAGGACCAAACTAAACATTCTTCATAAAGGGGGGAAAAAAAAACAAAAAAAACCGGATTAAAATGTCCTTCGCTACGTTCACGTATCTCGTCTGAGATAAGTGTCCATGCATGTGTGCTGAGGAGTGAACAGAGTCCCCTTAAAACAAAAACAAACTTTTACATGGCTGATGGTTTTCGTTTTGTGCTTCTCTCACAGGCTCGGAGGACCCGACCCGTTAGACTACATTAGCATGTATAGGAATATGGGCTGTCCCTCTCAGGACGTCCAGGAGCATTGGCACTACGTAAGCTTTGGACTGAGTGACCTGTATGGGGATAACCGCGTTCACGAGTAAGTACTCTATAACTAAGCACAGTTATTCAAGTGTAACCTTGTTCAATTGGACAGCTGTTTTGATTTGTTTCTTTTTTTTCCACTTAATTCATTTTACACTGTGAAAAATGTGGGAAATCAACACATTGCACTTGTATTTGCTCAAGTCAGGAGCCCGTTAAAAGAAACCCACCTGTTGACTAACACTGAAACTTAAAGACTTGCCTTTAGTCCATTTTTTTTTTCTTTCTTGATCTTGACAAGCATTTTGCTCTGTTTGTGTTTGGTAGATTTACAGGAGCAGATGGAGCTAGTGGGTTTGGCTTTGAGCTCACCTTCAGACTCAAAAGAGAGGTGGGGGAGACGGCACCTCCAACATGGCCTGCTGAGCTCATGCAAGGCTTGGCACGCTATGTGTTCCAGTCAGGTAAGAGTACAAAGCAAAACTTATCCTTTGTATCTTTACTCACGTTAAAAACTGTCAAATAATCCACTTGGGACCTCGGGAAGGCAAATTGTTGAATAATCTCTATATTACATTAAATACAACAAACACGTGGTATTATTGTGATGGCTGGATTAAAAAAAAAAAAAGTGTAGTTTAACTGAATATTTTCCAGCTATTGGTCAAACTAAACAAACAGTTTTGATGTATTATTTGTGCTCTGGGTATGTCCTTGTCATTTAAAGGTATTTTAGATACTTTAAGGAGAAAATTATTAACTGACAAAAGATGAATTAAGAGGTCTTTAGAATCATTGTTAGTCAGCCATATGTTCTTAATTTTTATCACTGATTTGGGATTATCTTTTTGTCACAGTCTGTTTGCGGCGTAACAAATTATTTACCTGCATGAGCTTTGACGAACAACTCTTCCCTTTGGCTGCGTTTGTCACACCACAGTGTCACGTCTCTGTGAAGCCAAAGAATGTGCTCTTTGTAAAGGTAGTTTTCGATTCCAGTGATACTTGTAAACATGCTTGAATAGAGGAGTCCCCTTTGGGCATCAGTTTTAGGTTTAGCACTCCTCATTTGGAGTTGTTGGAGCTCTGTGTATTGACAGGAAGTCTAATTTCCCCTCTTACCCTTTTCCATTTTAGTATGATTGTTTTCACAAATGGCAAAGAAGAACTTTGTTGTAGTTTTGATTATATACTCTGCATATAATAAATATATCCTGTGTTGTTAAGTTATTATTATTATTATTATTATTATTTTTTTTTTTTTTTTAAATGCTCAGTCGTGTGTGTCGTGTACAAAGAAAATGTTGTGGACAAAAAGGGAGTGTGCACAAAAGCCATACAGAAATAGAAGAGGGCTATTGACTGCAGGCTCTCTTCTCCTCACCAGCCAGCTCTACTGTGTTTTCCAGCTGGGGTCAATTTGCGTGTGGGTGGGCCGGGCCCCCGGAGCTAAATGAATGCTGATTCCTGGCCATCTTCTCCCTCGCTTTTCTCCTGCAGCGAATTTGGACAGGGTGCATGTTACCTCCCAAGCAGACACATTTACTCAGATGGAAATGTAGTTTTTATGTTTTTTTTTGTGTGTTTTTTTTTTCCACGTTTGGGTCTCAAGTTCTCTCTCATTCTCATTCTCATTCTCTTGCGCCCACTTTACCATTTACGGTAACTTTCCTTCAGTGTTATTCTACAGTCAGGCAATGTGGGACTGTTTCTCAACGATGGCCGAAGGTACAAACGACCTCATGACAGAGTGTGTATTCTAGACAACCTAAAACAGCATGTTTTGTTATACTTTTGAAAATAAATATCTCCCTTTTTTCTCTCTCTCTCTCTCTCTCTCCCGCAGAAAACACATTTTGTAGTGGTGACCATGTGTCGTGGCACAGTCCCCTCGACAACAGTGAATCTCGTATCCAGCACATGTTGCTCACAGAAGACCCGCAGATACAACCAATTCAAACTCCGTTTGGTACAGTGAGCTTTCTCCAGGTGAGTTCAAATATGTGTTCGTCACAAAATAGAATAAATAGAAAACATCTGACATTTGAGGGTTTGGACGATTTATGGACTGCCATTGGGAGAGAAAGTAGTCCAGGCACTTGGCGACAAAGAAGGACACAGTTGTTATACAATTCATGCATTTTTGCCAAAATTCTTATCTAAAATAGTAGAAAAGTTAACATAGGAAAGAAAAACCTTGTAAATCCAAGTATAACTCCAGTTTTATTGTCCAGTAAAATGACAAATCTTTGGAACTGAAGAGTCATCTCTCTCTTTTAAGTCTAAGGAAATGACTCCATTCAATGTTTGTGCAGTACGAGTGTGATCAATCTAATGGCAACAGATGGCTGGCAGACCAACAGTCAGCATCATGTCGGCTGACTCGTTATATATAAACCTATAAGCTGGTCAAATACATTTTGACATTTATCTCATATTATATCATGATGCCAAACATGAATAGAAAGACTGAGACATGGTGAGTTTTGCGACGTTTTACAGCGTGGTTGTCGATGCCTCTCTCATGCGCTGCACTGTCTCTTATAGATTGTGGGTGTATGTACAGAGGAGCTACAGGCAGCCCAACAGTGGAACGGCCAAGGCATCCTGGAGCTGATGCGTGGAGTCCGAGTGTGAGTAAAACTGTAGCAGGCGGTTTGGCCGGATTAAGGAGCCATGTTTCAGATTTGAAAAATGATCATTTGAAGTTTTATTTTGACGCTGGTTTTGTACATAGGTGTTGATCAGTCTAACCTACGCATGTTAGTTGGCAGAATTGCTATGAAGATAATGAATGTAATCACGGTTCTTTAAACAAATCGGGTGTGACGGGATTGTAATCATCTAGAGTTTCAATTTTCAATGCATTTATAGTTGGGGGAAAAAAACAGGTTTTACACTGGATAAGCCAAAAACTCTCTTTTTTTTCACTGCAATTTTTATAACTTCTTTCATAATTTAGGCCAGATCTGCATTTTTGATGGTATAAATATTTTTGTTTGAATCTTATTAAACCGACTGAAAGGTCAGAGCAGCTCTTAGCGAATCAAAAACTCCATTATTTATCTGTTGAAGCACCAATATCTACACATGTCTGTTTGGTTACATCAACGTCACTTTGGTGTGAAATGTATGGAGTCCAGTTTGACGAATGCATTGAGAGCAGCAAGGGAAGAACGCAGTTACTTGTTCATTCATTAACTTTGTGGGTTTAACATGAAGTTAATGCTGGGGTTTGTTCTGTGCACAGAGCTGGTGGCCCCTGGCTGATCACCGATATGAGGAGAGGAGAGACCATTTTTGACATAGATCCACACCTGCAAGTAAGGCTTTATTAAATTCTACACACTCGGCTGAGTGCACTATATTGTATTCAATACAGTGTGACATAAAGGGCGAGCTGATGTGTGTTACAGATGTTAAATCAATTTAGGAATTTAAATCTACTTTGTTCTGTTTTCAGAAACATTTATACGTCTCAAATATTAGATCGAAATGATTTTACTTGAACAGAATCTACTGTTATGTATTGGAAATATAAAAGATATTAGGTAAAAGGAAGACGTTTGTAACTTGCTAACTGGAGCTGGTCCCAGATGATCAGTGATTTGTCCTCTACAAGACGCAAAGTGACCCTCCCATGTGCTATAAAGGGAACCCTTTATAGATCATCTGGCGTTATTTTACAGCAGCAGTTCTGATAGTATTAGCACTGCGTGTTTGCCTACGAATCTTAATGCAGCGTCTTTTCATTTCTGAAAATGCAGTCAAGTTTTATGTGAACTAGTGTTAATGATTGCGTATATATTTTGCTCATCTAAGCAGGAGAGAGTGGACCAGGGCATTGAGACGGAGGGCTCGAACCTGAGCGGGGTCAGTGCCAAGTGTGTGTGGGATGATCTGAGTCGACCGCCAGAGGACGAGGAGGACAGCCGATCCATCTGCATAGGATCGCAGCCTCGCAGGCTCTCGGACAAAGGTATGCCAGCTGCCGAAGGAGCGAAGAGAGCAGCTCCTCTTTAACGGTCCCAAAAAAAGAATTCCTCACCAATCTGTACACACGTGTTCCGCTTTCATGCTGTCAGCAGCGGGTGAAGGAAGGATTCTTTGCTCATTCGTCTGTGTGTGTTGACAGACACAGAGCAGATCAGGGAGACCCTGAGAAAAGGACTGGAGTTTAACAGCAAGGCAGCACTACCGCCTATCAACAACCAGAGACAGAGCCACGAGAGGCCTCAGTGAGTGTTCCTCCTGCACACACACACACGCGCACACACTAACACGCACACACACGCACGCACACACTAACACACGCACGCACACACTAACACACACACACTAACATGGGTTCAGCTCAGCACAAGGGTTGCACCAGGATAACTCCCTCCATGGTGCGCAGTGACTCACCCTGCTGACATCTGAAGTGTTATCACCACTGTTTCTTAGCTACCAAGCTATTGTGTTGCTTTGTCGCTATTCTGTTGCTATTTTCCTGTGGAACTTGTTGCGTCTCCTGCAGAGTCAGGTAGCAGTTCTGTGAAAGGAGTTGCAAAAGCTGTGTCGGTACATTCCCAGTTGCGGGCGAAGGCCAAAGAGCTGCCATTTCCTTCACAGCAGTTGTTTTTTTCTCAGACAGTCATCAGCGTATAAGTGATTGTTCCCTTTTAGACATCCTCACAGTTCCCTTTGTTGCTTTCCTCTCTTTTCTTTTCTCCACTTTTTTTTTTTTCGCTTTCTCAGGAGTCGGAAAGACAGTTTGGAGAGTGAGAGTTCAGCAGCCATCGTTCCTCATGAGTTGGTCCGCACACGCCAGTTGGAGAGCGTCCATCTGAAATTCAACCAAGAGTCAGGCACTCTGCTGCCCCTCTGCCTGCGGTATTTCACCATTTCACCATCTCTCTCCTACACGCTCACGCGCGCGCACGCACGCACGCACGCACACACACACACACACACACACACACACTAAAACTTACCCTTCTGAAACTTCTGTGAGGGCGACAGAAAGAAAATAGTCCAAATATTTGTGTTGAGTGGGTGTGGCAGAATGTCTGAAGGAAACGCCGGCGCAAAAACACAGATGACACGAGTTTGTCAGACATGAAAAAGGGGCTTTCTGTAAGCAAGCACTGACTGAACCTCCTCCCACGTGAACTTTTATTCCACTTCAAAGCCTGACGGAAAATAACAAGGCAGCTAGTTTGTCATGTGTATACTGATATTTCAAGTTAGCAGAACGCGTTCAAAGAAAAACAACTCGAGGTGAATATGTATCTAACCTGGAACATGAATAAAGTGACAGTCATGCGTTTAGTGTTCATAAACAGTGGCGTGGACACAGGCTCATGACTTCTGTATTTTCTGGCGTGTTGTGTGCAAATAGGATTGCTGTTTTTGCATCTCTTTTGTGACTCTCGACTAACTCGGGCACCACACAAAGTCACTGTACAGTGGCAGCATAGCCGGAGCTCATGTACGGTGACTGGCGCTCTTTACCGCTCGCCCACACAGAAAGAAGAACGGACGGAGGTTTAGAGAGGCAATTCGCACGATCTGCTAAATTTATGACTGATTTTCAGACATCAGAAATTCCATGCTAGAGTTGCTGATATGCGAGTTGAAGATGAAGTTTTATTGTTCGTCTCGTAGGGGGCTCGCGCAAAGTGCTGCTAACGTTATTGTTCTGTGTCCATGGGTGGGGGGGAGAGTGAAACCTGTGATTATTAGCAAAGTAGTCATTTTTCTGCTTTCTCTTCCACTGCCACGAAGATGTGTTAATATTACTGCGGTGTGTGCTGGTACGATGGTTAGTAACACTTCCTCATGAGGTCACTCTCACTGGCTACCCTGGGTTTCTTCTCAATATTGCGCTGCAGGCTTTGGAATCGTGGATGCCCTGGCCCAGTAACATGATGTCCGTTAACTCACTGCACTACAGGATTATTTGGACAGATAATCAGTTCAGACCAGCTTTGAATCGGAAAACATCCCGACGATCATCGGGAGGGGCGAATCGGACCCGAAATCCAGCTAATTATCCTCGAGGGTGGGGCCGGCGTTGGCAATCTGATAGAAACTGTTGGGGTTATAAAAGCTCCTCCGGTGATACGATGTCCTTTGCATAGTCAAGAGGATGAACTGGCTGGGTTTTTTTTGTTTTTTTTTACTTTCTCTCTCCTAGGAAAAAACAAGACCAGAGTTGGTTTATAAAGAGAGCTTTGTGTGAGAAGGAGTGATGTGCTGGGAGTTCAGAGGGAGAACACTGTGTAAAGAAACCAATTACTTGATCTCAGCACAAGAGTGAGATTAGGTCAAACATTTCCTACAAAACTATTACCTCTGATATTTATGCAACAGACCCAAATAGAAGGACATATCTCTGTCATCATAGAGATACACTAACTGATTTCTTCCTGGTAATTTAGGACGGTATCGCTTTCTTTTATTGCCAAGCCACGATGTGCCTTGTTTCTGCCAGTGAAGCTTACGTGTTATATTCACATGGAAAAGGAAATATTCTCTGAACACATTCACTTCTTATGAATGCGCAATGAACTTTGTAGTTCATATCGTATTGTGTTTATTTATTTTTTTTAAATTTTCAACAGAGGCCGGTTGCTCCACGGGAGACACTTCACTTACAAAAGTATCAACGGAGACACAGCCATTACCTTCGTGTCGACAGGAGTTGAAGGCGCTTTTGCCACTGAAGAGCATCCTTACGCAGCCCACGGCCCCTGGCTTCAGGTACACACACACACACACACACACACACACACACACACACACACACACTCTCTCTCTCTCTCTCTCTCTCACTCACTCCGAGTTTCTGTGCGGTGCTTTCGTATGTGTTGCATTTATTTGACCTTGTCCTCTTCCTTTACAGATATTGTTGACTGAAGAGTTTGTGGAGCAAATGCTCGGGGATTTACAGGAACTGAACACTCGTGAGGAGGTAAGTAAAACCATTGTGTATTTTTAACTTTTACTTTCACTTTGGTTTTTATTCATCTGCCTGCTTGTTGTTTTTTTTTTTACCATATATGCCCTTTCTCTTTGAATAGACAAAGTTGCCAAAGGAGTACAGTTGGCCAGAAAAGAAACTGAAGATCTCTGTCCTACCAGACTCTGTGTTTGATAACCCGCTGCAATGAGACAGAGACACTCACTCTCTAGAAAACACCAATAGAAACACCTGCAGATACACACTTCCAGCGTGGACCATCTTGAACAGGAGACCTCCCGGGACACACCGTGACCTTGATCTGTCGGGACGTAAGGACGTGTTGTTCCCACAGTGGATGGCCAGAGACTGTTTGACTCCTGAAGATGATCCGAGTAGATGATCAAAACACTTGTGACTGTTACTGCATTCTCACACTCGTAGAAATGTTTACAACATCTCTCTTGAGGCTTGAATGTTTTTAAGAACATAAAATCAGCCTTCCAACCAGCCTGTCCAGATGGTTGACCTGTTAGAACAACCCTGTAGGGCAAACAGGATGCTGTCATTCCTCCAAAACATGTACAGCACTAATGCTGTTGAGCATGCATCCTGTGATCAGCAGACAGAGTGACTCAAGCAATAACTGGGTTGCACTTCTCAAAAACAGTTGTATTTATTCCAGTGGCCTTAGAAAGGGAAGAAAGATCACAAGTTGAAACTTTGAATCAGTGTTGTTTTCAGTCGAATGTGTATAGTATTTACAAATGCTGGACATTTTTCTCTTGCGTGTTTGTGGTCACACCAAAGTTTTAACTGTTACTGTCAGTGCTGTTTGTGTCTCAGCCGTTTCGTGACTTTAACAGTAACCTGACCGGCTATGAGCTGAGATGAACTATCATTCACTGCCTCTTCTTATGTATCAGACAAATGCTGCAGGCATTACCACTTCTATGCTCCTGTGTCAAGAACACAACTCCCGTATTGACTCCTGAATGCATTTTATGGATGTACAATGAAATACATGAAGTCTGTTGTAAATGTTAAAAGATTGGGAATCTGTCCTCTCAAGTGCTCTCTCCGGTGACCACATAAATGTGTTTTTCTTTTGTTTTGTTTTTTATCAGTGGGACCTGCTTGAAAATGAGTTGGGAGTAATTCCTCAGTGCCTTGAGCTCATTAGGACAACATGCTATATTTTTCGTAGACTCGTAGCGCTGCCCGCATCTCCTGGATAGTCCAGAGAGATCACTTTGAATCGAGGCTGCTGCGTTCACTGCCTTTTATTGATACACTCCTTACATTCCACGTTGACGCCAAAACCGAGACAAGACTACTTTTACTGCAGTGTCTTCACACAAAAATTTACTCTTGTACAACACATGGTGGCATATCTTATTTGTGTTTGTTCTTTTCATTCAGAAAGGCAAATATAAAGTGTAGACATCATTGATACTGTTGAATTTTGTAATCTTGTTGACTGAACTGTTTGATTGTAATCCCAAGTGCATTAAAGAGTGTAGGTATTTACACAAATAAAGCTGGATCACTAATTCAGAGTCACAGTGGAACTTCTTGCTTATACATATTTTGTGTCTATTCATTATAGAAAGTTGAGCAACTAGATTATGTTATTTTACATATTCTTATTAATACCTATATAAACCATGATCACAAAATGGTTTGATTATTTAATAAAGCCAAATGTATACATTTTCTTATAAAATATACAGATATAATGATTCACTTCTAGTATTCCAGTATTAAGTAATGGAGTTATTAAAGGTCAACTAGAGATATAGATTTTTTTAATTTCTACCTTTAGCATCTGTTATAAATCTGGCAAAAAACTTTAGTGGTGGTGTCGGTGGCCTTTTCCTAATAAATATTTATGGACTTCTCACGTTCTAATAAGCCATACAGTCTGAACTTGAACATGTTAATAAATTGTCAAACAGTGGATTTTGATCCACATACTTTCCAAATCAATTTAAGTGGTGTAATTTACACATTTATTAGTAAGATACACATTCCTTATGTTATTTCTTAATGATGCACAAACTTTAACATTTCTTTTGCTACATTGTACTTTTTCTTATCTTTTAATTTTCTATACAATATTGTTGATGTATATTGTAGTATAATGCACGTATTTCAAAACATTTCTTATTGTCTAATTTTCCTGTAGTTTCTCTGCTTATTTGTATTTCTACTCTAGAATGTGAGGAACTGACCCAATTTCCCCTCAGGGATCAATGAAGTATTTCTCATTCTGTTTCTAAATCGGATAATTATTCAAGGTGTGGATTTCCTATCCTGTTTTACCCACTGGACAAAAAGAGTAACTGCCCACGGCCTCCGAAGCCTCATGTCTGCACGTTAGTTGATTTTGGTGGTTTAAACACTGCAAATCTGTAATGGACTTTGTGCCACTAAATTACAATATGAACATAATGTACTGTAATGTCTCTGAATCATAATGTAGTTTTAGGGTCTTTAAATAAAATATCATAATAGGCCTACTTTATGCAATAAATATGTCACCTTACAACCGAAATCCATTCTGAATTTTTTTTTCCATATTTCCCACTTCTTCTCCCCATCCATCGAGCTTCTTATGGGCCCCTGGGGGCCTCTGCTCCTATCCCAGCCAGCCAAGGAGTCCACTTTGGGAACCGCTGGTGCAAAGCATGACGGTTCACACTATTGTGTCCTGGTCTTTTGCAGTGTGTCCGGTAGAGTTTGCTGTGTGCCCGCTGCTTGGCCTCCCTTCTCTCGGCTCCTCCCCGTCTATGTATCAACTCGGTGACGGGTCACGTTATTGGAGGGGGGCAGTCGGTGTGGAAGCACTGCGCTCCCTTCCGACGAGTTACTATCTGCCTGAGCTTACGCCACAAAATATTTCTCAAAAGAGTTGACGGGAAAGCGAAACCTGCCGAGAGAAGCAGCCGGGAATCCTCTAAAATCCCAGCGCGTTGAGTGCAGCGTCGGACACACGACTGAAAACCAAGCAAGGGAGCTGGATCTCATCGCGGGCTGGATGACAAGCTCTCCGGCATTATATGTGCACCGGAGTCTGCCGACGACATGGAAAATAAATAGTTGGTAACGTTGCGTTTCTTCCATAAGAATACATTTATTATGTTTCAGCAGAATGCTTTAATACCCAATGAACAGCGGGCGCCTGCGCGTAAAAATAAAATGTCAATTTAGGATTTTGTTAGACATTTCCAGTGTTATTCAGCAGCAAGTTGTCACTCGCTTTCAAACGTCCTGTTCCCCAGCGAACATATACAAACATTATCTTAACATTTTACGCCATGTGAATCGTTTTATTACGACAATAGTTTGGGATGTGCGAGTTTCACTGATTGCTCTCTGTGGCCGTTTGAATACGCGAAGGAGAGTTCCTCTTACCTGTTTCTATAAACTGGCGTTTAACCCTAACCGGTTTTTGTAATACATATTTAATAAGCCTCTATCTCAGAAGTATTTCTCCGCCTGTGGGTTTTCTTGGTTCACACCTGTCTGTGTCATTTTGGATGGGGATGAGACTGTGGTACCCATAACTAATTCACAGTTTTGCTCTTTTACAGTTGCCCACCGTCAGTTTGGATTCATCTGAAGTCATGGATGCAAGCTGGAAAAACTGCTTCGAAGAGGAGCTTCTGTGTCCCATCTGCCTGAATGTTTTTGATGAACCCATCCAGCTGCCATGCAAGCACAACTTCTGCAAGGGCTGCATCTCGGAGGCGTGGGCCAAAGAGAGCGCCGCGGTCCGCTGTCCCGAGTGCAACCACGACTACGACCAGAAGCCCACGCTGGAGAAGAACTTCAAGCTCGCCAATATAGTGAAGCGCTTCAACGCGCTGAACACTGAGAAAGTCCCTGCTGTGTTACACTGTGTCCTCTGCAGACGCGGCCCCCCGCTGCCCGTGCGGAAAGTCTGTCTGCGCTGCAAGGAGCCCTGCTGCCAAACTCACATCCAGACGCACCTTCAGCAGCCGTGCTCGGCCCCGGGACACCTGTTAGTCGACGCCGAGGAGCTGAGCGCCTGGACCTGTCCCAGTCATGAGGAGTACAGGCTGCTCCACTGTGAGGAGGAGCAGGTGGCTCTGTGTCCGTTCTGCTGCATCTCTCACTGCACTAACCAAAGACACACAGTCTGTGATGTGGATACACAACGCATACAAATGCAGGTAGACAAACGCACACCCACACGAACTCTCCTGCACACCAATTCACTTCCGTCTATCTGCTGAAACGCGGATGACAGTGGAAAGATGTGGAAAGGTGCACACACGCCACGGATATTTCTTTTGAATTTCAAGGAAGCAAACATTTCTTTCAGTTCACCAGCCTATAAAGGCTTTCTCTCTTTTCCTCCGCTTTTAATCTTATCTGATGTGAAAGGACTGGACAGGTGAAAGCCACCCCTCTGGGTAGATGGTAGCACACATGGAAACACACACACACACACACACACACACACACACACACACACACACACACACGCGCGCACATACACATACGTCACCCACACTGCTTTTAACCTTGATCATACCACCCACTCCACCAGAGCGCCACGCCTTCCCATTAGCCGCGCCGTGCCCTCGGGTAAGTGCTGTGATGCAATCTGCATCCACCGGAAATGATGACCCCTGTGCAGTGGGGGCCCATCCACATGGAGTTTGTTTATGGCAGCCACCGCGATCAATTTCAAGGGTTGGTTCCTGAGGAAATGCACGCTGGCAAGGCTTTCCAAGCTGATAAATGAATGTGGTGATTTGTGATAAATGTCAGCATTTCAGCCTGGGGTTAGAAAGGTCATTCTCGGGACATATTTGCGGGGGAAGGGAGTAAGAAGTAGAACAGAAAGGAGTAAAATAGAATCAGCAGAAGGTGTGTTAATCTGGCTCCAAAGTGGCAACAAGTGAATAATGATCTGTCTTGGCAGGGCTGACCTCAAGATGCATGGAGGAATGCATCTCGCATAAAGGCCAGCATGCCATTGCTGGGCCCACTTACGTATTTCCCTCAGTCTTTATTTCAGTTTGCTCTCTTTTCACCAAGTCTAATGTAAGTAGAAAGGTGTAAAAAAAAAAAAAAAAAAAAAAAAACAGCCACCCACGCTGCCTTATACACACACTTCTTCCCTGTTCCTCCCTTTCTGTGAAGGGGAGGGAGTGAGAATGTGATTGGTTTTAGCATCTGCTGTGTTGCTGTCTTCTTGATACTTTTGACGATTGTATTATTCCAGTTGGAAAAGTTGCGGACGCATTTCTTTCCAGGGTAGATCACAAAGTTCTCCATCAGTTGAATCCTTCATTACAAACTGTTGCCCTGGTTCAGAGCTATTATTGGGACAAAAGATGTCTGTTCAGCCCTTTCCACAGCTGCTCTCTCTACACATGCACACACCCACCCATCTCTCTGTTCTTTCACAACTGTATGTTCGCAGGGCAAATGGAGTTCTCCAGGAGTCCGAGTTCCCGTCTCTCCTCAGATTAACACGTTCCCTGCTTGGCCATTCAGACACTGAGTGCACTCTAACTTATTAAGAAATGTGGCAATAGCCAAAAAGTTAGCCTTCTTGTATGCTGGGGCATTTGTTAAAGTAATTTGAGGCCCGAGTGGCTTCTCATCATTACTTACTAAGAGGTCGTTCTCCTTGACAGAGCTGTGGTCTATTTTGGTAAAAGGATTTTAAATTCCCCTGCCAGCACTCTTGTTACTTTTGGGATACACAAAGAGGGAATAAACCAACCAATATCTTTGGTTATCTTTGGCTCTCAAATGAGACTTTTACAGTAACCTTTTGCTGGTGCGCTGGTAATTTCAAAACGAGAAAGGAAGCGTAATGTAATAGTAATGTCGTCCCTGGGACAAGCGGAGGAGGAGCCCTCCCACACAGCCTCACCTTGGTTTTCTCAGGCACCTTAGCAGGAAACCATCGCTCATGGAAGCGATGCTGTTTGCAGTTCCTTCTATCTGGGCTGGAGTGAGTCAGTTCACCAGAATGCTGAGGGCAGTCCATTGACATCAGACGTGGGGAATAGTTGTCAGTTGATTGTGAAAGAGGCTCTCTGTTCATTGAGCCTAAGGCTCCTCATTTAAACATGAGCTTCCTGGCAACCTGTGGCTGTCTGGATGCCTAAATAGGACAGTGGGGAAAGTGATCATTCGCGGGTTTAAGCCTGATAAAGGTAGGCTTTCATGCTGTGCTATGCTGCCCCTGCCCCCTTATGCTATTTCAAACAACACGACGACACAAAAAAGGAATTGGAGGAAACTTGACAAAATGAGGAAGTCAGTTGTTGAGCAGAAGCATCAAGGCACAGATAAGCTGTTGCCATAACGTGACGCCAACTCGCATAAACCAGCTCGCGCACCGTTTACAATACCATAAACCCAGCAAAGGTTTCTTTACCTGTCAATACAACATTCACAGTGAAGGCATGAGGCGCCACTGCGCAGTTATAGTCTGTTAAAGACAGTGACAATCAAAACAAACGTACTGTCTGAGAAGGTTTTAGGCGTTGTGCACACGGTACATGGAAAAGAAACAACTATCTAGCTGCTATGTGAGTTCGCAGGGCAGAGTCAGTTCTTATGGGTATTATCAGGTTGTTTGAAGAGGAGTGTTTAGCTGACATTGCCTCTTGTGTAAGCAAGATGTTGTGTGGAGATGTAGTGCAGGTGTTGGATGTGTTATGACCGTGTGAAACGGGAATAAGGACCACTCTGCTGGTTTAACATAAATGCTGCTGGTCTCATGTAAGAAGGTGTGAAATCGTGACTCATTAATATCACATCCATGTACTCTGCAGGTCGGCACAAAATAATTATTTTCATTATTAATTGATCTGTTGACTATTTTCTCGAATAATCAATTCACTGTTTGGTCTTTAAGGTGTCAGAAAATGGTGAATAATGTCGACCAGCGTTTCCCAAAGCCCAAGGTGCAGCTACATATTTTTTTTTTTAGTTTTTTTCTTGACTAACAGCCCCCAACCAGAAGATGTTCAGTTTATTATCACGGAGGATGATGGTGGCACAGTGGTGCGGTGGTTAGCACTGTTGTCTTACAGTAAGAAGGTTCTGGGTTCAAACCTCTGCCAGGGGCCTTTCTGTGTGGAGTTTGCATGTTCTCCCCGTTCCTGCCCCCCCCCTCTCCCTCCTCCTCCCCCCCACATACATGCTGGTTGAACGTGTGATCTACATAATACAAGGAGACGCTCATTAAAACACTGCTCTCCAGGACCATCAGTGGTCAAACACTCCGCAGGGTACCTTTAATCCAAGCACTAATCCAAAATGTAAACAAAAGTGCTGCGCAGTTTAAAATATCAACAAGTTTGAAGAGGTCATTTCTTACACTAACCAATACAATAATTACACTGTTTAACCAACGCACAAATGCGCCACGTTTTTCCTCAAACTCTTTAGTTCTATTTATGACTTTGAATTGAGTTTATGTGAACCAAAATTGAAGCATTAGGCAGAATAGTTTCCAGGTGTGGTGGTGAGCTTTTGAAAGCCAGAGCTGTGCCTGTGCACTCGTTGAGCTTGTTGTGTGATTATGAGTGATACAGAATCCAAAGCAAGCGTAGCTGTCAAATACATCGTACATTTCTCCAAAATATAAATTCAACAACATACAGTTACGACTAATTAAAGGTGGGGTTGTTGCTCCGGCAAATGTATAATTTATCATTTTATGAAGTTTGGCTTCCTCAAGACCGCCCATAAAGTAAGATGTATATTTGATTTCTCTCTTTTGGGACGAGAGAGATGGTCACCACTGCAATTGTGATGCAGAAATTAATGTGTGCACCAATTATTGGAAAAGTGACGTTTTCTACCAAGCACTTAAAGCTGTTCTGATCAATATTTTTATATTAACAATGGATCAAATGACTTACTGTAATGTGAGAAGAGCCACTCGTAATAGCCAAATCCAAAGAGAACCGTCACTCGACTGCATTTTCCATCAGTTCAGCTGAGCTTTTTAGCGTCGTTCAATTAATGGATTTGAATTTACGACTTTATGTAGACTTTACTGATTTGCGTCACTCTCATCAGTGAAATTTTAAGCCACAGAAACCAGCTCAACATTGAAGGCCCTATATTTGAAAAATCAATATTTCTGTTTCTTTTTCCTTTTTTGATCATAAAGCAGCTCTCTTCTAAATAAGCCAGCTAAGAGATGGTAGGGACCACATTAGAGCTAAAAGGAGTGTGAATATTTGAATTAGATTTGTTGTGTGGCCAGAAATATGACTCCAAATGAGAGCTGATCTTGGTCCATGTCTGCTGTATGTATGTTTGCTAATGGTGATAATATGTCAGTGTTAATAGATTATTCCACTGTGCCTAAGTGCCCCCCAAATATACTTTTATGGTGCTTTAACAGTTAAAATACCACTTAGGCATCTATTGCCAATATTCCAAGTTTCTGTCTCCTCCAAGGACTGGGTGGGTGAGACAAAAATATTTCTGCTGTTCCCCAGGTAAAACATTTGCCAGCAGCCTTTTTCACTAAATGACGGTGTAAAGAATATGTAAACAAGCCAAACCGGGTGCTGTGTTAGCATTGGCGAGTATTTTATGTCATTCAGAGTCTTTTTGTTTTAGAAACTAGTTGGACTGTTGCAAGTGCTCACTGTATAGTGTAGTGGCCAGCCAGTTGATGTCCATAACACAACATGAGTGTTGTAAGCAGCTGAAGAGGCCTGTTGCTGTGATACCACAATGAAACTACCCTGAAACTAGCTCACTCGAGACCACAGGAATGTCCTCATTCTCCCTATCTCTTTTCTGCTGCAAACTTTTTTCTCTTTTGCTTTCGTTCTCTTTTTTTTTTGTATGTCTATCTCACTTTCTTTCTGCCTGTTATTGGCATGTGCAAAGCAGTGCCTTTCCTCTAGTTCCCTTTTCTCCGATGCACACTGGTGGGGAGGGAGAGATCCGACCCCGGCGTTGTGCACACAGACATGACAATCTGTCACTGACACAGAGGCCAATGCAAACAATGGGAGCAATGCATGTGGCAAAATGAGAAAGCAGAGAGGGGTAGTGAGACACCCCCACTCGTTTCTCCCTCCCGCTCCCTCACATACACATTAGCTTTCACATATAAATACATACACACGTCTTTGTTGCCATGACAGCCGATTTTCTCCTATTTGGGCATGGTGCCTTTCCCATGCAGAAACAGTTCATTAAAAGCTCACCTGCCCTCCCCTGTTCCCAGTTAGCTGTCAGTCTTTGACTGCAGATTGATTTCCATCTCCTGCAGTAAATGGAGAAGGATTATGTTTACCGGCTCTTTTACAGGCCTTTGGCTCATTTTGCACTCTTGATTGAGTCCATAGAGGAAGTAGGCTGGTCCCAATAATAGACTTCTCTTGATGTTGCAGGATCCCTGGCAAACTTAAGAGCAATCACAGATGGATTTGTGTAATTGTATTTGCCTTTGCCGGGCTAATAGATAAATGTGAATACTTGTCGCTCGTTGTTTTCTCTTTCCAATCAGGATTGTGGAGGAGGTTGTCTTTGTGAGTTGTGAATAGCAACCAAGTTTGCTGAGGTCACAGCAGATGACCCAATTTATAAAAAAAAGTTTCAGTAGGTGTATATTTTGTTTTGCCATTTTCAGTGTGTTGTTGTGGGTATTCTGTCTAATCTGTCTATGTCATCTCTCCACAGGCCATGCTAATGAGGCAGTCAGACAGACTGGACGGTCGTGTTCAGAACATCGATGAGCAGCTCAACAAGCTGGAGTCAGACAAGACACTGATGAAGGTAGACTGCACATTGCATACACATACAGAGACTCAGTTCTGATGATGATCAGTACTTCTCATCATGTAGTTTGGTGCTGTAATTTTGTCTTCTGTTATAAAATGACTGTACCTTTATATTGCTGTAGTCATTACAAATGACTTTCCCACTTCCTAATTCTGAACAAAAAAAGAACAAATTCCACAAAACAGTACAAAAAATATACAACAACTGAACTCTTCCATTCATGACTGTGTATTGAATTTTATTTTCATCTCTGTTGTTTTCTGCTGAAAAGGTTGATAAAAATGTATGTAGATGTTTGTTTAACATGTGTGTAAAAATGCCTTTAACCCAAGTTGACAGGTTGACCCAAGGAGGCCGTGAGGGTTTCTTTAAAGAATGATCACCAATTATCCCAAAAAATATAAAAAAAAGTATAGAAATAAAATAGAACTTGGTTGAACACAGCTGCAGGTCATTTTGACCTGAGGACAACGGGAGGGTTAATAACTATTAAGTGCGCTTGTATCTCAACTTGTCTCCCTCGTGTCCTTCCTCCACAGGATGCAGTGTCTGAGCTGAAGGAGCGTGTGAGAGCCCAGTATCAGAGGATGCATGCGCTGCTAGAGGCAAACCAGGCTGGCACCATGCAGATCCTGGAGAACACTTATGCCATGTACGTGAGGAAGAACTCTCAGCAGGCTCTGCAGCTCAAAGACATGCACCAGGAAGCAGAAAAACTCCTGAGCTCGGTACAAACGGTCTTCCAAAGAGCTGACAGTATGAACTTCATGAAGGTACAAATCTGCTCTTCATTTTTCCATTTCTCCCACACACATTTCTATCAGTACAGTCACGCTTTACAGCATTTGCATCTGCAGAAAACCAGAAAATGGTTCTTTTCCACAACTTAAAAAGCATTGTGACACAGAAATGTCACGTGTAAAAAGTGCTGATGTATGCACATAGTGTACACAGACAGACCACAGCAAACCCTTTCACTGTGTGTGAGTGACTTGTGCATGCTTGTTGTCTTTTTCAGAACACAAAACCTTACCAGCTGCTAATGGACAGGTAAGCATTTCTTCTAAGAAGCTGTTTTTAACTGCGTTGAGTGTGAGTGTGTCTAAATGAAGGATGCAAACAGCTTGAATCTGGTCCTCATTGTTTTATTTGTATTGTCCTTTTTAAGGTCAAACTCTCACCTGAGCAGTGCCATCCCTCCACTCAGAGTGGGCCAGCTCAACTCCCATCACTTGCTATCCGATCTCTCAACGAGAGAGAAGAACTTGAGAAAAATGCTGGAAGGTAGGAAAGAAATGCAGCGAGTGAGTAAAGATTAAGGAAGATGACGACTGTAAAACATCAATTAACTGCTATCTCTTTCTGCCCCACCACTACTCTCCTTCTCAGAGCCGCTCAATGAGGCGCCCATTCTTGAGATCCTCCACTCTCACAGCAGCTCTGCTGGCCCCCAGCTGGGTACTAGTTCAGGACTACAAAAGAGGAACTACAGTATGGCTTTCCTGGAAAGTAACACAGAAAACTCCATAACCCAGGATCCTACACATGTGCTCTACAGCAGCAAAAAAACCTTCCAGCCTGACCAGAGTCATCGTGCTTCATCTGTGTATTCATCGGAAGTCCTCTCCCAGAATCCTCACACTGGCCTCGGCCACAGTCGGCTCCTTGACACCTCTGCCCATCACCTGGTGGGTCTACCTTCCAGCTCCAGCCACCACTCAGGGACCATATTCCCACCCTCCCACTTCCCCACCGGAGGTGGCTCGCAACAAGCCATGTACGAAGGGAGGAAAGTACTGATGTGCACTCTAAATAACTGCTGCTGCTCCACGGCCCCCGCTGCTCGAGCCCGGCCTCCGTACCCAGCATCAGACTCCTTCCCCTCCATGACCTCTCAGGAGTTTCCCCCACATGCCCCGCTGCCCGCGACCCAACCACTGCAGCATTTTCCCATGAGGGGACTGATGGAAGCATCACAGACAGCCAGGCACCCCAACTTCTACGGGCTGTATGGCCAGTCTTCAACGAAACATTACGGGACCAAGTGATAAACCAGAATCAGCGTTTGTTCTGTTTTATTACATCAAATCTGGCTTCAGTATTTCCATGTTGGCTTTGTGTTCCTTTCCATTTTGGTTCAAAGATTCTGTCTCCTACATAATAACATTATTTCAACGTTTATTTGACACCATTTCCCTGAATCACAGTGACACCAGTAATTTCAAAAGTTGATCATTTTTAATTTTTAATTTATTTTCTGTTTTGACTCGACTGGAAGTGCTAATGTGAATAATGTAGTCTTAAATCCGTTCAAGCAGTGAACTTAAAGAAAATGACATATCCTTCAACACGAGTCCTGTCATGGGACTCCAGAGACTCCAGTGCCTAAAAAGACTGTTAACACACTCTTATTGTACTTGCAATTTCCTTGCTCTTGATTATTTCCTGTTTGCTGCTGAAAGCATGCAGGGAGCCTCTCCATGCACTCCAAAGTCCATTTGGAAAACACTGGACTACAAATGCTCTTCAGGTTTTTCATGATTTTTTTTTATAGGAGATTATGAATAAACCAAAATCTGTGGAAAATGTGGAATAAATAAACAAGCATATGAAATTACCTTTTGTTGTATTTGAAGCACTGGTTTACAGATTTAAATGTAATCGTGTCTGCATTTATCCATGGTGACACTTTGTAGTCTGAGGTCTGTATGTACTGAGGAGCACACGCGATTTGTTTGTGTTAAGAGGTTTTACAGTGTGACCCTCTGGGGTACAGATTAAATATCAGAGCTTCCTGTTAAAAAGAAAAAAGGTCATTATTGCAGTATATCCCACCCTGCAACTGAACAACAATCCAGTCATAGGCTTGTAAAACAGAAAAAAAGAGACACTGACTGACCACATGTTTGAGATCTACTGCGTTCAGAGTTATCTCAGAACACAGTGGAGGAGGTTTGGACAATGATTTGTTACAGACCGGCCCACAGCAGGCCCATTATCTGCCAATTTAGGACAGTTCACTTCCTTGTCAACATCCTGGTCTCTGGCAAAATCTCTCTGTCTCATCCCTCTTTGTCTCGTTATTGGAGCTGGTTGTCAAGTTAGGTCAGAGAACAGGAATAACTGATGAGCAGCACCTCCCTCCCCTATCCGCTCGCTCTTCCTCTCTCGGGGTATCATTTGCCAGGGCTCGATGCAGAGGAGGAGGAGGAGGAGGGTTAGGGCGGGGGATGATATAAGCGCAGAGTTTTAATGAGGGCTGGGACAGTATAGTCATCTACTTATCTGTCACTCATGCGCCTTTCATCGCTACCCCCCTCCCCGCCAAATGAGACGGTGAGATAGCAGGAGCGAGCTGTGGGAGAGAGGGGTGGGGGGAGTCAGGACTGAGAGGGAGGAGAAAGGGAAGGTTGGTTAGAAGGAGGGATTACTTAGGAAGTGAGGTACATCACTTATTTATCAAATATTGTGCCCCCCTCTTTCATTCTCCCAGTTCTCTAGTCTGGTCTGTTTTTTGTTTTTTTTATCTCCATTAAAAATTTCCTGATATCATCTCCAGAGAGCTCGGTCCCCTTCAGCAGTGAATCCACCAGGGAGAGGAGTGGGAGGAGCTGAGGTTCAGTTACAGAGTGACAATCTGACATATATTGTATGTGTGTGAGCCAATTAGCATTCCCCTTGTTCACTGTTCCTTCTGTGTGTTATTAATAAAACATACAGCAGACATTCTAAAGGGGGGGGCTGCACCATCAATCTAATCCATAGAAATTTAAATCTAACGTTGCCGTTTCATAGAGCAAAAAGTCTTGCGGATTATATGTTACGTCCTGGTTTTCTTAATTTTTTTCTTGTAAAGTATTCTGAGTGAGTTCTTTTTCAAATCACTTTCCTCTTGTGTTGTGTTGCTCATCTAAGTCTTGGTACAAACATTAGAAGAAAAGTGTGTATCTTTTGTGTGCAGGCTTGGTGCGAGTTGGATCCTGTTTTATAAGTGAATGTGTGCTCAGGTGTCGGTGCACAATCGGACAGTTTGCATGCTTCGTCATATATGTGCAGTAATAGGGTCTGTGTGTGTGTGTGTGTGTGTGTGTGTGTGTGTGTGTGTGTGTGTGTGTGTGTGTGTGTGCTCAGTGAGGTTACGTATAGGGTAAAGTGTGATGCACTGACAGCTGTGCTCTGTTGTGGCAGGTGTGCTGGGGCTGTGTATGAGTACAACACGCCTCTGCCTGCAGCAGGACTATCTGTAGTGTGTGTGTGTGTGTGTGTGTGTGTGTGTGTGTGTGTGTTCATTTAGTGGAGAACTATGCAGCTGTTGTTTGTATGCTTTTGCCAGTGGCTAGAGATACTATTGGAG
Organism: Embiotoca jacksoni; assembly: GCF_022577435.1. Taxonomy (NCBI): domain Eukaryota; kingdom Metazoa; phylum Chordata; class Actinopteri; family Embiotocidae; genus Embiotoca; species Embiotoca jacksoni. Next base: position 10,770,954 of record NW_027185252.1, on the reverse strand, counting down.
TTAAGGTGGGCACGATCTTTCTATTTCTTTCCCACATTTTCCTACACAGAATTAATTATTAATTATATTCCTCAGTTTACATTTTATATGATCTTGATACTGTGACAAATGTTTGCAAACACAGATGTTATTAGCTCTGCAACATTTGCATGGTAGCCACAGATCCAGTGCTGGCCAAGCCAAGAGACGTTTTATAGAATAGAGGATGTTTTACAGACAACTGTTACTGTAGATGCAGTAATTAGATCACTTCACTTTTTGCACACTTTTCGGTATAGATTCAGTTTGAAATGGATATTCAGTCGGTCGGTCTATGCTCAACAATCCATAATGACAAAGTGAAAAAAAGCCCTCAAATATCCGTTTCATATAAGTAGTCTCAGTCTTCAGCTTTTTGCAGAAGCCCCTTTGGCAGCAATTACAGCTTTGTGTGTTCTTGGGTAAATCTCTACAGGCTTTACACACCTTGACGTGGGCAGTTTATCCCATCCCTCCACAAGCTCTTGCAGATTGGCTGGGAGGTGTCTACGAACTGCGATCTGCAGGTCTGTGGGGTTTAAGTCAGGTATTTGGCTGGGTCACGCATGAATAGTCACAGAGTGACCTGAAGTCTCTCCAGCGTTGTCTTGGTTAAATGCTTTGGGTCTGTGTCATGCTGAAAGGTCACAGGTAACGTGCACTTCTCCATGCACCGTCTCAGCATAATGCTGCTACCACTGTGTTTCACTGTAGGAATGCTAGGTCATGAACCCCCCTCTGTTCAAAAGAAATGGTGCTTGAAATTGTACTCACAAGAGGGTTTTTTTTGTTTTTTTTTGTCCCACAAGACCACAGCATTTCTCCTCATGTTGTCAGAGTCCCTTAAATCCAGGTTGGCAAACGTCATGCATGTTGTCATGAGTCTTTTACTCAGATGGTCTTCCATCTAGCCTGGCTGAAGGTTGATGAAGTGCTGCTGGGATGGTTGCTCCTGCGGCAGGTTTCCCCTCTAGGACTTCTAAAGTTCTGTTACAGTGACTGTTGGGATCTTGGCCACCTTCCTGACTGCAGACCTACTGGCTCACTTATTCAGTTTGGCTGGATGGCCAACACCAGGAGGAGTCCTGCTGGTTACTTAATGAAGGCCACCATTTCTCGTGGGAACACTCAAATCCTTAGAAATCACTATCTACCCTTGACCTAATCTATGTCTCCTTAGTTTTATCACAGAGGTCCCCTTGGGTTCTTCTCCTGACACGCAGTGTGAATTGAAGGATGTTATATCAAGTTCTAGATACATCTCGAGGATAATCAAAGCAAACAGGAAACAGCAATGGGTCAGAATACTTTTGCAAATGGGGGATATCTGAGTGATCGTTAATTCATTTGCAAATTTTTCTAATGAAATATTTAAACTTTTTCATTGTGGGTTATTGAGTTTAGATTGATGTCAAATTTTATTAAATTAAATGTACAACAAAGGATGTTTCGCAGACCCAAAAGGATCTGAATGCTGGTGATGTACTGTAGCTATATAAGCTGAAGAGTTTAGGAGGGTGGAGTTTCCCTCTGTAACTCAGGACTTTGATAAATGTTATTGACACAGTCACATTACATTTGCACAGCTTGCAGCTTGCGTAACCATCCTGCCAGTCCAGTGGGGGATATTAAAGGTGGCTGACATAGAAGCAATAAGTACTAGAGTATATGGGGAAAAAATAAGTAGCTGTTACTGCTATTAGTCTGGACATGAACACAATCCTCGCAGTAACACTAACAGGAAAACGGACACAAACAGCATAATGCCTATCTGAGTATCTATTCATTAACCATGCAGAATCCAAACCTTCATCTGATAAAGCCTTTGAAATCTGTGCCAAAACCCTAATCCAGCACACAGTACACACACACACACACACACACACACAGAGCGCACAAACATCAAAGACAAAGATCCATGGCTAATGTTTATTGATCTTCAGGTCTATTTTTGTTCTTGGAAATCATTGTAACATAAACCAGTCCTCTGTCAAGTTTCAGCTGAAGAGATACAGGCAGAGTTTAAACAGTGTTGGTTGGCAGTGGAGGTGACTCGAACCACTGGAAATGTGTTTGTTATATATGAATGTGACAGGCATTTCAGAGTCCCTATGTGGAGAACAGCTGTATCAGGTTTTGAAAAGGAATACAAAGTCAGCTGTTGCCATAGTAACTATGGCCTACACTGGAGGGACACACTGAAGTATTCAACTAATCTTTACTCCAGCACTGCACATGTAGGGTAAGTACAATTTTGAGTTGATGGTTATTCAATTTATGATTTCCATTTTCCTCCACATTTGTACTTTTACTCCACATTTTTAGAAGAAAAAAAACTCAACGAGCCTACATTTTTCTGAAGGTTGGCGAAGAAATGATAGAAATCGATAATGAAAGGAAACTATACCTACATTTATAAAAAAAAAAAAAAAAAAAAAAAAAATTCACACGGCATATATGAATATTTTGGTTACACAATGGAGGCTTTGTCTGCTTATGATGACGTCACTTGGTGGGCAACCAAGGGAAGTCGTTTTAGCCAGATATTTACCGGACAAACGGCAGTTTTACCTTGCAGGTTAGTTTCTCCAGCGTAAATATTGTTTGAAGTGGCTTTCTAAATAAACAGTATTGTAGGTATAAATGCCTTAAGATGTATTTTTCTGTTCCACCGGTAGGTTTAAAATTAGGCCAGCAACTCTTGTTTCATTCTCATTCTCATAATGGAAATTGCACTGACTGTTCACTGTATTTTCAATGAACAGACAGAATACGCAATTTACATTTATTTTCAAGTCAGCAATATGTTAAAACATGTACATTAACTGTTTTTTGTTTTAAAGGGTGGGGTACTTTTCTCAAAGTGTTGGTGAATAGGTCTTGTTATGTAAATGTAATGTATAACAATGTAGTATGCTTTACTAAAAACACTTGTATGTTTCAAAACGTTTAAGCTATGTTTGAGGTTTACGGTGTATTTTTAACATGCATAAGTATGTTTATCTTTATGTTATTGCCTTCAGTAGTTAAACTGGCAACAAAAATTGTCTTTCCTGATTCTTTTTTGGGGGGTGAAATGGTAGGCAGAAAAAGCCAAAACTCTTGAGGTCACCAACACAATCTATTTGGCCTACATTAAACTGCAAGTCCTCATGTTAATATCAAAGCAAATGGATGCGAGCGTATCCGGGGGTCTTATGCTCCCAGCTTCCTATGTTCCCAGTGTCCTGTGTTTCCAGTGTCCTACGTTCCACAGTTCCTACAATATGCTCCCAGGGTGTTATGGTCCCACTGTCCAGTGTTCCCAGTGTCCTGGAGCTTATGTTCCCATGGTCTTATGGTCCAGTGTCCTACGTTCCCAGTGTCCTGTTTTCCCAGGGTCTGAGTTGCTTCTATGAAAGAGTGTTGAACTGTCCTACCCCATTAACATACCAGACAAGGTCAGAGAACTGGTTGACAGCTGCGGGGAGGCAGACGACATGCCCCTCACAACCATCACGAACACTGGTGGACTATGACTCTCACTGAACGCATGTCATTTGAGGTTTGCCCAGAACCTTTATGCCCAGCAGGCCCTACAGCCACAGTCCACACCGCACATTTGTGTGACATGTTCATGTTTGTAAAAGTGCTGCTCGAGTCTCTGAGCACCGTGGTCACCAGTACCAACTGCATCACCTTATGTCTCATCATATACCAATAGCTTTTTCTGTCATTTCAAGAGAAACCATAATTAGAGCAGAGCTGTAGTTACTTACTATTCCCATTGTACTTCATGGTACTTTCCAGTCATCAGTGATTGATGATGAAAAATAAATTAAAAGTCAGTCATCCCTGTACTGTATACTCATCTCAAATACTTCCACAGATCAGCAGTTATAATGCCTCTTGTCCTAATGTTCTGAAATGAATGAGTCAGTTATTTTTACGTGCAAGAAATGGACATTTTTCTGCATTCAAAAGTGATCCTGCAAATAAACTTAGTTTTTTTCAGTGAGGTAAGTAAACAAATAATGGTGTATATTTATATAATATAGTTGATGAACAGACTTGTATTGTTACACAAACTGAGAAGTTTTGTTTTGTGTTCGTATGGACAAAATAGTTCACTGTAAAATGAAATTTCATAATATTCGCCTATTGTCATTGGAAACATTACAAATAAATTTGAGAGAGAAATATAAAATCGAATATAAATAAGTAAATTTGTCTGTATGTTTAAGATATATGACAAAGCAGGACTCATTTACAGTAAGTAGATATCTGTCCCTCAAACATTGGTGGAGTTTGACATGAAAGTAAGACAAATTTTATGCTATAAAACAACGTGCTTTTTCTATGTTAATCTGTATAATTTCTTCTTTCTTCCACTATAGATACAAGCACTGGCCTGGACATGGATGTAACCTCTACATGAAGGTGAGGACTTAATGCACTGCACAGACGCTGGACCATAAAATCCTTACACTCAATGAAAGTGGCCTAAAGGTTCACAAAACTCCCACTCAGCGTATAGCAGTTGGATGTGGTTTATGAGTCAGAAAATGAGAAGCAGTAGCACCTGCTCTCAGTGAAGGTGACATTAACTAGTTGGAGGATTGTTACACGTGGATTTGCTATCTGTCACCTGACACTGCGAGGGGATTTCACACTTGATGGGTGCATTATTCAATGAATCTACCCAATAATACCCCAAAAGAGTGGTGATACACCCCCGATCTTTAAAAACACAATACCAAATTTAGAGCAGGTAGTGTAATGTCATCTGCAGTTAATACTCGTGATGTGGTCCTACTTTCCTATCAGCCTGCCCTCAGAGAGGAGAGAGATGACATTGTTGTCACCTTCTTTTTTCTTCTTCTTAATAAACATGAATAATATACCTCAAATGATTAACAGATTACTCTTAAATGTAACAGATTGCTGCATTACAAGATAGATACCCTGAATGTGTAATAGCTTACTTCATGAGTAATAAATTCCTCTCAGTGTGTAATAACCTTCTTCAAATGAGTGATAGATTCCTCTTGAAGTGTATTAGATTACTCCAAAAGTGTTTATCAATTACTTCTAAAGAGAAATGCAAATTAAAGTTGGGAATAATCCTAAAGTACATGTCTATGGAATTCAAACTGTCTGTGCAGCAGAATTCAGCCGATTTCAGCTTTACAAAATCTGTTTTGTGCCTAAATTAGAATCATGGATTTTAGTTTGGGTTGCACAGTGGTGCAGTGGTTAGCATTGTCGTCTCACAGTAAAAGGTTTCTGGGTTCGAATCCAGTCCTGGGCCTTTCTGTGCCTGCGTGGGTTCTCTCCGGGTACTCCAGCTTCCTCCCACCGTCCAAAAATATGCGTTTCAGGTTAATTGGTGGTTCTACAAATTCCCCTTAGGCGTGAATGGTTTTTGTTTCCGTCTGTCTCTACGTGTTAGCCCTGTGATGGACTGGCGACCTGTCCAGGTTGTACCCTGCCTTCGCCCAACATGAACTGGGATAGGCTCCAGCCCCCCTGTAACCCTGTTCAGGATAAAATGGGTATAGATCATGGATGGATTTTATTTCTGAAGTTTTATTTAAGAGAATTTCTCATGTTGAATTTTTGAATGTTCAATCATTGTTGTATTTTGAGAACAGTTTTCAGGGGCTTAAATGAAGGTTGATTGCCTTGTTTGTTCCAAAGAAGGCACTACCATGCAGATATATTAACTTTTCATAGTTTGTGTATTGCGCTGGAATTTACTATTTTATTCATACAAAATCAAAAAGGAGAATAACTGAAAACAAAAAGTATTTTCCTGATGCATTTACTGTAAGTACAAATCTTCACATTTTTTATTGAAACATCACATAGAAAAACAGTATCTTGCAACTACAAACAACTGGAGATGGAGGTACTCATGAGCAAATAGCATTTCATAAACTATATGTAAATCCAAGTGCCCCTTTCAGCTTGAATCCGAATGAATTAATCTCTTGACAGGTACACAAACATTTGATTTTACTTTTATAAGAACAGTATCTTTAAACAGAACCAGGATCCACTCGTGCTAAAAGACAGTTTCCAGCACTGATGCGATAAAACCATTTCAGTGGTGACTGCATCATGTACAGTATAAAACAGTGGGTAACGTTTGATAGCAAAAAAACAGTTCTTCTACAGGTGAATATCTTAGCCGCAGTTAAACACACCGCAGAGCTCGCAGTGAGAAACCGAGGCGCGGAGAGGCAACAACACCAGAGCCAATCAGGATTTTCCTCCAACAGCACGTTTAGCTGCTACCACCACACAAAGTGGTCACGTGGCTGTGGAAGAAGTAGGAACTCTAACATTTGTCAGTCTGGTACAAAATATTGGTATTTCTTGAAACACATCAGTGAGCGAGCCACTCCAAAAATCCATCAGTGACCTGTCCGCCTACTGCCTCTGCTTCTTCTTTGCTGGTTTAATGGCGGGGAGCTCTTCCTCCTCCTCTTCGTCCTCATCTTCATCATCCTCAGACAGATCGGACTCTTCAACCTGTGAGGCTGAAAACATCAGTAGACTGATAAATCCCTGTCTTCAATTGAATCCTGGTATTACAGTCCAGACTGCAAGTATTTAGACGGTTGGAAAATGTAAACTGAGATTTGGCACTTTAATCTTGTATCCATTATTTTATTTTATTTTGAAAGAATAATAAAAAAAAAGTTAGTATCTAAATACTTGCAGTCTGGACTGTACATTGTATCATAAATCCAGAAACTGAAGGTTGCTTTAATCTGCCCTCTCAGTTGAGTTCATGCACACACCCCAGTGGAGAGAGCAGAAGAAAGTGTCTGATCCTGATTCATGGAGCTTTGAAATAAGTTAGAGTTCTTTTTTTTTTTTCTTTTTTTTTACTGAAATTATACTTTGCAAAGTTTTCCAGCCAACCCTTCATATTGTAGCCCAGCTATTAACATTTTCTGAAGGAGAACACTGAGGGCGTTTTCACACCTACTTTGTTTGGTCTGAACCATCTGACTTTTCAGTTTGGTCCGAACCAAAAAAGCAGGTGTGAAATTTGGCTTGGGCCATGATCAAACTTTGATCAGACCTAAAGAAGTGGTCTCAGTCTGCCTCAAACTCAACCACGGTTTGGGTCTTTTGCAGGGCAAAGTTACTTTCTGGATGGTTCTGACTTTAGGGCTAATTACAGAGCTATTGTCAGCCATTAAACAGTAGAAGAAGGAAAAAAAGAGCCAGAAGACAAGAAAACATGAGCTGCGTTAGCACACGGAGAGAATATATTCCTTCGAAGAAATCAAAACTCAGCTTAAAAAAATGCATACAAATGGAAAAACTTTGGACTTCTGCTATCTGCATGCTACCGTTTTCAAAATCACAGTAGCAACGGAAAACAACAACAAAACTAAACCTCCATGCTGACAATGACAAGTTTTGACGAATATTCGAATTATACAATACGGCGGACCTGCTGGGATATTTTTCAGTCTTTTGCAGTGACGTAGTCATTTCAATGCAGGACCCTCCTCCCCACGTGCAAATATTTCGCTAACACGAGTACCCCCGACACTATTTTGCCAGAGCACCATCGCTGCGTCCTGGGTTTAGCGTAGCCTAAGACGATCGTGATTGGTTTAATAAATACAAAGAAGCAAGAGCGATTCCCCCCCCCCCCCCCCCCCCCCCCCCCTTTAACAGGATAATGTTTGGGTGCCGCCGGACTCAAGACAACTCTCCAGAGCGGTGGAGAAGGGTCTGACTTTGTGAAACTAGGCTGCAGCTAACCGTTACTTTAATTATTATTTTTTTTAAGTCCAAGTTGACACATTCAAATTGCTTATTCTGTCGAACAAAGAGTAAAAAAAAATTGTTTTTTTATTTTGATCATCTCATTTTGATATCAGTCACATGAAGGCTCTGCAAAGCAGAACTATTGTCAGTGGGCCACTAGATAATGACTTTAAGTGAAGAGAAAAATGGAGTCAAGTTTTACCAATGAGGTGCAGCCCGCTGACGGTCACTGGTCCTGTCCCAGCCTTGAGCCGCATGGTCACGGGCGCTTTCAGTTCAAACTCTCCCAGACTCACCTGAGGACAGAAGAGGTGAAGTTAAGCGCTATCAAACTTCAGGCTCTGCTGCGTGGTCAATCAGTCTGCTTCAAGACCTTCTACGTACCATCGGCAGACATTTGATGTGAAGATTGGCGATAGGAACCGAAATGGTCTTCCCTTGGTGGTTCATGGCCGTGACCTCCACCACGTTACTTTCCTCTTTGGCACCTTCTCCGAGGCAAACCTGCGGGAATCAGATTCATTGAGTCCACATGTACCCAGTCAAATCGAAGCCGGATTAGGACGGTGGGATCTGTGCAGCCGTTACATCACAAAACTTTGCTTTATGGGTACGAATTTCTGGGCGTGAACACCACCGAGGAGCTCTCCTGGACAAACAACACTGCATCGCTTGCCAAGAAAGCCCAGCGGGAGCAACCCATCACGTGCTCCTTCTAACCGAGGCACCGTGGAGAGCATCCCGACCAGCTGCATCGCCGTGTGGTACCGGAGCTGCACCGCCTCCGACCGCAAGACCCTGCAGCGCATCGTGAAGGCAGCTGGTAGGATCGTTGGTCCCACACTCCCCTCCCTCCGGGACGTCTACAGCGTCCTCAGAGAAAAGCAGTCGGCATTGGCGGGACACTCAACCCGTCCCTCACACGGCCTCTTCAGCCTCCTGCCTTCTGGGAGGAGGTACCGCAGCCTCCTCCAGACTGAGGAACAGCTTCGCCCATGAGGAGGTCAGGATGCTGAACTCTTTCCCCTCTCTCCCACTTGCCCCATGAAGTCTGAACTTTTGCAGTATGGAGCTGTATTGGCACCACGTTGCACTGATATATATATATATATATATATATATATATATATATATATATATATACACTGCAGTGGTTGTCTTGTTATATTGTTACATATTCCTATTTTTCTGGTTTTATCTTTTTATTTTGCAACACGGTGGGACTGAGAAACAATTTTTCGATCTGTCTCGTCTGTCATTTGATGGATTTTACATTAAAGTTGAAATCAAATGCAAACGTTCAGAATTGAAGGCACGTGTCTGCCGTGTCGGTACATACTGTTCTGAGTTCAAGGAAGTGCTCCAGCTCCTCTTCTTCATCTCCTTGGAAAGTGTAGAAAGGAACTTTAGAGGACAACTCGCAGCCTGGGAAGAAACAACAACCCTGGAATTTAAATATGTTGCAGTTTAAACAAAAACAAAAACAAAAAAAAAAACAAAAAAAAAATGAAGGCAGGTTTCGTTCATCACATCAGAGACCCACGTGTGCGCCCACAGAGCAACTGTGGTAAACTGTGTTTGAATGTTCTTACTGAACAGGAAGCTCTCCAACTTCGATTGACCGGTTAGTCCGAGATCCAGAGAGTCATCATCGTGGCACGACATTTTGTCAAGAGCAGTAAAGTTGGATTTGCTGTTGGCGCTTTACAACCAAGTGAATCCTCCACGTAAAAAATAACAAGCGCGTCGCGACCCTAGAGCGTGTGTGACGCGTCATCACTGTGCGCCTGTTTGGTCGTGTTTTTTTTTTTCTCTCTCTCTCTCTCCTACAGACCAACCATGGATGTGTAAAACAAAACAGACCAATAGAGCCAGAGCTCCTGATTTACCTACAAATTTGAACCCAAATTAGTCATTAAAACAAAATGATCTAATAACCAGAAACAATAAACAAATGATTCATGAGACCCGCCACCAGGATCAAAATCATCTGCTTAAAACTGATGTTTCCTGAGAGTCTGTAACTGTGGACTGTGCAGAGGGAACAAAAAGTGTATTTTAACACGCATCAACATTGAATTTAGAATTAAAAAAAAATATTTCAGCATTTACAAATATTTGTTTTGCCCAAGTACCTTAAACAATCAAATTCCAGCTCTCTCCGAGCAGCCTGTGAACATATAGTTTTCTGCACTAATAACAAAGTTTTGTTTTTACGTTTAATTAAGTATGATTCCCCTAGTTCAGGACTTGTTTCAGTAACAGTGCCTCTTTAAGATGGGAGACAATTTCCTATTTCTTTGTGTTCAGAGGCTCTGAGAATCTGAGGCTCGTAAGATCAGAGACACGTTTTAAATCACCTCTAAAAAAAAAGGTATCTTTTTAAAATAACTAATTATTGATTTCAAACACTTTTTTCTGACTCCAACGCATCTTGCCTGTTTAATTACCTTTGTTGTCCTATCTATATTTTTGCCGACTTCATTTGTATAATTTCTGCCTGATTTTATTTGCCTCAGTCCCGAAACATTTTAAACCCGTTAATACCTTTCTAACTTAATTTTAAAAAGTGTTGCATAAATCAAATTTATTACCATATTTTTTTTTTTCCAGGCTGTAATTGGGATATAAATCTTCAACCTTCAGTACAGACAGGCTCACAGACACATCAGTGCAACACAAAGAACAAACAGCAATTCAATCACTTAATATGATTTTTTTTATTTTATGTATCTTACATAAAAATTGTACAATGATAAACTGTCACTTTAATGCCCCTCCCCTCCCCCCCTCCCCCCAACCCTAAACTCAAAATGTACAATTGGAGCCCTTTCTCTCAGTCACAGCCCATTTTTGTGATCAAACCTGGTTGGCAGAGGAGAAAGCTCAAGCATCAACAAACTGTAAGAGGAACCATTTAAAACAAGTGTGAAATTCTGCTGCTGTTTCAGTCGATGAACAGCAGGTCTTGTTGGGGACTTTCACGCCTTGCTGAAAGAGCCAGGTAGGACGGCTGTACAGGACCGGGGGTTGTAACAAGGACAGCATCCCGTTTTCTTTAAAGTAAAACCGAATGGTGGCAAGTTTTAATAAAGATATACAAAATGATAACACTTTATGATTGACAGTGTTTACAAACTGTCTTAAGTACAACAGTATTATGCTCATTGGTGAGTGTCATGCTTCGTCCTCCATGTAGCATCACATGAGGTTATTCTAACGTCCGCCACAGCAAATCCAACACACCTCATGCACATTATGAATGTACAGTTTCAACATCACATTGGCAGGCAGCTACTGAAGAGCAACTGATGATCCTCATGTAACCAACAGAACACTCCTATCTATTACTCAAAGTGCTTTTTTTTTTTTTCCTTTTTTTTTTTTTAATTAACGGTAGAGATTTACAAAAACAAATGGGAAATATGCAGAGTATAAAACATTCAATGGACAGATAGGAAAAGGCCAACGAATTTCTGCTTCAAACCCCCCCCTCAGCTGCAGGTGAACGGTGTGGGAACCAGCGCCACTTTGATGTGATCCTAAGAGCTCTTGCCAAGGCTCAACTGAGAATACATTCATTTGTATGCAGTGTTGAAACAATGCATGGAGGGATGACGGATGTAAACTGAGTATTCACCAACGACTTGTTGACACAGTACATCTGAAGCTGCAGCTAAAGTTACCTCTTAAATTACAAGTCCGCTGTTGAATTAGTGGTTATGAATTGAGCAGGTTTATGACAGTGGGATGTTAATTTTTCTAAGTTTTTAGGATCATTTTAACAAAAGCAATTGTTGCCAAAAAAAAAAGATGTTAAAATGTTTCACAGCACATCAGAACATTTTGGTCCCACTGCAATCAGGAAGTGTTCAATTTCTTTCTCTTTAAGAGGAACCAAGTGGACTTGACATTTGAACTACTTAAACAACTGGAAACAAACCTATGAAAGACAAAACGTACAATTTCAATAATATATAGTAAATGTATAAGTTTACATAACGTCATGGTACGTTTTGAGCTTTTCAGTAAGTCCGCTTAGATATACTGAGAGATTTCTGTGCTGGTAGGGCAAAAATAACAAGTGTCAGGCTACATCTCTGGAATTTGGGCAACAACAATGCCAACCTACGAAAGTCACCCATCTCTGTCTGACTGACACATGTAAGAAAGCCTTGATTCAGAAGATAACGGGGTCTGCTCTAAAAACCTAAAATCCAAAGGCAAAGAACCAAAAGGCAATAGCTGAAGGGGAAATTAGCAAAAAAAAAAAAAAAAAAAATATGCATCATAAAAAGGAAAAGCAGAAATAAGCTGAGAACCATGTTTGTAAACTTGTGGAAGCTTTTCTATTGCCTCCCAAATGTCTACGACTACTTGAATAGAAACTCAGAGGACCTCCTGCTTGAGTCTTTAACGACTCCCATCAAATCGCTGGTCTGTGGCGATGTTCTATTCAGGGTTTCACAAACCTCAAAAGCTACAATAGTCCACCCTTCATCTGTACAAACTCAACATTTCACATCCATTTTGTTAGAAACGCGCCACTTAAAAAGGCCTCTGAATCTGGTGTGGAGCAATGGAAAAAAACCACGATGTGACGATGAAAGGCAAACTCTCATATAGCACCTCACATCCTGTTTAAAGGTGTCCCACTTATGTCTATGTTATTCCTCTATGTCAAAGCTGGAAAAGCAGGATGTGGGGGGTAGTAAGTCACTACCCGAGATGTGGGCCACCCTCATTTTTCAGCTCTGCCTCCATTTCAGATACAGACACTTTTTTTAGGGCATGCGGGTAATATCAACGTAATGGCTACTGGATTAAATCAGAAAAAGGCTTATGGATTTATCTCTTCCTTCCTCCTGGAGGTATATGATTAGCGGGACCCTAGAAATTAATACCACTTCCATGTTACTGACAGGAGCAACTACAGATCACTCCTTGGATCTTTTAGGTTTCGGGTCTGCTGAATCCAACAGAGCCGTAACGTCTAAAGGGCAGCGCAAGGAATCTGTGTGCGGCTGCTGTGCTTCTGTACACAAATCCTAGGGAAGAAAAAAAAAAAAAAAAAAAAAAAAAAAAAGGTCTCCCAGGGCGAGCCCACATGGCAATGTAGTATAAAATCATCGTGTTTAAGCTGTGTCGACTTGCTCTTTCTCTGTCTGTTCAGTGTAACGGCACGTTTCCTCAAAGGCTGCGTCCCATAATGATGATATCTTTGGGAAAGCCCTCCATTTTGGCCACCTCGAAGCATCCCAGCTTACTATAGAAGTCCAACATTCGCTTATCAGTCTGGCGCACCTTACAGAATGCACCGTGGGATCCTGAAAGAGAAACAAGAGGTAAGTCAGCGCACTAAATCCCCAAAACTATCTTAGCAATAGTAAACTGATGATTAGTTTAAACTGTAACCCCTGAAAAATTGGCAATAGACTGGTTCAAGATTTCTGTCACAGGAGGGAAAACTTTGGGTGCTTTGATAGTTTCTGTTTCTTAAAGTTAAAAAAAAAAAAAAAAAAAAAAAAATACTTTTCTCTCTTTTTACCTCATCAGCAAGTTCTTTTATAGAGTGTGGTTTGGATGACATAATGTTGTATACGTGAGACACGCTTTACTGGCTGAATGGACATGAAAGTCTACTCGTACAGTCGACAATCAGAAAGAGGCATTCTACCATCACATGGATAAAACTATCTCTGATGAAAACATGCTTGTTGTTTTGGACTTTGGGCTCATTTTCACCTTCATGTCATGGTGATAAGATAAGTGAGCCTGCTCGTTTTCAGCTTTAAAAACACAGATGCAGTGACATGTCAAAATACTGATTCACCTCAGAACGATTTCATGTAGACATTAGGATTCTGAATGAAATCACTTGTCGGCCTAAGTTAACAATAAACACTTCAGCAACATGTAGGCAGAGCGAATAATCTAAATAAACTTCAAGAATAAACCTTATTTTAGGCAACACACTGGGACGGAGACGTTGTTGTCATGATTAAAGATAGCTGCCACCTACCGTTGGCCTTGATAGAAGACAACAGACACCCCATCATGCTTTTGGCCACGCTGGGGTCAGTGACTTTGGCGTGAATGTCAACCTTGATGAGAGAGGGGAAGTTGGAGAGGAAAGAGTCTGGAAGTCCCTCCTCCTCTTCATGGAAACTCAGCATCATCTTCTACGGGGGCGACAGACAGAGATTGTGAAGTCAATCACAGATAATGCTATTGTTACCTGATCAGTAAGAGAGATGGATGAAGATCGTACCTCAGCCTCTGTGAGGTCCTTCTGACAGTCGGGTTTGTGGTATTTCTCCTGCATGAAGGGAATCCAGTTCAACTTGCATTTCTTGATGAAAGGATTAACATCCACTGTGCCAAGAGCATAACCACAGATCCCTTCATCATCCTCGAGCACAAAGCCATAGTCTGAACTCAGTGTCAGGAGACCTCCTACTAACCTGTGAACAAACAGTGGGGATTGTGTCAGGCATGAGGATTTGCACTGCAGAGAAACACTGCAGTCCATGCTTCGGTCAGGACTGATTGTGAACAAACCTGTCTCCTATGAGGTCAGGATCGTCGTCGGAGAACGGCTCGTCCTCCGTTCCTTCACAGTACATTTCTTTACATATTTTATAAACTGCAGCCTGCGGGAAAAAAGACACAGATACAGCTGTTATTGTAGCGGAGGAGTTGACACACCCAGAATGCCTTGAGCAACTGTGACACATTTTGACACCAGATATAAAACACCAAAGCTAAGCCCACAAAAATGCCAAAAAAACATCACCGTGGTTGAGACAATTTTGGAAAAACATAGTCTGAAGCTGCCTTTACATTCGACACATATATGAACTCTACATAGCAGATGATTGCGGCACATTAAGGGCAAACGATTTACAGCTTCAACTAGGCTAGCTCTGCCGGGAATACTAGCATCTGGCCAAAACCATCTCTCAAGCCATAGAAACGTAATGATTTCATTATAACATCATTCATTCAATTATGAAATACTTGAGTTGTTGTAAAAAAAAAAAAAGAAAAAAAAGATACACAGGGTCATGAGCAACCTCACACACAAAAAAAAAAGCCTCTTACCTCATCTTTGGGAAAGTACGGCCTTATGGAATAGATTTTGGAGGTTGGCATTGACGGTGGAGGTTGGTAGAAAAGATCGTTTGCCCCATCTATTGGCAACAATCTCTGTGGGTATCAAAACAAACAGGCTTAGTGTCACTGCGAAAAGCTGGTGTGCTGCTTTGGCTGACTGATTGCCTCACTGTGCATTTGCTAAGTTGAGCCACTATCAACTCAAAAGGAACCACAGACGACAGCAAAGTGCTTTTGGAATAACAAATATTACAAAGTAAACATTGATCCTTAAACTGGTGTTCCTTGTTGATCTGACAGTGGACAACGAGAACAAACATCACATCTTTCTCATTTTTGCTTAAGGAACATAGCACAACACACACAGACATATTTGCTTTTCAAATATAATAAAGCGCGGGTGGTATTTTGGTCTGACTAAGGTTTTACTGGCTGAAGGAGATGCTCCTTTCCCTTTTATAAGTCATCGCAATATTTCGCTGCGCAGGACCCTCCTGTTGAGAAAAATAATGATGCTAGCGCAGAAAGACAGAGAGAACTCCAGGAAGAAAACCAAACCGCAAATCGAATGGGGGCTAACTGAGGTACTCGATAGCATTTCAGTTGCCATTGTGAGACTTGGTTAGAGACACTGTTTTAGACTGGAAAGGTGTATTTGATCATGGAGTTTTCCCATTGCATACATGCTTGCGTTCTCGCTGGCGCTGCGATGCTTGTGCGTGCGCTTTGCAAAGGGTTGACTTGGTAAATTGTGCGCTGTGCGTTCCTGCAAAGAAATGAGATGTCATGAAAATAAAACCTAGCCATGCTCGCTTGCGCTGCGTGCGCCAGGGAAAAGCAGCATCTCCTTGGGCAGTTGCTGAAAGAAACTAAAATTAATCAATCAGAAAATGCCGTGCCAAACACTGGCTGGGGACAGTTTTGTTAGGACGGGTTTCAGGTCGCCCATTCCCCTCACACAGATTGAGAACATCCCAAAAGTAATGCGAGGACACAAACGGTTTTGGAGAGCAAGTGAAGGGGATGGAGCCTGCGTGCTATGAAGCGTGACCCATCACAATCAGCTCACCTTCGACAGACCAAACCCCTTCATACCTACGCACATATTACCAGTGTCGCCTTTGCTCACAGCACTCTTCTTCTTTTTTTTTTTTTTTTGTCATTTGATTGCTGTAAATTCAGTGCATTAGATACCTGGAACTCTCCTGCTAGACCTCCCCTAAAGGCCCAGGGCTCTTGGTCTCCTCTAAGGAACTGTGCTGAGGACTGACTACGACACCCTGTTAGGAGCAGAGCCAAGCGGACATTGTTACCACAGGATGGGGCTCTCTGACACAGATGAAAGGAGTGGGGGGATGGGAATGAAGGGGGTCATATGTATCTAGTAGCATTATCAATGGAAATAAATTTATTTGGTTTTAATCATTAACACATAAAAGGAGCTAATTTGGAATAAATTTATATTCAGAGGAAATATTTTTGCGATAAAATGGGGCTCAAGCACCTAAAGCTTCTGTTTGTAAGAAGAAGAAAATCAGGTGCGAGATGTAAATTATTTTTCCCAAAAAAAATCGTGAGCTCTGCACCTTTTTTAAAATTCTCTGTGTCAATACAATATTATCGCACAGCTCCACATAACATGGTATGCAGGTCTTGAATTCATCCTTGTTGTTTCACAAAGACTAATACTCACTTAAAAAGCTGACAGACTTACTCAAATATTACATGGACCATCAGAACCCTCACCCATGCTGTCTATGGGCAACAAAAGTAAGCTTTAGCTGCCGTCACCCCACTGATCTTGGCACCCCGTGTGAAGTCACATTCTCATCTTATCTGCCTTGTCACATGACGGGGGAGCATGAGTCATTCAAAACCAGGAAGACAGAACGAGAGGTGGCACGAAACACTCCCCGAGTTAAAGGGCCTCTCGGCTTGCTACTAAAAGCAACAGTCAAGACAGACCGAAAATGGGATACACTGCAGGGTCAGAGCATATACAGAGGGGTGTATATCTAAAGCACACAGGGCTCTAGGAGTCTGTACACAGTAGCGTTGCTGCTAACAAAGTCAACCCATGGTTGACGAGAAGCCCTGTCATGTGACCAGACAAATGCAGCGCGTGGGCAGGACACCTACCACAGCTTTACGTACGAACCTCATCCTGGCACCTAAAACAATTCCTGACGAGCTGACACGACACAGCACGCAGATGCACCCACGGGAAGGAACTCTGAACCTGGCGACCCAAATTACAAACCACAAGAAGGACTAAAGGTTGATTGGATTACACCACCTGGATGCTATTCAAACTGCACCGTCTTAAAACAATCGCAGTTATGCCGAAAACATGAACACTTGTTCTTTCATGGTCCTGCCACTGCGTATGTGAGCACACAAGAAATATTCCTGAGAAGGGTGAATTTCTTTGAGCATTGTTCAATTTAAAAGCCAAGCGTTTATTCCCTTGAGTAGGTGCATCAGGCTGGTCTGAGCCATTTCTATAGGCCTACTGACAGAAACAAAAAAAACAAGTTAGAGAGATGCTGCCAAAGAGAGAAATTTGGGAGTTAACACTTTGAATTCAAACCCAAATCGCTGCGCAAAATGTGACTTCATCCGGATTGCTGCTTCCTTTCTTCCAAATCCGGCTTTTACATTATTAAATTTAGTTTAAAGAAAAAATTAACATAAATCCATTTCAAACATGAACAAAAGAAAGAGACAACGCCTGCACTGTGCATACATCGGCCACAGTCGATCCAATAGCAGTAGAAACTTGTACTGTGGATTCTTCCATCTGTACATAGTAAGGGGAGAAAACAGTAGAAAATAGTTATTAGTAAGTTTTCTCAGTACAATAACCAGGGAGGTTGTGACTAAGTGCCGGCTGCACAGCTTCTATTCAGGGGAAAACATGGGGCCTAATGCAAAAACCTGGTAATAGCACCAGCAGAAGTCAACACTTAATGACATTGCAGTTATTAAAAAGAATATCGAAAGATAACTATATTGATTATTTCCTCAGGGAGGCTCCAGTGTTTAAGAGCATTTACTGATGCGTTAAGCCAGTGCTGTGGATTTCCCCTGTGTTTTTGCCAGTGTGGGTATGCTGCCTGCTGTGTACTGTGGGTGAGAGACCTCAGCTTTACCATAAAGCCGGACAGGACAGAAACCTGTGAATGAAACTGGGTTACAGGAAGTAACCTGCAGGCCATGCTGGTGCTTCAGACTACTAACCAAAAACACTCCAAAAAAAAAGATGGAGACGTTATTGCCGGGTGTCACTCGAACTGTATCACAGCGCACCATCGGGGAGAATGAGAGAAACGTGATATGAAGGAAGAGGGATACAGAGGGAGAGAAAGACAAGAGGATGGCTTCATTTTAACAAGGTGATGGATCTCGCCCTGATACAGACTGAGCAAATATTTTGGAGAGTGTTACAATCAAACAATAGCCTCATTTTAGAGACTACAGCACAAAACTTCATTTAATATATTAATGTGCTTCTTTGTAAACAACAAGTCGGATATTTGTGTTTCTTTGCTTATGCACCAGAATGGCCTTCCACAGTGAGTCAGTCAACTTGCTCTCCAAGCTCGCGTGCGCGCTAGGCCATGGAGGAGGGGGGGAGGGAGGGGGGGAGGGGGATGGGACTTCCCCCCTGGCGCCCATCCCCACAGACGGAGAGATGGCAGCAAGTGTAGCTGTGTGGGAACGCAGCAGCGATGTTATTGGATACACAGCAAGCAGCAGTAACCCTGCTGGGACATTTTCCACAGAGACCCAGTTTAGACATCATCGATATGGAGCAACTTGTTATGGAATAAATGGGCGGGATGCTGCGCAGTGCAAGCGGCATTCAGTCCGACGTAAAAAAAAAAGAAGGAAAAACAGTCAACATGTGTGACGCAGGAGCAATTCATAGAATCCTAACTTTCGAGAGGTGATGCATTTGGCCTGACCTGTTGCTGAGCTGCTCTATGATAAACAGCCATCCATTTAATCTGGGGCTATTAGCCACAGATCGTCACCCTGCATACCGGCGGTGCCTCAGATCTCTAGGAGCCACACAGCTCTGAGTCTTTGATCAGTAATATTACCATCTGTTAAGCAGACTGTAAAACGTGTGAAAATGATTTTGCCTCCTTAAAATACAACAGAATCCATGCAGCTAAATAATGTGTTTGCTCTATATTACCTCTTTTTTTTTCTCTCTCTCTCTCGTTCTTTTTTTTTACGTGTTTTAGTGATTTGTGTGTTATGGTGTCTCTGAGAATAACAAAAGTCAGGATTACCAGAGTTGATCAGATCTGGTACTGGACTGCTCTCTAAGAATAAGGGCCCTGCGGTTTCCCTCATACATACCTAGCCACTGGACAAAAGACTTGACCATAGAAATGATGCTCTTGATGTCCCAGATGTAAGGGTAGAGGTCGTACAGGATGGTGCGGTTGGCTGTATTAGACAGCCGTGTGAACATCTGGATGACTGAGCAACACATCTCCTCAAACTTCTCGGCCCTTGACTGCCATTCTGCGACCTGCGTCCAACAAAGTGAATCGGAAATAAGAATAAATAATGTTAAAAAAGGAACAGCACTAAATCATTGCGGTTTGCAATGAGCCTTTTTTTTTTGCACAGCAAACATTTTGACTTGTAACATTAACAGGGGTTTTGGTTAACTGTCCCTGTGCACATTGACTGTGGTGATATGACATCATTCATTTATATATTTACAGCTGTGCTTTTCTACTGTGACATGTCAAAATGGCATTTAAGAAAAAAGCAGCAGGTAGAATAAGGGAAGCTGTCGTTGATACAAATAAACAGGGCAATGCTCTGTGGAGAACGCACACTCCATTTGCTGTCATAATGACACCACCCAATGGACAGTATTGGTAGTACACAGCCACCATTTTGTTTTCAGCACTATCACCAGTATGTTTAGTTAATAATGGACTAGTTTCCTTACATAGACGTCGTTCTCTAAACTCACGCCATGCGTTTATTCCTCCGAGTCCACCCACCTTTTCATCTTCCTTCCTCTTGCAGTTGACACTAACGACGCTGCTGTTGGCTCGGAGCCAGTCAAACTCCTTTAACATCTGCACGGCCTTGGGTCCGTGTTCATAAGGCAGATAGAAGAGCTCTGCCAGCAAGCTCAGGTCCTCAAGTGTAAGGGGCTCTGCTGTGAACAGCGGCTTCTCATTGGGCCCAGGCACAAACCCATCCTGACAACACAAATAACTAGACTTTAATAAGGAATTCTAATGAGGGTTTGACTTCAATTGCAGACGTAAGAGGGAAAAAAAAAAAAACTCACAAAGGTTTGCTGCACTTGTTTGAGCTGATCGTCTGTCTGCATAGGTGCGATATCGCTCCCAGAGTCCTCCTGGATTGACTCCTCAGGGGACTTGGACTCTGCCAGACTCTCCTTGTCTGTATCCATAGGCTTCAAGTCCTCAGCCATCTTGTCAGCTAAGATAGGGCCAACGTGCTTCTCCTCTGAGTCAACTTCTGCTTCTGGCTCTGGCTCATCCTGCTTCTCCACCACCATCTCCATGGGCTCCTCATCTGAATCCTTCTTTTCCACCTCCACCTCCACCTGCACAGGCACGGTATAAAAACCCTTGTTGAACCGTTTACGGATGCTTGTGTCGCACCAAACCGCACAAGAGAAAAAACGTCCGGGATCAGAGAGAAGGATTGATGGGGTGTGCATTAATACTGGCAGTCATTAGTTAGCTGTGTAGTTAATAAAGGGCCTGATTTTGAATTCTTTTTTTTTTTTATTATATAAATGACAGTAAATTCATGTTAACAAAGAGCTTGAATTCTAAAAGAAGCAAAAGAGTCTCATAGAATCAGTAAACCTCACCTCCTCTACTTCCTGAGGTCTCTTTGCCATGGGGTGTGACAGTGGATCCAGGCAGAGAGGAGGCATCGCGGGAGACATGATGGGCTGCTGGAACACAGTCGTGACTGTTGTGGAGGAGCAAAGAGAGGGAGCTGCCATGGATGATACATCTATGGCTGTGCTTTTGGCACCACTCTGAGGCACCTGTCGGCCTGAAAGAGTAGAGTCTCACTGCATTGTGTTCTTCAGTTTAAGTATCACAAGCGTATTCAAAGTGACATTCCTAATAACAGAGATGTGATATAATATTGCTCTTACTGTTGTATTGGTGAGGCACACCAAACTCTCCGAGCCATTCTGTGAGAGCCAGTTTGAGGGCAAGCTGTGGGCTGTACAGCATGTCCGTCTCTAGCTCTTCGTCACTGCCTTCATTCTCTAACTTGATCTGGATGGACACGGTGCTGTCCTCCCCATCGGCTGGCATAAAGATAAAGAAACAAATGCAGAAAAGCACATCGATGATTACCTCATACAAAGAAATTACATTGTATTAACATCAAAACATTGCAGATTTGTACACTTTCGGATCATACTTACTCATGACCACATCCTTGCGCACCCCATTCATATTGGACTTGTACCAGGTGGCCAGAGTGTGGATCGCTACAAAGTTTGATTCAAACTCGCAGTTGGGATTAGTGAGGACTCCCTTCAGCCTGGGGATGAGCTCTGTGGAGCGGCCCTTGTATGGACCCAAGAAAAGCCTCTTCTGGTCATAATCATTAGCATGAATATTGTCCCAGATTACAGGGGCTCTTCTTAGGATTTTTGACACCTCCTCAATAGACTCCACTGTGATGTCTTTGGATACCACTTTGGGTCCTGCAGAAACGACAACAGATCCTGATTAATTGTTTTAATCTTTGACTTTGACACGTATGACTGTACGCCCATCAGTAGCAATGATGTTAGTCATGTGACAGTAAGGTGTTAAGAGTCACCTGTCCATAAGATGTCAATGTCAGGCAGTAGCTTCTCTCCTACTGTGTGGAGGTAGGGGGACTGAGGGACATTTGGGTAGCAGAATGTTCCACAGTACTCTGTAATTCAAGGCAACAAAACAATCAAATAATGAATAAATAAGCAGATCAAACAATTGTGTAAAATGTGCAAAGAATTCAGAGATGAGGTACCGGTGGGACAGAAGAGGAAGGTCTCTGGCTCTCCCAGATACTGGTAGATTTCGTTGGTAATGGAAACCTGAGCGTGCGCAAATGAGCTGAACACTTCTTTGTCAGCGGGGCACATGTTGTGGTCAATATCGTCAAAAAGTAAGGCAAATGACTTGCAGCCAAAGTGAGAAACCTGAAAGGGAAAGAGGTCGGTTGGACATCAAATCTAACAAAGTAGTTGACACATGGAAGTCTTGAAGATATGTTTTAACACATCGTTTAAACTACTGATACACAAAATACCTGATCAAGTTTCCTCTTGAGTGCAGAAACCTCTTTCTGATTGGAGAAGGTGATGTCCAATCCAGGGGAAATGGCATAGATGAACTCTGTCCCATGCTCCTTAGCAGCACCAATTAAAGTCATGAGTTGCTCTAAGAGATAATAGGATGAAAACCACATATTTAACACATTCTTGTGCTTTTATATATACATAAAAAAACAAAAACATTTAACCTTTAACTTGGCTGACAAGGATTATTTATTTTCCTTGCCCCAGGACAGATCTGATCTGAGTAGTCACCTGCTTCTTCCACTGAATACAGCTCTCTCCAGAACATTCTGTGTTTGTAGTCATCTTTGGGTGCATAAAGGTACGTGTTCAGGCCCCATTTCTGCTGCCTGTGCAAAACATTGTTCCACAAAATCAGTATCAAAACTCAAATCATCCGGCTATATCATTGACATGCGTGTTTCAATAATGCACATTACCTCCTGAACAGCTCTTTCCTCTGTTCCATTGTCCATGGTCGACCATAAAAGCCTGCATGAGCAAACAATGCAGTCAGATTTTATGCAGTTTGCAGGGCTGAATATGTACATTTCCTGATCACCTTTGCTCTTTCAATGTAAAAAAAATAAATAAAATAAAATTTAAAAAAAAGAATCATTATATAAGATATATACGAGACAAATGGTCATCTTAAATTCTTTTCATGAAGGCAAACACAAGTATTTTTCTTACATAGTCGGACTAAAAGTCAAACAGCACAGAAAATTGAATTCATGACACTAACAAAAGAAAATTACTATCGATTTGTGAATGATTTGAAGGTGTCATCCAACCTAATGACTTCCAACTGATATAACAACAATCATCCCCCCCCCCGAGGAAGATGAATTGCTGCAGCATCTGGCTCAAATGTCACATATATATATCTGTACCCAACATTACCTTCCACGACTCCGCTTATAAATTTCCTGTGGCCCGTCAGTTCGACTCCGATCCCGGACTCTTCCACCGGGCCGGGGGCCTCTGCACAAGCCTCTCCGGAGACGGGGCTGGGGCTCGGCTCACCGTCCACTGGAGGACTCTCCAATGTCTGATCTTTTTGAACCATCGTTCGAGATTTTTTTTTTTTCTTCCTCGGTGCAGAGTCAACAATTTCAAGACAGATCCGGCGACCGCGGAGATGTTTTAAAAAAAAAAAAAAAAAAAAAAAAAAAAAAAAAAAGTCGGGTCAGATTCGACGAACAAAACCCGGAGGAGACAAATCGCGTCACTGTTTGCAAAACGTTAGCGAGCTCTCGATATTAGCGATTCTTCCTTGAAAAATTTAGCGACTGCTTTTACCAGATGTGGTCGGGAGTTGCAATCAGGTCGAGCAGAACATCGTGTATGTCAATTAATACAAAAAAGAAAACAAGAAGTTCGTTCGTTGAGGTGCGATCATTTTCTTCTCTGGATTTACCCTACTTTCCGTCGGTTCTTCCTGTTTACACCGAGTGCGCATGCTCAGAGGACTGGATCAAACCAGTCAAAACTAGATCTGCGTGACAAAACAGCGCAAAGATGTCACTGAGCCGAAAAGATAGATAACATTTCTACTCCGCAACGCATAACATCCACCATATAATGCATATTACATGAATATACGTGTACAGACTATGACATCAACAAGTAGTTAACAGTGGAATTGCCTATTTTTGTCATCATTCCGTTTCCACAATTATTTACCAAGCATTACAAGTCAAAGAGCGACATTCGCCTTTATACCATTTATTAATTGTGGCACATGCCCGTCAAAATATGACCTTCGCTCGTTTATTTGTGATTTCTGACAGCAACAGCAGTCTTAGTCCCAAAACTTGCAAGAGAAGTTCAGATTACTCGCTCCTTTGCAGTGATCGTATTGAATATCTCCACAGCTGTCTAATATCTTGAGATTCCAGTCCATATTAGGAATGTCGCTGAACTCCAACACCACTTTCAAACGGAGGGGAGGTGCAGCTCGTCTGCGATGACCCGAGCTGTTGCGTCTTGTCAGCAAAACACACATGCTTTTGTTCTAAATCACCGGGTTTATCAAATTAAAAGTTTGCATAATACATTTTTTTTCCAATGTGCATTGGCGAATAAACGCTGGTGAATGTTATAGGAGAGGTACCTACTCCTTTATGCGATAGGTCTCTCATCACAGCAGAAATTATGATGTCATAGGATGAAAAACAATGAATGGCACAGTGATGCCATTAGGCCCTTTTTACAGCAAAAATAACAAGATGTCAAAGCAGGAAAAGCACAGGTTTTTAAGAGAATAACATGTAAATTCCATTTGGGTGAGCTAGAGCCAGGGCTCTGACCCACTTCATGCCAGTGGGCCACTGCTAATGAAACGTATTTCACCTGCTGATGAGTCACAAAGTTTGACATGATAATGGTCTATACAAGAGCACTTCTTGCATATCAAAATGTGTTGTATGAAAATAAAAAAAGTATTTTGTTTATGTTTTATATGAAGATTTGACCAATGAAACAAGACAGGCGAGTTGGAATGAAAAACAGAAAGATTTCAGTTTCACTTTTTTTTTTATTTAAGGCTGTAGTACATTTGGATGCATTACATCCTCTCCCAGTGATTAGAGAGATACATTCCACTTATTTCCCCCCCTTTAAAAATGATTCAATCGCACATTTAAATAAACTTTTTAAAAAATTATTAATTTCAAATTTTTTTTTTGACTTCTTTTACTACTTTCATTATAAATCTTCACTTCAATAGAAGGTGTTATCTTGCAGAAACAAAATAATAAAAAAACCCAAACTAAAGCAACAACTAAAATGTGAAGACAGTGTTGCAGGTGAGGAGCCAACCATCGGCTCTGAGGTAATTGTCAGCTGCTTCCTGTTGCAGGCCTTCTGTTACCTCTTCAGATTCTGCTTGGCCTGCTTCAATAAAGTGTCGAAGTCTAGTGCCTGAAACTTGCCTTTGGTAGGCAATGGATCGTAATCTCTATTCGAATCTGAAATGACAAGGACAAAGCAGCATTGCATTAAAATAAAGGGCAGTAGAAAATACTACATTTGGGTTGAACAATTCTAAAAGATGGATGAGTTTACAAAAGCTGAAGTCCCGAATCAAATCTCCTCTTCATAACACCTCCCAAATTCATGATTGATCAACAAATACAACTTTATTTTTCACCTTTTTGAAACATGCAAGCATCCCATTAAAATGTCAATATGCTTAAAACAAATATTCTTTCTCCTTCCTGCAGTGTGATCATCCCTCCATGTGATTTACCAGCAGTTATTGGCTGCACTTGCCAAAGTACAATGGCCCTTATCTGCTGTGTTGCTCACACTACCAGGATAATCTGCAGAGATCATTTTAATCAATCTTCTGCAAACCATATCAGTGCTATTTGAATAGAGGTACACCAATGTGTGCAAGAGCAACAGGAACTTTGATTGCGTCTGGCAATTTGAAACCTACCCAAATCAGCGTAGCTGGTCTGGCAGAACTGCCTCCTTCCACCAAAACAGAGATCAAACGGCAGCTCGTCAGGTTTGCGGAGCTTGCTTCCATTCTCGATAGCCGTGAAAGCATCCTTGGTGTCGTAATAAGTCACAAACCCATAGTTATCCCTGTGGCAGAAAACCAAAACCTCAGTTTGTATTCATTTTTAGTGTGACACCAGATCTAGAGAAGCTAGTTGAAGTTCTTGTACACAGTTTTGAGATATGGCTTGCTTTTAAAAGAGCGACCCAGGGGTGTTGCCAGGCCTCCCCAGTTATAAACAAGCCTGAATTTGCTTTAGCACTGTAGCTTGGCCTAAGAGGTCACAGACAAGACCAACAAGGTTCAAAGACAGTGCATTTAAAAAAAAAAAAAAAAAAGATAATTACAATGGTTAAGTACTTTCTCATTACAAAATATATGTACATTCCAAGCTGTGTATGTACTAACCCTTGGTCTCTAAAGTGCAGGGTACATTCTTCAATCTCGCCAAAGTATGAGAACCGCTCTTTAAGCTCATTTTGGGTCATCGTTCCCCGAATTCGTCCGACGTAAACAATTCGGCGCTCCTCCTGAGAGAGAAAGTAGTCGATTCGATTATTCAGTTACACTGTTGTAACTTTGACACTTTTTCCCCTTAGAGAACTGTAAACCCAGAGTATATTCACTTACTATGGCTTTCTCCTTGCGTCTTTTTACATCTTCCACGTTTGTCCTTGCACCCTGACCATAGCTGGGCCGACATGATGGACTGTGGAAGACAGGTTGAAGTCTTTAGTCGTTAGTTATACATAGTTTTTTTTCCCCATTATATATATATATATATATATTCTTTAAAAGGCTTAAAGTATTTGTCCTACACAAGTGAAACTGCTATAAAGTCCATGTGAACACTGCCATCCAGATCAACACGATTCCTGTACCGCACCTGTGCAATGTTCTGCTTCTCCACTGGGCTGGTCTTCGCGGGGATTGAGACCGCGACTTGGAGCGACTCCAGGAGCCAGAATGGGAAGAAGAATATGAGTACTTCCTCCTCCTCCTGGGAGGAGAGCGGGACACAGAGGGAGAGAACCGAGAGGAGGACCGAGAGGAAGACCAAGAGGAGGACCGAGAGGGGGACCGAGAGGAGGACAGAGAGGAGGATTGAGAGGAGGACCGAGAGGAGGAGCTGGAACTGCTCTCAGAGTTATGGGAACGATACCTGCAGACCAAAAAGAAGGAATACATGAGGGGCAAGAAAAATCCCAACATGTAGTAATCGGTGTGGAGACACCGAATCAAGCAGATGTTTTGACAGAAGGACAAACCTTTTCTTAGCTGGAGAGAATGATCTAGAACGAGATCTAGAGGACTGGGAGTCTGATTCTGAACAGCTGGACAAAGGGCTGGAAGACCGATGGGATCCTCTTTTTCTGGATCGGCCTCCAGTTCTCTCTTTGGGACTACATGCGGGGCTGGGTGTACGAGAAGAAGCATGATGACGGTAAGACCTCCCAAAAGGCCCTTCCTTGGGGCTCCGGTCTTTAAAAGAGAATTCAGTCTCCTCCCAAGCAGGAGAAGCATCTGGAGTCTCCGGAACAGAGCTTTCCTCCATCCCATCCTTTATCTCGTGCTCCGTGGTCTCTGTCAGCTGAAAATCTGGTGTTTTGGTTGAAACAACAGAATTTGTGGTAGCCGGAAGAGATGAAGCCGGGGCAGTTTGTGTAGTGGTTGCTGCATGTTGTTTGATGGGTTTGATAGTGATGAAAGATTGCTGTTTAATGTTCCAGCGTATGCCTGGCTCTCCAGTGGATGTGCTATTGTTGGGAAGGCAATAGTCGTGATCCATGCAGGCCAGGGCGGGGGACACTTTGGCAGCAGCAGCAGGAGTTGGCTTGCTACGGGACCTGACCGAGGGCAGAGGCCGGGCTTCTATCTGGATAATCTTAGGAGGGTTCGACTTGAGGGCCTCCACGGCTTTGCTCTTCCCTAGCAGGGCCACAGGGGCCAGAGGTTTCCACATCTGGTAGGGAGGAGTGACTGGAGGAGTCAGAACTAAAGCAGAGGGAAAGAATGCGTACCCCAATTACAACCAAACCTTTATACAGATAAAAATCAAAGTCTTTTTTATTTCAATGTTTAACTTGATGGACTCGTCTTGAAGCCAAAATACTGAATTACCTGCACAAGAGAGGTCATTTGCTTTTAAACGCTCCACTGCCGTTTTCTTTGGAACCAATTCAACGCTGCAAAGCAAGCACAGTTGTGTGTTGATACATCAGTGGTAAACAGTGTTGCTAACACCTAAATTGGTCTTCAGACCAAATTCAGACCTGAAAACACATTACAGTGTGGGCAGACAATGGCAGGGTTTGCGGTAGGTCCTGGCAAAAGGTGGGACTTGTGTCACCTCCACACATACACACAGTCACGCATACACGCAGGACCAGGTTTCACACTCCTGGAGTTTTTCTGCGTCACCTAATCACTCACACAGAGCAGCTTGAGGGCTGTAGGGTAACTCACCTCGAGTTTCCTACAGCTGCTGCTCTACCAGAGACCTCCGGCACACATTGCTCTTCTTTGGCTGAGGGGAGAAGGAACAGGGAAATGAGTACATCAGCTCGGGGAATAAACAGTGGACAGGGAACACTTCAGGACTGCGTGGACAAAACTGAAAATGACGCAAATTATGCTGTATTAATCTGGTTCACGGCTACATTGGGCATTGCCCACAGGTTCAATAGTCACTGACATGATTAACAGCACACGCAGTTCAACCCCTCGTTACGAGTTGGGCCTTGTACAGCCACCCAAACAAAGACAGCAGGGCGAGAGTTAAATGGATTTGCCGACAGGGCAGAATTCCAGCAGCTGAGCAGACCAGAGCACAAAGCAGCTTCTCTGCCCCCTGCAGCACCATCTCTCTTAAAGGGGAATGTTTCACTAGAAATAAAATTCTGATATTTTCAACAGTTCCCAACAATCTCAAAAGGTTAAACACACGTTTCCAGGATGATTACATGAGCTTTAAGTTCACATGAACGACTCCATTATTATACTGGTTCCATAGGTCACTTTTGTTCGACTGTTAACAATGTGCTGGCTCTTGGATGTTTTCTGTCAGTCAAAATATAAGGAAATAGTGGTGTAACTCCAGGATGACCTGGATGTAATCAATTTAACTTTTTAGGCAGGCTCTTGCTATCCCTTTAAGTCTTTTAGTCAAAGTCCCTCTACCAACTAACCCACTACTGCTAACCATAGACAGTGCTGCCATGTTGTAAACTGCTTCCCACCATTACGGAAAAAAACTGATCCTCTGACTACATATAGCCTCCTAGTAAACTGTGACTCACTAAGCTGCAGGCCAGAACAACTAACCCATGCCAGAACCTAAGTATGAAAGAAAAGAAGAAAAAAAAAAGACAATGGATAAAGTGAAAATTGGAACGGTTTTAATTACCTTGTGTCTCCTCAAACTGCTCCAGTAAGCTTGTCAGATCAGCAGCTTCAATTCCTACAAAAATGCCATTGTAATGGATCATTACGACACATGTTTTTATACAAAAATGCTCAGTTCACAGTTACACTAAAATAGAAGAATACTGTCAGACACAAGACAGACCGGACTCTCTGGCTCAATTCAAGTGCTGACGGGTGTGCGATGATTTACACAATGATCCTAAAGGGTGCAAATGTTTCGATCTTTACTGTGACCCGACATATTATCTCACTGCAAAAACAGCAGACGAAGTTTCTCCTGAATAATTTCTGATGCCGACTTCCCGCACATCAGCCAACCACTGGAGCAGATTAAGTACAGGCTAGAGTTTTAGTCGGCAGAGCTGTGCCACTGACGGACAATTTTACCACAGTGGCTTTGTAGATTAACATCAGCTGTTAAGAGTGTCACGGAATCAATTACTTATTTGTGTATTTGTTCGCAAGAAAATATGATATGCCTTCAATCAAAAAAAGTACAGAAATCAAATGCCCATTTCTGAACAAATCTTCTGCGGTCATAAAATCAACTCCAGCTCACCTATTTCACTGGTGAACGCCTCGATCAGCTCCTGTGTGGGGCTCTTTGATCTTTGGTGCTTCACTGCTGTAGTGGGTTTCTCTTTAGTTTCAAGCACAGCGGGTTTTGTCGTTTGACTGCGGGAGTCCGAAAAAGGAGCAGCTAAGGAGGAACCCAGCGGGGGTACCGTTGGTGGCGAGTTTGGAGGACTTGATGTCGGATGCGACAGGGTTATTCGAAGAGGTAGAAGCAGTGAATTCGGGCACCTTCTGAGAAACAACAGTGGTCTTCTGGGGGGCACCGGGAGCCGACCCAGCATTAGTGGTTTTAGGACAGGCCTTAGTGAGCTCAGCCAACTTCGGAGATAAGGTCTGAGATTGGGGGATTTCGTCGACTCTGCCCTTTCCTCCCGAGAGTGCAGGAGAACTTTTCCCATCTGTTGAAGACACGAGCTGAGAGACGGGTTTCAAGGAAGCTGGTGGGACTTGGTTCTGAGGCACACAAGACACTGCGGGCTGAGCAATGGTGTGCTGATGTGTGGCTAAATTGGCCACTGAATTAGGGGCGGGAACGGAGGGCTTTTGGGGTAGTTTGGAAGGTTCAGGTGTCTGCTGGGGTTTAGGAGCTGGAGTAGTTGCTGAAACTTTGCTGGATGATGCAACCATGTAGGCTGGTGGCACCAACAGCGCCTCGGGGGTGGGTGGTGCACACGGTCCCCTGGGCTGCCAGGCAGGTTTGACCTCCTCCACTTCATTCTTCGGTGCCTGGGGGTTTGGGCGTCGAGGATCTTTGGGCCTGGGGTCAGGCAGGTAGAAAATAGGGGGGAGCTCTTTCGGAAGCTCGGGGAGGCTGGGCCACCTGGTGATGTTGCCGTCTGGTTTCTCCACCGACGCTGGCTTTTTCTGCTGTCTAAGCCGCCGGTACTCCGCTAGACTGAGTGCTTTGGTTTTTGGCTCTGGGACTGCCGGGGCCACAGGAGGGAGGGCCTCACTAACAGCCAGTGTCACAGAGAGAGGAGCAGCTGCGGGGTCTGAAGACACGGAGGAGATGATAGCAGAGGGAGCTGCTGATGAGTCTCCCAGCTCATCCGGGGCTGGGACCGGCTGTTGTGGTTTTTCATCGGGCTGTTGGGAGCTCACTGCTGTTGGTGAAACGCTAGGTTGACTCTTCTCAGGGTTAGCGGCTAACGGAGATGTCTCCTGTCTGGGTGACAGACACGTGGCAACTTGCACATTCGATTCAGGCAACACTGGTGTAGTGGTGGTTTCTGTTTGTGTTTCAGTTTGGCACAGATCTATTTCCTTAGGTCTGTCAAGAGATGAAGTTTGACTTGAGGCAAGAGGAACCTTTGAGACTTTATGCTTCTTCTCTTTAACTGACCCTTTTGTTTTTTTTTGGCCTGGTTCCTGTACCATCTTTCTTACAGTGCCGCTCCTCAGGACCCTTCCCTCTGCAGGATCAGATATGCACTGTTCTTTGCTTTTCTTTTTCTTTTTTCGTCGGGAGGGGATTTTCTCTTTAATATCTTCTTTCTGTCTTGTAATGACCATCTCATCTGTCACATCCGAAATGAGGCCGGATGATGTTGTTGGGGAAGCATTTTTCATCAGAACCTTGTAGACCGTCAGGTCTTCCTCATCATCATCATCAACGACAATATGCTCTGAACTGTCATTGGCTTCCTCTTCTGCTTCATTAGAAACTTTCTGCTCATTTCCTGAAGGCTGCTGCTTCAGTGGTAGAGAAACCGGGAGATTCATGTGTGGGATGGCCAGGATGGGTTCTCCATTCTCCCCCTGGTCCACAACCTCCAGCAGTATGCCTCCTTCGGGCAACATCTGTTCGCCCTCTTCATTCTCCACACATATGGCCATATGCATCTGCCTGACCAAGTCTCCCAGGCTAACTGAGATGTTGTCTTCACCCGCCTGCTCAAACGAGACAGGAAGTGGAAGGGTCAGGCCTTCCCAGTCTAGCGGGTCACTGTCAAAACATGAGCCATGTCTCACTGGGCTCAGAGTGAGGGAGCGGTTTTCCTCTTCTTCACCATCACTCCTCTGGAGAGAGTCTGCCTGTATCCTGGGGAGGCTCTGGGTACAGACAGGGAAACAAATACACGGTCAT
Organism: Embiotoca jacksoni; assembly: GCF_022577435.1. NCBI lineage: Eukaryota > Metazoa > Chordata > Actinopteri > Embiotocidae > Embiotoca > Embiotoca jacksoni. The sequence goes on along the minus strand of NW_027185252.1, from coordinate 10,739,079 downwards.
GTTCTGAAATCTGTCTGCATTACACAGTAATATATGTGAATATGAGTGAGAAAAGCTACCTTTCCAGTTGATAAAGGTCTATATAACGTGTCTTTCTCTGGAGAGGAACGGGACAGGCACAGCAATCTCCTGAGCTGGAGAATGAAAGATAAACAACGGCATAATTTCATCAACTCTTTTATATTTTACAGATGATGGAAAAAAAGATTTGTCTCTTCCTCTTGTTTGCATTGTGGCTCTGGAAAGTCTCTTGTCAAGCAGGCTCCGAAAAGTTTATTTTGTTGTCTATCTTATTTGCAAGTGATTCCTTTTTGTTTTACGTTCTGCATCTAATTGATGTGTCCTTATCTTGTGACCTACAACCAACTCAGTATTACCATACGAAAGCAGATAACCCCCAAAGGGAATGGGGGTGACTGTCAATTGTTTGTCACACTGTATAAAAGCTGCCCTAGGAGGAGTGACTGAAAGGACTACGGAGGAGAGGACTGTTGGGGGAAACCAGGCTGGGGCGAGCCCTGCTGGAGAGGACTGCTGGGGGGGGGGGGAATCACTGCTGGGGGGAGCAATGCTGGACACCTCTCTTTGAGGGTGCATGTATTTGCTCCTTCTTGCAAGAATAAATGTCCGATGTGTTTGATTTTGAACCAAGCCTCTGAGTAATTTTTCCAACACAGACTTTAACTCAATGGTAAAGAGGTATGTTTACAACCAGTGGTCAGTGGGGTGTCTTCCCACTGCCTTTCACTCTCTGCAACGAGCTCAGAGGCCAGATGAGGGATGCGGAGAGCAGGAGATCTGCGAGACACATCGAGAGCTATGCATGACAGCTGGACACTAACCGGAGAGTGTTCCCTGCCCTTCCGACCCGACAGCAGGTCCGAGTCAGGCAGCATGTCAAATGGGGACAGGTTCTCGTCATCTACATTGTCGAGGATCTCCGTCAGGGCGGTTAACAGCGTGGCTTCACTTTCCTCATCGAGCCCCTGAGTCTAAATAAACACATGAACAAATAAATCAGGTCAAGACATGAACATCAGCCACTGTGAACAAACATTGTGTTACATAGATTTTTTTTTTTTTTTTCTCAATTAGTCTTGCCTCGATTATTGGCGTGTCCTCAAACATAGACAGGATGGTGGGATCTAAGCAGCTTTGAAGGGCCTCCAGAGTTTCTCCACAGCTCAGGGCAGAGGTCTAGAGAGGAAAGAGGACACATCAGATTGTATTTTGGCACAAAAACAAATAACAAACCTGGAAATGTGAATCAGGCAAAAACTATCTGCAAGCAGCAACCACAGCAAAAGTTGTTAAAAAAATAATATTTTACACACAGGTGCAACAATTCATTTATTCGTGCGTAAACATTTTTAACAACTTAATACATTAATATGTAAACATTTTAAAAAGTAACTATCTATTTTGACTTCGCAGCAGCTTAAAATAATTATTTAAGAATGGTCATGTCTTTAATGCGGCATATGTTTTTCTGTTAGTAGTGGTTTGTAGATGTCTGCACTGGATCACTTTTTAACACAATCTTAACACTAACTGGAAGGTTGGTGGTTCGATCCCCCGCTCCTCCTGTCCGGGCATAAGTGTCCTTCAGCAAGACAATGAACCCTTAGTTGCTCCTGATGGTGTACCATTGTGTGTGGATGTGCTCCTGATGGCAGCACCTTGTAAAGTGTTATTCCAGTGAAGTCCAGTTGCCTTCGACTTCGTAGTTCCCTGTTGTTGATGATGTGCTACCGAGAATTTTTATAAATATATAAATGTGAACACAGAATAGCGTCCACCAAGCTTGTTTATTTGCTGGTTGTCGGTGCGAAGAAGGGCATTTGAAAATGAGTGAGACAAAAGGAAACCCTAGAGGGTAAGGCATGACACCCATTTTAAAGTCCAGCCGGACAAAGGGAGGCTGTGGCTCAGAGGGTAGAGTGGGTTGCACACTAACTGGAAGGTTGGTGGTTCGAACCCCTGCTCCTCCTGTCCCATGCATAAGTGTCCTTCAGCAAGACAATGAACCCTTAGTTGCTCCTGATGGTGTACCATTGTGTGTGAATGTGCTCCTGATGGCAGCACATTGCGTGGTGATCTGTCTCATTATTGTATGAATGGGAAAACTATGTTAAAGTGCCAAAAGGTGATAAAGCACTATACAAGTACAGACCATTTACAAAAAGAAAATTCCAGATGCATTTTCTCTTAATCTGAAAAACACGCAAACATTAAAGAATGACTCAATTTACAAATCAATTAGCAATATGAATTCTACTGTTATCCACTGCTTCAACACAAATTATGAACTGAATAAGTAAATAAATGATCTGTCCAAAGAAGACAATTTTCAATGGACTAGTGTCCCTGTAATACCTATACTTTGTATACAAGTTCGATAAACAAAAACTATATACAGTAGTTAATGTTTAAAAAAAAAAAAAAAAAAAAAAAAATGATGGAAGTCTCATCACTTGGTGTAAAACTGCGTGTTTAATTTGATTCACATAAATAACTACATCAACTCTAGTATAAAGGTCCAATTTAGAGAAAACAACTGATAACATGATGCACTTTAATCTAAACTTTAATCTAATGACAGCGACCCACGTGTTTCCATCTACACACGCTTACAGTGCGCAGACATGTTTGATCCTCGCCTCACTCCGTCCAAAGAGAGGCCACCACCTAGCCCACGTGTTGCACTACAACAAACCCGAGCAGGGGCCTCATCTTTTCTTTTACGAATTACAAACCTAAATAAAACATTTGAATGCCTCATTTTATTTTATTTTTTTCACTAATCAAGTTACAGGCGGTTATTTCTAAACACTATGCTGTGCGTAAGGAGATACAAATGTATTGTTCCTCCTGCGCATGCGTGAAGGAAGCCAACATGTGATTCACCACTGGCTATACCACATGTGAATATACACAAGATACCGAGATTTTTTTTGAATGAGATTTTGGTAGAGCAGTGTCAGAGCGGGCAATCACACTCGTGTGTGTAACTGCCCCGACTGCAGTCATCGTGTAAATATATTTAAAAAAAAAAGACCCTCATCACTGAATGCACCAACACGGAACTCATGATACTACTGCAACGTGCTGGCGCGAAGCCTAAAAACTACACCCCGGCAAAAATGAATAAAGCTACTGATCCATAGTCAAGAAACACTATTCAAGTTACAGCCACACTACACGCATGTGGGATAAAAGGCAGCTGATCGGCGACTTGCGTTGTTTGTTGCCACGTGTGTATCAATCAGTTGATGCACAGTACACAGAGTACTTTTGCACACAAAACCCAGCGAAGGACCTTAAAATCGTATTGCCGAGATTAATTATACACCTTGCGTTCATGCCAGGCAGACCACCAATAATAACACGCAACTGTCACGTCACTCATTTAAACGATTGTTTATGTTATAAAGGGAGGAATCGTGCTCTGGTCGTTGTAACCGGTCGGCGAGGCACTAACACACGGCTAAAAAAAAAAAAAAAAGCCATTTATATTAAAGCATGAAGTATTAATTCCAGACACCGCCTTTAGAAAGTCACCATAAAACAGTTGCGGTAGTTTTTTTTTTTTCTTTTCCCTCTCTCTCTCAATACTAAGTGATACTACGGTTGCATCCACGTGTCACTTTTCCACGCGCAGCGTACAGCTCGTGCAGACCAACTCTTACCTTTCCTCTATAAACGCACACACAAAAAAAAACTAGTAACAGTGAAAATACACGCGGTAAAGAACAGAAGATGCCGTGTTACCTCATCCAGTGTATCCATACGGAAAAACTCCATATTGCACGCAGTTAAAGTATCCTCGCCTGCTCCCCACCGCGCCGCCATCTTTGCCAGTCAACTCCCCGCCCGGTCTCGTTTCGGAATGAAAAGTTAATGAATCGCGCAGCAGAGGAACAAACTCGCCGGCTTGGAGACACGTGGTGCGAGATTCCCGGCAAAATTACGCAGAGTGACGCTGTGGGTCAGAGGTAAGCGTAATTGGTGCTCGCGTTTCTTTTTTTTTTTTGTAGTCCTTTTTGAAAAGACTGCGGGGTTTAAATGAAAGTTTTACCCGCGTTCCTCACGATGAACTTACTTTATTGAGTCAGTTTGAGGGCTTTTTTTTTTTTTTGTCAGTTGTGCTATTTGTTTTGAAAATGCTACAAAGGCTGTCTTTAATATTTTTTTTTTACTTGCGTAAACGATCTTTTTGAGAAATATGCAGACTTAAAATGACTACTCTTAGTGTGGTAAATTGTAACCCAGAAAATTAATACGACATCCTGTGTTTTCCAGGAGTCGGTGGACGGGGTGGAGAAAGATAATACAGGCCTTCCACATCCATCACAAGAATACATCTTCGACGTACACCCACGTGTTACCAACCAAAGTGCCTCGTTTGAGGTCAAGTGATGACGACGAACAAACTGCATGTGCTGATGAAGACTTTGAGAAATGGTTAAAGTCTGGGGGGAAAAAAATGGTAAGTTGAGCTTGAGGGACATTTTAGTTTTTGGGGGGGGTAAAGCTGTACTTTCCAGTTTAGGCCTAATACTATAGTGCATTCCCTTTTAGAATAAGTCACATACAAAATGAAAATTGCACAAAGCATTAACCACTATGAAAACATCGCTCATTGATACACCAACCGAACATCACACTGAAAAGCCAAATTATTTCCCCTTAAAACTGGGATAAATTAAATCAAAGACACCGGTGGATGTTGTTTTGCTATTTGAGTACATGAAGAAGTGAGGAGTGAACAAGAAGAAGGCACCAGAGAGGTGGAGATTAAACTAGGTCAAATACAAAAGTGGGGGGGTGATGTGTTTCTCATTAGGATTCGCATTGCGCGGCATAGAGAAGCCATCGGCAATTCCCTGTGTCCCACAGGTAGAAATGGATTAGAGGTGAGCCCAGCCACAAGCACACATGCACACACTCTGTGGTCTTCCATTGTGGTTTACCACTTTTGTCTGTCTGTATTTCACTTTGTCATTTATTCTCTGCAGTGTGATGAATTAAACTGCCAAGTCTTCCCGCTGCCATTTGTAAAACAAATTTAAATCCCTCTACGTTCCCCAGCAGCTTCCTGTCTGTGGCTGATCAGCACAGTGCAACCTCATGCACGAGTTATGGGAACTTTGTCTCAAAACAACAAACACATCAGGTTACAGACTCAACAGTTTTGTGTCTGTGTGTTGTGTATTTTCTGGCGTGGAGTCTGTATGGCAACAATTATGAGTCTCACTGATCATTTTCCTGTGAACGACGAGCCCATTTGGTTACGTTCCACAGCGTGTAACATCTGTATGAATATTTGAGTATTTTGGTTTAGTAGTTTTGCAGCAATGATTGTAGTTTATCCTCTGGCTGTTGCTGTCCACATATAACATATCCCTGATCAAGACACATAACACCAAACTGCACCTGAAGAGTGTGGATGTATGGGAAAACATATATTGCTTGAGACAAATAGACGCAGGCAGAACAAGACCGACCAAGTAGATGTCAGGATGACTTATTTGTGTCTTTGAATGCCACATAGTCTTTTAACTTGAGTGCAAGAAGAGCTTTGTGCTTCGGTTGCTGATTTTCATATGCTTCACTTACCGCCGTCACTGTCTATAAATACTGTCTGGAATGGTGTTATGAAATCATCATGTTTGCACTGTTTCACATTCACCCTAGTCCGACACTTCATATAGTGAGAGGAATATAAGTAAAAGTTATTTATTCTGTTACTTGATGCCGGCAGTTTCTTGCTGTTATTTTTGTATAATAAACTAGTGTTTCCTTTCTCCCTGTTCCCCAAGTTTCTTGAGACACAACTGGTCCAAACAGTGTGTTTCTGATTATCTGTCATGTCCAAATGAATCTATGCTGCCCATATTTCCTCTGCAGCTTTTCCCTGCATACATCAGAGGCCGTATACTGTACATCTGTGGGAGCTGTAAGACTTAAAAGCTTGTCTGTGTGTGTGAGAGACAGAGAAAGAGAGGAACACCACCGTGCCCCAGCTCACTCCCTAACTATACCTACTGCTGCTCTGCCGTTGCCATGGATACAGTGCCCTCTCCTCCCCCTGCCTGCCCCCCCCTCTCTCTCTCGGTGGGTATGGAGGGATGGGGCTGGAGAGGAGAAGTGGCTCTGGCTGCTGCCTCTGCGTCATATTCATGCCAGTGCAGCCCAGAGCTGCCCCCCCCCCTCCCCTTTACCCCTCCTCCTTCCTTCCTTCCTTCATTCCTTCCCTCCTTCCTTCCTTCTCATCATCCAATTTGCACACTGCTAGATCTCCCCTCCATTTGTGTCTCCTATCTGCATCTGCTCATCACAGTCGTCCTCTCTCTCCCTCCCTCCTTCTCTCTCTCTCTCTCTCTCTCTCTCTCTCTCTCTCTCTCTGCTAGCCCAGCTTGGTTTTCTCTGCGTGGCTGACCTGAGCGGACTTTTTCGAGAGAGCGTGGGGGCGAGAAGAAAGAGGAGGACAAAGGTAAGCATTGATATGGAGGATATTTAACAGTGTTTGTCTGCAAGAGAGAGTGTGGAGTAGAGGAGGAGAGGAGAGGTGGGGGGGGAAAACGTAGAACACCTGCAAGACAAAAGACTGAGAGGAAAGCATTGATGTCATAAACTCACGAGATATCAACTGTATCACCAGGAGACTTTTAAACATTATGTTGGCATTTTATGGAGAAACAAGGTTGTCGGTGCGTGTGAACAAGTGTTGGTCCACTGTATAATGAGATGTGTGCCTCAGTAAGCGAAGCAGTCAGTGTGTCTGTGTGAAGGCACTTTGCTGTCTGTCACAGTGTTATGGAACTGCTGCTGCTGCTGCGTGTTCCCACAGTGGAGAGAAGGAGGCGAACAGAGGGGGAACTTCATTATTCTCAGAGAGCATTTCGAGCAATGTGTGGATGTGTTGACAGAGCAGGAATCTCTGCATCTGCAAGAGTAGGAGACTGAGAGGAAGAGGAGAAAAGAGAAAGCATGCCCATCAGTGCAGTCAGCGCGGAAGTGTTCAGCTTCAAAGACCTAATCACTCCTGGAAACAGAAGCCATTTCCCAAATCACATTCACGCACCCCTCCTCTGTTTCTTGTCTCACGCTCTTATCTCTTCTTTTTCTCTGTCTTGCAGCATCAGAGACGTCTCTTTCCATCTCTCGCGTCTTCTATTGTTCCGAGTTCACCGTTTTACAGTAGCGGGAGCTTCTGTGAATGTCAATCCCGCAGATTGCGACCCGCAAGGTGTACATAAAACAAACGGTGAAAGAAAAGACGAGATGAGATGAGATGAGATGAGAGGCTTCTGAAAGACACAGACCTTGTTGAAACAGAAAGGAACAAGAAAAGCTGTGTGTGTGTGTGTGTGTGTGTGTGTGTGTGTGTGTGTGTGTGTGTGTGTGTGTGTGTGTGTGTGTGTGTGTGTGTGTGTGCGCGCGCGCGTGTGTATGTGTGTGTGTGTGCGCGCGTCCGCGTGTGCATGTGCGCGTGTGTGTGTGCGCGCGCGTGTGCATGTGCACATGTGTGTGTATGTGAAGGGGAAATGAAAAGAAGAGGTAGAACACAAGTAACGGGAAAAGACGAGGAGGCCCGGAGGGTTGTTCATTGTGTCTTGGTCCTGAGAGCAGTGTCTGACACTGTGTATGACATTTAACTGTGATGCCTCTGCCAGTGCGCTGGTGGTTGGGGAATGTGCCTGTCAGCTTTCGTTGCAGTGGAGACAGTTGTTTGTCTTTTGTTAGTGTATTGGTTGTGAGTGACAGAAAACAGGGATCTGAGGTTTGTTAAACAGGGCTTCAACTCACCGGGAATGGGGCTTTGTTAGTGCCGGGAATACGTGGATATAATAGACCAGTGGTTTGCGCCCTTTTTTTCACAGCCCTATTTAAAGCAAAGTACCCCGCCATCGACTTAGTCCCTCACAGATTTGCAGCTTCCTTCATGTTACAAATACATACATTTATTTGAGGCATTAAACATACATAATATTCTTACAGTGTTTTCATACAATCGAACAATTCAGTCAAGTTTGGCATTCATACATAGGTTGCATTAGCTGTATTTGATTATACCCATTTATCCATCACTTCTAGCTTTCTATTTCAACCATTCACCCATGCACTTTTAGCTATATTCTGCCAATCAACTATTAATCTAACACTTTTAGCCATTTCAACCATCTTTCAAGTCTTTACACGTAAGTCCATAACTCTCTGTCTCAATCATTTATTCAATACTTCTGATCTAACGGTGTCTTAACCTGCTTGCACTTGTTTTCAATGACTCTCAGTTGCAACTTTGAACTTGTTTAAGTGTTAAACTTGACTCAATACACGGATGCATGTTTTTAATAGAATGTTGGTTAATAAAATACCATTTTTACATTTTTAATGAATAAATCCCTACTGTCATTCTTAGTACTGCATCGCCAAATACCTTTGTTTGGGAATCTTTGCACAAGATTATATGCATGTTGTATTTTCTTAGAACCTTTTCTCTTTTTCCTTTTTTATATATTCAGTCTTAATGACCCAGTGATATGGTGTCGTGTGTAATCCATTTGACAGGATCATGTACTCAATCAACAAAGACATCTAACTCATGGGAGTCAGTTGCTGTGTGTTTGTGTAGTGAAGTGTGAGATTATGAGATTATTGGCTTGGAGGACAGGCACGCCTGAGCCAAGAGAAGTTATGGGATGAACAGGAAGGGAAAGTGGAAGAGGCAAAAGGAAATGAGACACAATCACATTAAGCCGCATCAAGCTGCAGAAAGGTTGAGGTAATATCAACAGGGAGAGGAGATTGAATTGACAGACTTTTTAATCATAAAATTAAAAAGCGACAGACACAAAAAAAAAAAAAAAAAGTTGAAATGAGAGAAAAGAGGCTGGACAGACGTCTGCATATCGAGTCAGACTGTTTACATGCAGCTCCTGCTGGTTGTGAGCATGTGCACATTTGTCCGTGCACGCGCTTCCTGCCTCCCGTGGGTCTCCTGTGTCCCCCGCGCTCCAGGTGGGCTTTTCATTTTTAATCGATACTGTCTGTAGTGATTAACACCAGGGCTCTCTCTCTCGGCAGCAGAACAACAAAAGGCAGGCGAGAGGGAGACAGAAAGAGAGATGGAGATCTGTCACACGTGAGGCGCGGTGTGGGAGCGAGTGCGCTCCCACACCGTGTGTGTTTGTTGGGCAATAATGACCCTCTGCCTCTGGGCTCCTACTGAGTACGTTTATCTCCCTCAGCAGCAATGGGGCAAAAATAGACGATGCATCACTGCCACACACACACACACACACACACGCACGCGCACGCACACACACGCACGCGCACGCACACACACACACGCACACGCGCACACACACACACACACACACGCACACACACACGCGCACACACACACACACACACACACACACACACACACACACACACACACACACACACACACACACACACACACACACACACACACACACACACACACACACACACACACACGCACACACACACACACCTTGTGCATTTTCCCCTTTTCCTCTCCTTTGCTCTAATTACCTCCCTCCTGCATTCCCCATTTCACACACACTCCCTTGTTCCACTCCTTATTACTTACTCCAGTCTCACGTACCACTCAGGCTCTTTCTTCCTATTTCACTCCGCTCTCATTTTCCCTCCCACTTGTGTTGCAATATGCCTATTAATGATGCAGCTAGAGCACTGCTGCCAACTTCCTGCCTCTGACAGAGAGAGAGAGAGAGAGAGAGAGAGAGAGAGGAGTGTAGTTGTGTTGTACATGCCCTGCTTTGTACCACTCCCTCTTATCTCTCCACCCCTCTGTCTGTGTTGTTTTCCTCAGAGTTAGCCCATGCAAGCAGCGTGTGGACTGAGTGCAGCTGTTTCGTTCAGAGAAGAGCCCAACATGTGAGAAGATGTCTGTTGGAGGTTGTGCTTGTCCCGGTGAGTGCCTTCTCTCTCTCTCTCTCTCTCTCTCTCTCTCTCTCTCTCTCTCTCTCTCTCTCTCTCTCTCTCTCTCTCTCTCTCTCTCTCTCTCTCTCTCTCTCTCTCTCGCTCTCATTTCCTCCTCCGTCTCTGTGCTCAGTGGTGCTGTCAGAAAGATGACTTATGTAAAAGGGCTGCAAAGCTCCCTAAGGGCCAGCGTCAAGCTGTGTGTGAGTGCTGTGTGTGAGTGCTGTGTGTGTGTGTGTGTGTGTGTGTGTGTGTGTGTGTGTGTGTGTGTGTGTGTGTGTTGGTGACGCCATGCCACACTCTCAACACATGTCCTAAAACAAGGTTATAGACTGAGGCTACCACACTTTAGGATTGAGTTGTTCACCAGACCCTCTCAGTCACGCTAGCTTGCTGTGCAGCAGATCAATGGCTCTTTGAGTTTCACCACACACAGAGACTCTGAGATATCAATAGGAACTTCACTTGCTGACTCTTTTTACTCTTTTTCTCAGCTCTATCTGACCACTAAAGGTCTGCTTCTTGATTATTTGTGCTCTTATAGGAGTTGGTGTGAATCACTGTGTCACAGAAATTGTTTTTCATGTTTGTCCCATGGGCCAGAACTGAATGACACAAATGTACTTTAATTTGTTTGCTGCAAAATGGTTTAAAGCTGGTCTCTCTGGAAGAGTTTAAACCATTAATGAGGGCACTTAAGATTTAACAAAGAGTTTAATTTGCTTGGAGTTCAGCTACTGTTTAGGTATTAGACAGCTCTGTCATTGTGACTTTGCATTTTGCAATCCTGAAATGTCTTTGTTTTGTGTGCAGTTGTTTTACTCGACTTCCCTCAAATCAAGACTCTTGATCTTTCAAGTGTTAAATAAAGCGTTATTGCCATTATATAGAGACTTAATTAATATCTACACTTGGCTCTGGTGCTCCTGTATCAGAGTGAGAGGAAGGAAATCTAGTACAGTCTGAATGTGTCTGCACATGCCAGTCTTTGGCAAGCAAAATTGTTTTGGCAATTTTGATCAAGATCTTCTAATCTGTTCTCTTCCTTGGACTGTTTGATCCTTTTTTGACTTTGGAGCAATTCCTCTTTAATGATATCCCACTGAGAGCAGGCAGGCTACAGAGATGGTTGCCTTGTGTACGGTGAAAAGCCTCACTGTGCCAGGGGACGGGCTCCAAGCAGCAAGAGGGAGCGAGTATCAGATAGAAATTGAATCGCAGCATCTGCTCGCGGGGATCCCGGGGAGGGCAGATTGAATTAGGGTGTCAGTATCATTTTAATGGGGCTGCTCTGATTCATTGGCAATTGGCTATCAGATGAAATAATATTCTGCCTCTGCTTGATGTTCTCTTCTGTGATCTTTACTGTTCTCTACCATAGCTTCCTCACTCCCTCCTGTAGGCTTCTGGTGGCCCTGCCTCCTTCGCTCCCTCTGTTCACAGACTTCACTGTGGAGCAGAAACTTTTAATGACATCCACATGTTTCTGAGGGATGTACAGAGAACGCCGTGTGCATGTGGTGTGCTGACATTCAAAACAATCCCAGGTGCTTGCAAATGTACACTCACGCACACCTACATGAGAAGCCCGCTTGGACAAGCTTGGACAAGCTTGGGCTGGTGGATGTCACAGATAACCGCAGAGCAACATTGATCAACACAGGGTTGCAGTTTCTCTCTCCCTCCCTTGTGCGTGCTGTAAATCATTATAGCTGAAGGCTGGTTTGTTTACATTCTTGTATGATGGTGGATGGAGGATCCTCCCCATCGTTTGTGTGCTAATCTGCAGCGTGAAAACAAATCCGCTCTAACTCTAACATCACTTTCCCTTTCATCTGGTCGTCTTTGTTTGGTTATCGGGTCAGGATATTATATAACAGAGAAATTTTAACTGAGCATATTTGCATGTGGCAGAAAATAATAAAGAACAGGCTTCTCCTGTCTGTCTAGTTCATTGACAACCCGGTGACATCCTGCTGTTGTTGTGACTTAGCTGTGAATCAGCCTTTTTAAGGCTTTGTTCCCTGCATGAAGGAGATTCATCCTAACACAGTGGAGCCAATCACATCCTTTGTTCAGGCTAAATGGTAAAAATAGATTGCCTGTGAGCCGAAGATACCCCCCCCCCCCCATTCTCACATGCACTCACTCAAGCATGCGCTCCCCTTTGCTCACCACTCTCTCTGTCTCACCCAATCTCACTCCTACTGCTCCCTCCCATTTCTGCCTACCTCATCTCACTCTCTCCCTCTTTCACCCTCTCTCCCTCTTTCTCTCCTCCTCTGTCACTCCTTTATCCCTCATTGACTGCCTATTGCAGTAACAGTAGTGCTTCCTCATGCAGAAAGTCACATGGTTCCTGATTGGAGAAAAGTGACTTAAAGCAGAGGCAAGATGGCAGCCAAACAGCCAGGATATTTTTATTTTTTTGGTGGTAACTGTTACACAACACGGCTGCCTCAGCTTTATCTCATTGCACTGAAAGCCCGTGCCTCTTTCTTTTCCTCCTCAATTCTTCACTTCTTGCCTTCCACTCGTCCCCTCTCTACCCATGACGAGTCTCTTAGATCTTGTTTGCTAGATCAAAATGGCTGTGTGTGCAGAGGCAGAGAGAAAGAAGGAATGCGTGGGAGACAGAGATGCTGGGGAGTCAGAGAAATGTGGGGAGAGGGGAGGGGAGTTGCAGAGTGGAGACAAGCTGTAGTGATGTCACATCTGCTGCAGGCTGACAGGATGGCAAAAGAAAGCTGGCATGTGCCACACAGCGCAGAGAACGTGGGAGGATGGGGAGACAGCTCAATGCCTGGAAAAGGAAACGATTTCTAAAATACACCTGTTTTCGTGAGAGACGTGCAGACTCTTTAAAACATAAGAGCAGGCTTGAGATCAGATTTAAAGGGAGCTGTCCTGAAAACAAATGGTGAGGACAGCTGCAGAGTTGTTGTAAAACTGTATCTTTGTGCCACTTGTGTATGTGCGAGTGTTGTGGGCTCAAGACTATTTAAGGCTCAGGAATATGCTGATGTTGAGTGTTAATGAAGTATGCAGACCATCCACTGATATGTTTTCTTTACATCTTGAATTACCCAGCCTGTGCGAGCTACAGTTTTGTGTCAAAGAAGTATATGCAAGTCAAGGTAACTGGAAAATTTCAGATTCAGAAATCTGCCGCTTGTGATTTTGGACAGTGAAAACATCATTAAACAGAAAATCAGAGCATCAAGACTTGGATTGGCTCATTGAATTTGGATTAGAGAAGCAACAGAATAATAATTGAATGTTGTGAATTAGATAAAGTTCCCATATTCAATTAAAATCAAGCGCTCTGCGATATTTACAGGCTATTTCTGTGGAGCGGCGTCATCACTAGACACCAAATAACGATCACTGCAGTCTGTATCTCTGTTTTTGAGTTTAAAGAGACATCCAGATTAAGTTATGCTATGTTACAAAATGTATGCTTTATATGCTTATTACGAGTCTTGTACACCGACTTTGTAGCGATGAATTTGAGTACGACATTTTTTTTAAGGAGACATCATTTAATTTTCGGGATATTAGCACAACAAGAGAGGCTGTGAAACGGATGTTTTACTAACGTGAATCACTGCCACGTCTTACAATTTGAACTGCATCAGTTCCTATCTGCCAATAACAATCCTCCATGTTGTTACTAAGGACATGGCTAATTATGTCTGGATGCAGATCAGTGACCTCTGTCATTGCAACTGTGGACAACAGCAACACCAACCTTCACACAGACATTGACATTCTAGCTTTCTTTCGTTTGTTATCGTGCGATTTATCTCGAGCACATGCTGTTAAACTTCCTCTTTTCAAGCCGCAGTTGCATCCTCTGGGTGCAGTCTGTGTTAGTCTGTCTGCTGCCTTGTTGCTATCACTACCAGTCAGGTGTCACAACAGTTTCCCTGACAGGTTTGTGCTTCCACTGTTGCCTCTAGAAAAACAGCAAGAGCAATGAGAACATCCTGTTCAACCGGCATTCTCTTCAGATTCCCTCAGTGCTGCATCACTCCTGCTCTTTGTCATAAGTTTGCGGGAAGACACAATATGTCTGACTTTTTTTTTTTTGTGAAAATGTGGCTAGAGTAGTGACCCCACAGATGTTTATTAAGCTCAGTTTCTTTGAGTGTAATAGTTGTCTAACCGTACCGGTATTTAGGTGATAAACTCAATAATTAAAAATCAAATCTACTTTGTATTTTACTCTGTTGGAGAGCACTTCATCTCATAAAAATGTGTGCTTGGCAGTGCAGTCTGAGCACTACGCTGCCAGTCTCTGCATAAAATAGTACATGCAAAGTGGTCTTGGGTGGCGAGCTATAAATACAACAGGGTACATCAAATCTTGTGTCGAACCAGACCAGTTTTCCGGTGACTAAAATAGTTCACATTCATCTTTGTGTCTTCCGCTTTTAATGTTAGCACTGCCTGTGTGTACTAAATGACTCCTACTGAATCGAGATGAAATAGGATTAATATCTCAAAACAGAAATATCCCAGATTTAATCCTCACTTCCATCAGGTCTTTATTAGTTTTATGCACTACATATGTATGAATACAAGCAATGCTGACTCCATTCAGATGTCTGTGTTGTAGAATATAAGCACTTTTGTGCATGTCAAAGTAATTGATTGTTATAATTGTGGAATCGGCAAATAAAAGCTTAACTACATGATAAAAAGACAGATATGAGTTGTTTTGTTTAAATCTATATAAAAAAAATATCACAGAGGTACATACAGTATTTAGGCTGGTTTAAAATGTGCTCTATTGTGTTCCTAGGTGTAGGAGGAAGATGTTTTCAGTAGTTGCCAGCAGAGGGAGATGCTGTTCTTTCACACCTCCTGTCAGTCCATCACTACTAAACAGACTCTGGGTATTAGAGTATTTGGGCCTGTTATATTGTAACAAAAGGCTTTAGTGGGTTTTTTGGTTGTTTTTTTCCCCATTTGTCACCCCTTTTTATATATATTAAAACCTACAAAAGCATTACTCTTGACTGGACCGCAGTTATTTTAGACAAATACTTTTGCACCTTTTCCAAAATTCAGCTGTAATTACAGCATCATGGCAATACAAGCAGGCTATGTTTTTGGAATGAGTAACATTTTGAAGAAATGTAAAGCTGTGTGGTTGTGACATGTTATCCCAGGTCCAGGCAGGGTTAATAGATTTTGTTTATATGATTTTGAGAATAATTCACTGCAGATAGTTTGTGGTATTTTTTCCTCCAACCTGAACACTGACTACACACAAACTGCAGTTGATACAGCGGTGCCCAAACTTTTGCATAGAACTGTATATCTCCTCTTTATGCCTGGAGTAGGGTTTATGCAGTAGCAGATACTGGTGTGGGTCAGATGTGTTTACCATATCAATGAAATCCATTGCTTCACTTCCCTCAGCTACACTCCTGCCTTATATAAATTCTCCTAACTGACTGGCAGTTCAAGTGAAAGCTTTGGCAAATGAGCTTTAAATGCACTTAGAGACCACAAAAGGTTCTCTCGCCGTCAAATATATTGCTTGTAAACATTAGAGTGGTTATTGATTAAAAGTGAGGCTGCAGATTATATACCTTTACATAATCTGAGGCCATGACAGACTCAGAGCTGTGGTCTGATAGATGTGAATCAACAGCCAAGTCAGTCCTTTTTAATAAGCCTTCCCAAAGCGGGTGTGAATTTAACAACCTATGGTTACTAACCATTATCACAGATTTTCTGAACAGTATAAACAAAGTGTTTGCATCACACTAAATGGATTTAATAAAGGATGCAGTTGTTAAGGTCAGGGCAGACTGTACAGCCCTGGATGACCAGTAAAAGTTAAAAACAGCCCTGGCAGAAAAATCACTTTATTTCTAGACTGATTATTATGACTGAATTAGGTTTCATTGTCCTCACCACACAAGGGTTTTATAAATCAACCAGATTGGAAAAATATTCTCACATACTGCAGAGTCTCACACGATATAATCCTGACAGTTTTTGGTCCATGGTTGAACGTAGGACTTTCCCAACTCCAAAAATGAAAGGCACATTTAATCTCATTGTATAGACATCTATGAATTGTATTTCAAATCCAGCTTTTTAAAATGTTGTTCCTCATAAAATGTGCTGAGACATAATGATAGTCTGTATAACTGTCTGTATAACATCAAGTCAAAGCAAGCCAGAAGGCACTATAGAGCAAACAAAAACGTTGTTGTAAATGTCATAAAAACACTTGGTTAAGGTAGAAGATCTAATGTTAGTTATCCTGACAAAAGTTGTGTAACAACACCGGTTTAAAGTGTTGATAAATTTAGAATTACTTTCACTTTGGGTGATGCTTGAAGATACTCCTGTGAGTGGGTGTTATTACTCTCAGTATACTTCTTTAGTGTAATCTAGTAAAATCTTTAAATCTAAAATCTTCTAAGAGTCATGTAGGTACACGACTCCTCTGAAGACTAATAATCACAAATCATTAATCCCACAGCAGAGTGAAGTTTGAATTTAAAGGCATCGTGTTTGTCTTGCAGCAACGAAAAAAGAAAGACTTGCCTTAACCTCTTCAACTCCACCGAGGGTGCTGGTTATAAACTCAAACTGTGCAGCCAAACAAATGTCTCAAACCCAGCAAACTCCTAAACTCAGGTGGAGCATATACTGCATCAGGGTGTATTTCGATGAAATGCGTATAAAATTACGCACGCATCAAGCAGAATACTTCCATTTGAAAGAATAGTGCCGTGAGGCATTTTTGGCTTTGCGGGTTAACAGGATAGCTTCAGTGTACAGTTTGAACAATACAGAATATGTTGCTTGTCAAGACTGTTGAATAAGATGAACTCTAGGCCTATTTAAAAAAAAAAGATGAAAAGGGTTGTTTCAACCAGGTATACTGGGGGCCTCTGGTCACCCCCTGGGGTCCTGGAGCAGACAAGTTGGGGAGGGAGGGCTGGTTTTTTTTGTTTTTTTTGTGTGTCCCGGTCTGCGAGTCGGGATGGGCGGAGGAGCCCGGAGGAGGCGGGGCCTTTGTTTGTTCGCGTCTCGGCTGGTAGGAACAAAGGGTCCGGTAGTAGTGGAGCATAGGTAGACCCGTCCTCCCCAACAAATGACATCAAAAGCATTGAGG
The DNA here is from genome assembly GCF_022577435.1 of Embiotoca jacksoni. Lineage (NCBI taxonomy): Eukaryota > Metazoa > Chordata > Actinopteri > Embiotocidae > Embiotoca > Embiotoca jacksoni. The sequence continues at coordinate 10,721,954 of NW_027185252.1, read as the reverse complement.
TGGGAATTGCAAATTGATCGGAACCGGGGGAACCAGCGGGAGTGTTTCACTTTCCGTCGCTTGCCGCCTTGTTTCGGGTCGTGGAAGTGAATTATTTACGCTCGGCGCTGGAGCTCCCCCCATCCAGCCGCTCCGGCTAGCAGCGAGGCTAGCTGGCTTAGCAACGCCGAGCCGAGGTGTTGAGCGACACCCGCGTTTAAGGTGGACGTTTCTCTGCAGGTAACTAAAAAAAAAACAACTTACAGCGAGGTCACTTTCACCGAAACGGGCCGGAAGCTCGCACGGGGAATTAAAAGCGGAAGGCGGAGATATATTGGGGTAGTTTAGCAACTAGGTTAATAGCTTAGCATCGGCGTCCGTCTTCTGCAAGCGGTTTATGAACGCGGCCCTGCGGGTCAGTTTACGCCTCGTCCCGGCTGGTGAAGTGGATGCTTTACGCATTTAAAAAAAAAAAAAAAAAAATATGCAGACTGTGCAAGCCCACGCGTGGAGCAATAAGTTGACATCAGTAAGCAGTTCCGAGTATGTCGGGAGTCTTGGCACACAGCTTCGGATGTTTTATTGGCTGAGGGCCATCAGATGGATGCAGCTCTATTGTTTGCAATGAGCAGTTCGGGCGGACTAAACTGCACCATTATGTGAAGTTAACCTTTTGTTGGAGTACTTGTGCATCGTTATGTCTGATCTGATCGTAATCCTGTGTCGAAAGGATGCTCAAATGCTGAAGTCATTCGTGTCTGTTTTTTAAACGGCGGTCTTCAACTCGGGATGCTTCCCCGAGTCTCGTCTTTTCATCGAGATGTTATGTTTGGTTATTGTATGCATGCCTTGGGCCACTAATCTGAAGATGTTTTTGTTTTAGAGAGGTTTAATGTATGCGAGTGGGCCTCTTAAGGGTGCGTGTTGGTGTTCATTTAGAGGTGAGATTAATGTCAGCATTTTTGCAGAGTGGAGCTTTGTTTCTGAATTATGTCTGCAACATATTAAAACGAGATGCCTTCTTTGCATTTGATAGAAGACGATATGTGATTACGTTCTTGTTTCACAGTTGGAGTAATTATTTGTTGCAGTGGGAAATGCCCATCCTAATTAACAAACCTCATACGGAGCTGAATGCAGGCGTGGGCCTAATGGCTGGTGGTATTAGGCGGTGGGTGTATAGGTCAAAGGTAAATGCATTGCACCCATTGTTTGGTGCGCCTAAGCAGGTTTTCCCCCTCCATGCTAATAGGGAGGGGATGATGACCTGCCATGACTCTTGTGTGCCAGGAAGAAAAGGGTGAAAGTAAATGAAGGAGGAGTTGCAGTAATGGATTGTGAAGGAGAACATTTCATGCCTTTCTCCACCTCTATTTCTGTTTGTATTGACTTTATCCACCAGTGTTTGAGGCGTAGTCAGCCTGCAGGACTCCCTTCACTTCACCAAAAGGGCTTTAACAATGTTACACATTAAATCCTTATTAGGTTTGGTGGTACATTAGAGTGGCCCATGATTGGAGTCCGTTTTTCTCCCCCTGCTGGTTTTAATTAGGCACAGTCCCCCTTTCATATGCCAGGCTGACAGTGACCGACTGTTGTGTGCAAAATGTGAGTCAAATTAACATTATGCTCCCTTCAGGTGCCTGCTGGGAATACCAACATTTACAAGCAGAGCACGCACAAACAACGTTGTCAAAAGAGCAAGTGCAGCAACAACCAGAATCAAATCAGTGTTGGGCAACATCTATTACTGCCGCATCCGTGACAATCCTCTCGCTAACATCACATGTTTCTGTGTTTAAAAAAAAAAAAAAGTAGTGTAACTGGAGGTTGGTTGTGAAGGGCCAGTCTGGATCAAATTTCCAGGGGTTGTTTGGTCTCCATCCCGGTCTGTTGCTGTCGGCTCAGGTGTTAAATATCCTCGGTCAGACCTAATTACACAGAGACGTTGTTTGTGTTCTTGAGTAGAGATAATAGATGTTTTCTCAGCGCTCAGAATTGTTTGTGCATGGATGCGTTTCATCTGGTCATACAAGGGTTAATAACAGCCAGGATAGGGAGTGGGGGGATGGGTAGAAGAGGGAACTGGAGGGGGAGAAAAACACAGTGCAGAGGAGTATGGTTAAAATCACATGGGGTTTATGCAGACCAGAGGGTTCCCTGTAAATGATATGCTCTTCACAAGAACACTTAAGAGCATGGCAGACCATCTTTGCTCGTATTCATCCATTTCGCTGATTGTGTTCTCCGATGTCGGCAGGCCAATAAATATTGTGCTCCCCCCCCCTCCTCGTGATGATTTGCTTTTCTTGTCCATTTAGCAGATTGAAGATGCATTAGATAATTAAAGCAACGGGAAATTGTTTTGGCAGCGTGCTTTTATTTGCGCAAATCTCACCAAAATCATCCCAACATTAGATTACTTAGATGATGCTGTGATTTCAATGAGCTAAATCCAAAGTAATCTAAATCTCCTTTTAATTCCCCTCCCCCTCTCCTCCTCCTCCTCCTCCTCCTCTTCCTCTTCTCCTCCTCTGGGCTTCTTGCGTGCAGGCTGTTCGTCAAAGTCATTCAAGCTGTACTCTCCTAAGGAGCCCCCCAACGGCGGCAGCTTTCCCCCCTTCCACCCAGGCGCTATGCTGGACAGAGATGTGGGGTAGGTTTGGGTTCTTCTGTCACAAGATGTTCTGTCAAATGGAAAAGCTGTCTAAAACTAGAGCACCTTTTACATGAATTCAGACAATAAAGCGTGCCATTGACTACTTCCCTGGTGTCTCCTTTTTTTTTTTTTTGCTTCCTGCAAGCTTTAAGTATTAATCAAAATTAGCAGTCTTGACCTCAATATGTTTACTAAAAAAAAAAATACAACATTGATTTTTAGATATTGGTAGTTTTTTCTATAAATAATGAGCTCTTTTGATGTTTCCTGATTTTTATATTTAGTATTTTTCATTGCACATTCTTTAGATTGCACTAATTGAACACTCGATCTTTGACAGTGATTATAAAATCAAATAACAGCTGACTACACGCCGGCAGATTTTAAATGTGCGTTCTTTAAAGGCAGCAACAGGGAAGCAGCAACATTCAGCTTAATTAAAATTACCAAAGTCACAATAACACCCAGTGTTGCTCGACTTATTTATTGTGTTCTTGTTTGTTGCAAGTGCTGAATATTTCATAGCCACCTACTCTAGTATATTGTGGATTATCTGAAGCTTTGTTTTAGTCATGTTGGAGTAACGGCCTTGAAAACAATAATTGCCTTTAAACTATGTTTTTCGTAGCTGCGTTTCGTATCTGTCGCAAAAAACAACAACAAAAAAAAAAATCCATTTGCAACGTGTTAATAAATGCACGTGCCTTGTGTAACTTATATTTGTCATTTGTCTCCTCCCAGGCCTACACCCATGTACCCCCCCTCATACATGGAGCCTGGAATGGGGTGAGAACACTTGATGCTTGAACAGTTGATGCGTATATGGGGTTTGTTCGAGGTCAGAAGTAGAGCTTGGGGATATGGATTTAAAATAATATCACTATTTCTCTGGGTACAATTTGGATCTCAATATTCAGTAAAAACTGAATAGAAGTTCTAAGAATATAGAAGCAGCAGTTTGCAAACAACAACAGGAACTCGGAGGGAGATTCCGTATTAAATATCGACACTTTCAGTGATGTTTTTATATTGCTGTGCGCAAGTTGCGCATCTAATGGACATAATTCTGCTACGCTGCAGAACAAGTCAGATTATTGCAATTATCATGACATGAACGTTTTATGACTATTAACCTGAGCTGCACAATATGACACACCCCTAGCAAGGCATTTATAAAGCGTTTACACTGTGTTCTTTCCATTGTTGTTAAACATGTTGGCATAAAATTTGCATCTACTCAACTATAGTTTGACGCTGCTCTCGGCTCATACCACTTGTTCGCACTGCGGGTGTGCAGTGCCACCGTAGCACCTCGAACTGCGCAGTGACATTAAATCCGCCCTGTTTCCTGTTTCAGGAGACCCACACCGTACGGGAACCAGACAGACTACCGGATATATGAGCTGAACAAAAGATTACAGAACTGGACAGAGGTAAGAGTCGCTTCCTCATCCGCACAGAACATAACAAGAGCGCAACACCGAACTGCTGCTGGAAAAAAAACAACAACAACTAAGAATTGGTGTTGGTTTTACAGGATGGTGGCGACTACAGTCAACAGTGCTTCACTCTGCCGATCCTGTGAACTGCTTACCGTTGCCATGTTTTCAGATTGCCCTCCCAGCAGCTGTTAATGTGAAGCTAACCATGATAGGGGATTTTGTGGGAAATTAAGCCAGAGAATTCACCGACTTAATTTATATTCAGACTCTAAAACGATTATCTGATCAACCTGGCTAAAATGTAATTGCATTGCCAACTGTTTATAAACCGAAATGTGCAACCGAGTAGCCGTTTTGAGCAACACTTTTTATGTGACTTGTCAGCCTGCACGCTACAACAGATTCACACACGCTAACCGTCGTATATTAAAGAAATAGAAACCGCAAATCAGTTTTATGTCCGGCAACGTCTGAATTCCAGAATACCTTATTCAGAAATGTATCCCTCGACTTCAGTTTAGGTTGTTTTTCTTAATTGTATCAACAAAACATGTACTTCTTAGCATGTTAAATGTTTAGAGCCACTGAATAACCTTCATTGAGCATGCATATCTGTGCTCATGTAATCTAAGGCCTTCCACTGGTTTGCACACACGAGTATTTTGTTGGCTAGATTGTACAGAAGAAGAGTAGAAAGGTTACAGAAGTGGTCCGTTGGAGGAAACGGGACGTTCTACTTATTCTTTTTTTTTATTTTTTTTAAAAAAGTTTTTGTGTGTACAAAATGTTTGTTTAAGTAAATTATTTAAAATATCTTCCCTTGATCTCTCTAGAAAACACTACCTATTGTCCTTGATGAGTAAGGTACCGCTTGAAGATTTTAAGAAATGAAAAAAAGATGAATGGTTCTTCTGCTTTCAGGACTGTGACAATCTCTGGTGGGATGCCTTCACCACAGAGTTCTTTGAAGATGACGCCATGCTCACCATCACTTTCTGTCTGGAAGATGGTCCCAAACGATACAGTAAGACATTTTAGTCCGAAAGAAATTGTCGTTGTTTATTTGGTTTCAGTTTGTTAACTGTCAATGTTAAGTCAGTGAACTGGTTTTACGATAACGATGTTCTGTATATTATGGATATCTCGTCTGCAAATTTCTATATGATATTTCTGTTGCTTCTGCACCAACCCCTTTTACCTATATTAGTGATTCTAGCTCAATTGCATCGGTCCATTTTGTCTGCAGCCATCGGCAGGACGCTGATTCCTCGTTACTTCAGAAGTATCTTTGAGGGGGGTGCAACCGAGCTGTTCTACGTTTTGAAGCATCCAAAGGAGTCCTTCCACAGTAACTTTGTGTCCCTCGACTGCGACCAGTGCACCATGGTGACCCAGAACGGCAAACCTATGTTCACACAGGTACAGTTCCCCGTGTTAATGTCACAGTGGGTGAGAAATGTACATTTTCCTACTACTACCCGTTTACCTGTCAAACCTCTCACCTGTGATCGCTCCCCTGTGGGTTAGGTTTGTGTCGAGGGCCGTCTGTACTTGGAGTTCATGTTTGATGACATGATGCGGATCAAAACGTGGCACTTCAGCATCAGACAACACAGAGAAGTCCTACCAAGGAGCATTTTGGCTATGCATGTAAGTGCCTGAGAAAAAAAACACGCACACACCAAAATGCACATAAAGTACATCCACTTATTCATCACGCCTGCTTAACCCAACAATCCAGGATCCCCAGATGCTCGATCAGCTGGCTAAAAATATTACCAGATGTGGGCTGTCCAACTCCACGCTCAATTACCTCCGTGTAAGCGAATTTCCTCATGACCATGGTGTTCTTTTTGTTTGAACTTATTGGACACTAAATTGCTAACATGCTGCCTTGTTGCTTTGGTTCCTCTCTTCATCTTTTCTTAAGCTATGTGTGATATTGGAGCCCATGCAAGAGTTGATGTCCAGGCATAAGACCTACAGTTTGAGCCCCAGAGACTGCCTGAAGACCTGCCTCTTCCAAAAGTGGCAAAGAATGGTAGCACCTCCAGGTAACACCTTTGAAACGACTTGTGGCATTTATGGCAGAGTCGCCCCTTTAGTTGATGTGAAGCTGCGTCGCAGCCTGCAACAAAGCTGCAACTCTATGACAGCTTCTTATCTGCATGACCTAGAAACCGCAGATTTATAGAGATTTAAATACTTGATTACGACACATTTCTTGTCCCTTTCTCTACTTGTAGCTGAGCCAGCCAGACAAGCTCCGAACAAGCGGCGGAAAAGGAAGGTGTCGGGGGGGAGCACCGTGAGCTCCGGCGGAGGCACCAATAACAACAGCAACAGCAAAAAGAAGAGTCCAGCCAACAGCTTTTCTCTCTCCAGCCAGGTACCTGTAAGCATCTACTTCACCTCTATCTGCACCTCCCAACTTCAGACGAGCAAGGCATCGTAGAATAAGATGAGGAGGGGGGGGGGGGGGGGTTGGAAGGATATTTGTGGGTGAAGTGGGTGGGAGCTGGGGCTGATAGCATGTTTAGGAGTAGATGTAAGCGCAGGTCAGGATGGAGACAGCTTAGGGAGGCTTCTGGAGGTTGGGGGAGAGGGGGGGGGGGTGTCTGTAATTCCATGGAGGATGAGTAGATTTAGTTAGTAGAACCCCTCGTGAACCAGTGATGGGCAGTCCCTGGTCCTCAAGGGCCACAGGTTAATGGGTTTATATAGAGGAGGTACAGGTGACCTCGGTGCTTTATATATCTTGGGGCCATGAGGTAGGGTTACCTTGCTCTGATTTCCAGTCAAGTTTTCTCTCTAAATCCACTGTATTAACTTGGTCCTAGAGTTGGCACCGAGTCTATTAGGGCACATGATTCACACAGCACTGCTGTCTTTGGTCACATGGTTGCTTGATTGAGCGAACGAGACCCGAGGTGGAATGAAAACCCCCGTGATGCAGCACTCGAGGATCAGGGATGCCCACTGCTGGCCAGTAGGGAGGGCCCCTCGACCCTGGTTCTTGGAACAAGGGCAGGGAGTCAGGGCCACATGGGCCACTGAACTGTTGGGGTTGATGCCCTGACAACATATTATCCTGTTGTGATTGGGCTCAGGAAGAGAGGACACGAGTACCTAAAAATTTCAATACCTGGGGTCCCTCGGTCCCCAAAACTTGTATCAATTCTTAAGCATTTCATTAGGCGAGATCAATTTAACGCTGGAATTAAGTCCAGTATGATTGCATGTAGATCCTAAGCCAAAAAAAAACAACAACCCAGAGTTAACAACTCGTCCGTGCAGCCAGTAATTCCGCACACCCCCTGTATTATGGGGATAATATGTACCGGCCCTTGCTGTCCCCTTTAGGATGTGATGATGGTGGGAGAGCCCACTCTGATGGGAGGGGAGTTTGGTGACGAGGACGAGCGTCTGATCACGCGGCTGGAGAACACGCAGTTCGATGGGGCGAATGGCCTGGAGGATGAGGACAGTTTCAACAGCTCGCCTGCACTGGGGGCACACTCGCCCTGGAACAACAAGGCTCCTTCCAGTCAGGAGAGCAAGAATGACAACTCCCAGTCGTCCCAGTAGAGTGCTGAGGTCCCAGCCAGCCCCTTTTCAGTGCTTAAAACCTACTGGGATCCACCCGAGCCAACACACTAGCAAGAGGAGTCAGGGAGGGTGGCCTCAAGCACTTGTGTTCAATTAATTTTTGTTTATTTTGTTCCGTTGTGGTATGATGAAAGCAGAGTGGTCAGGGAAAGGGATGCTGGCTGTCGAGTTGTCACAGTTCAGAAGAATCCCGCTCTCGCTCCCTCACATTGTTGCACATGATCAGTGGTGCTCAGCCTTGGCCCTTGTTTGCTCGGCTCCAGTGAGTCCTCTTAGAGGTGTGGCGGTGTGTGTGCATGTGTGTTTACCCCCCCGTCATCGCTCACCGCAGTGTCTGAGCCAAAGTTGGCACGCCCTGTTGTCCCGAGTGCTCGCCATGGCGACGACCATGTCAGTGGGTTCTTGTTCCAACCTCGGGTCTCTCAGGCGTGCGTTTTGCTTGACGCCGCACCTCATTGTTTCTGTTGTGCTCATGTCACAGGGAAGAAATGCTTCACTTTTATTTAACTTATTTTTTTGCAGGCTGCAGAACACTGTGTGCACTCTTAGTATCAAAATTCAACTTTCAGTTTTTTAAAAACTCAATTATTTGTTTTTGTAGGACCTGGTTGGAACAAAAACCTGTACAGTGCCGGAGCTTGAGGACCGGAGTTGAGAACCACTACGCTAAATCTGACACACACACACACACACTCACACTCACACTCTCACACACACTCACTCTCACACACACTCACACACACTCACACTCTCTCACACACACACATACACACACACACACACACACACATACTCACTCACTCACACACACACACACACACACACACACACACACACACACACACACATACTCACACACACACACCAGTGCACACACAAACACACACTGTCACCTACACCTTCAGCATAAAACAATGAGGTACTGGAGAGAGGTGGTACGCAGCATGTCTGGACCAGAGCACCAGACTCTACAGAAGTGTGTTTTTATTTTCTATGTTTTAGACTTGTTTTGACTTTTTTTTTTTATTTTTGTAAACAATTTCTAAAAAATAAACAGACAAGCAAGCAAACAAAAACACCCCAGAATATTCTTTGCACTGTTTTCCACTATTAACGGCAATCTATTTTTCTTATGAATTGACGGTGTATTTTTTTTTTTTCTATTATTGCTAATGTAAGAACTGTAAAACATCTGAAACCTGCAGTATATTAATGTATAAGTATTGCTGTTTGATCATTCTTCTCGTGATGGTAATAAATTTCCTGTCAGTCTATGCTTGATATAATGTCATCCATCTGTGTCAGACATCACACTGTCTTCAGGCCCATTTGGCTTCAGTGCTAAAACAGATTGGGGAGAACATGGCTTGTGTTTGAATACTGCACCACATCTTGTCTGATGCGAGTCCAAAGCAACACATTGGACGCCAGTTTCCCTGCTAAAAATCCATCAAGCACCTGGTTTGGATCTGTTGTCTCATCATCAGCAGAACTGTTTGCTTTGTCTTGAAATCTCTTATCTTGGGGTCCTCTCTTCAGAGAATATAATAACAGAAAACGAATTTGCTACTCAAAAATATTTTAAAAAAAATCCAAGTTTTGACAGGATTGTAAAATAAGAAAAAGACTTTTGTATTAACTTAAGTTTCCCAGAAATGTTTTTAATTACAATTAAGAAAGCTGCAGACCAAGGAGCTACATGTAAAGATTCTTATATTGATTACACTGCTCTGTTTTATGTTTTATGATGAATCATTTTGTTGGCTTTACTCCTCATGTTTGTGTCTGTGCTTGTATATTTTAGGTAGCAATTTCTGTAAAAGTTATTCTATGTATTCCTCCCTAGAACTATGAGAAACTCAATCTAATGTAAAGAGATGAAAAGCCTCTTAAGGTTTTTTTTTTTTGTTTTTTTTTTAAACGTGATTTTTAATGGTACAATCACTGATAAAAGAATTTTGCCCTCATTTAGCAAACTGTATTTATTTTTCTATGTACTGATGTTCTGTTTAGGTCCAACCCACCTGTACGATATTCATGACAATATATGGAGGAATTTGTGGGGCTGCTGAGACAGTCAATGCAAATAGATGTCATTCCGTTACTTGTTTTTTTTTTTTTTTTTTTTTTTTTTTTTTGAGATGCAGCTCCAGGGTCATTCTGTTCAGTATTTTCGCATTAAGGAGATATTTCACAGACATTTTCTGCTGTTGGTTTCTGGTCCATCCTAAAACTTTATCAGATGCCTGAAAACCAATAAATAACCACATTTAGAGAACGTGTTTTATCTCTTTAAGTTGTTCCTTTTTCTTCCTCAAGCTCCTGAGATGTTGGAAATGTGCTACAATGGTGCAACAGGTAATGCAATTTAAGTAAAATCTACCCAAACCTTTGTTGTTGTTTTTTTTTTTTTTTTAGAGCTTTTGGATGGATATTTTTCAGATACTTATCAAATCTAATTCAGTAAAAAAAAAAATTTGCAAAATTGATCGAAATTTCTTGGATTACAAACTACATGGACTATTTCATGTTATCTTACTCCTAACAAGAGTCGCCTGTTAGGACTTTAAGATGCTGTGTTGGGGTTTACTGTGTTCGTTAACACGGTAAAAGGAAAACAAAGCGTCTTGACAGCTACTGGACAGTAATTTGCAGATTCTCCCAGCAGGGGTCAGAAATTCCTCCATTATTATATCTGGAACAAATGCTGTGTGTAAACTCACACTGAGCTGCAGGCTGTTGTGTTAAAAAAAAAAAAATCCTTGTTCGTTGTCTCCAGCACCCCTAGTCTACTTTTTGTGGCGTATCAGTTTCAGCAGGCAGACACGGAATCGTATCTGGGGGCAATTTATCAACGCCCTGTGTTTTCTAAGTTGACATAATTTAGGAAATATCAGGGTGTGTGTGTGTGAGAGACAGACGTGAAATGGCAATGCACCCATAGCTGGCTCTTGTAGCACCTCATCATAGGGGTGATTTTATATCTATATTTTTTTGCCAGGTTTCTGTCATTGATAATTCATGTATGGTATCAATAAAGATGAATTTTCACTGAAAAACTTTGGTTGTCTTAATTGGTGATGAATGTTAATGGAAGAAAGCCATAGCTGTCTCCTGTCTCACAAAACTATCACATAAAGAGAATCCCACAAACAACCAAAGTATTTATATGATCAATTTCCCTCTGTTAATCATAAAGACAATTCCTCAAGTTTAATCACATCTCTTGCAAAGAATTTTTTTTTTTTTAACTTGCCATGCAAAATGGACACGAGAGCTGTGCCTCAGACTGTTCACTGAAATGTTCTTTGTTTGATTGAAACAATGTCTGAAGGGGAATGTGAACAAGATACTGCAGGCATTGTTTCCGAGGTGTAATAAGCACCAAACTGTCTGGGATGTATTTTCTAAGGTGACTCACCCCTTTTGCCATTTTCTTTAAAAATTCTTTATTAGCAGGGAAAAACTAATATAGAGGCTAGCACCCACGTTGGTTGTCAAACTACAAAAAAAACACATTAATTTCACATGTGCTGCAACTCGTGATCACACGTGACCCCGTACACACGTTATTGTGCACATGTGAAATGTGTATTTTGCCAATGGGACACGTGGTTTTGGAACATTTTCATGGTGTAATGTGTGAAGCCCGTGTAGATTTCCATGTGACAACTTCCTCATATTATCTCCATGTTATCATATATTGCAAGATTTGTACTGTACAGGTCAATTATGAAGCAGTTCAGCCTGAACAAAACTAAAAGTACATCAGTCACTTCTGTCTCTCACAATGGTGTATCCGTAAATAATATCTGTATTTACATGTGGGAAGCCATAGTCCTTATTACAACATTGGCATAACAACTATTAGGATCTGCGTGTTGCAATAAGGACATGTTTACCTAACCTTAAAAAAAAAAAAAAATTCTCCTCGGGGATTAATAAAGTAACTACCTAACCTAACCTATGATCACTCACTGGCCTCCCACTGGTTAATACGACTGGGAGTTGACCTCAGACTCTCTTCCCACTTTATGGAGTTTTGAAAGTAAAATCAGATTAATGACCACTGCACAATCATATTCCTCTTTAGGCAAATGTGTTTCTTTTCATCCCTACGCCAGAGGAATCCAGACGCCTAACACATTTCCCTGCAGATTGTGGTCCCAAGTTCTCAAACTAGACCTCATGGATAGTGATGGTCGTCTCCTGCCACAACAGAAGCAGGTTATAAGTAAGTAACAGCACCATCTCCATCTTGTCCCAGTGTAGACGACAGTGCTTCTATTCTTGTCCTGACTCGTACAACTGCAGAGGTGTACTGTATATCTGTGTGTTTTTGATTGCATGCTGATAACATGGGGAAACATCATGCCTCAGCTGTAGCCGATAATAAACAAGTTTGCTGAAATATTTGAGAGAATTTCTGGGCAACCGTTAAGATATTTTGGTGTTCTCAGTACACCCTTCCCCAAGTGTATTCATCCCAGCTATCTTGTCCTGCATATTTGGACCGTCTTTGCTTACTTGCACACAACAACATAGCATCTGTGAATGGATTTACTTGACTGGAAATAACCTTTTCATCCAACAAACAAATAGATTACTTTTTATTAGAATAGGGTGTGCTCAGTAGTAATATCCACCACTCCACCAAAAAAAAGCCACATCACAATGTTCACCGCTATTTGTACAAAGTTTCAGGACCGAGGAAACAAAGCGAGGAAAATACCATTTGTTTCATGGTAACATTGGCCGTTATTAACTTCTCTTCTGATACTCTCCCTTCCTACATGTCCCTCCCTCTCCCTCTGTCTTTCTCACTATAAGACCCACCCTTTCTGCCTCTGATCCGTTTTCTCCCTCCCTTTCTTCTCTAAGAACACAGTCAATTTAACAGCAGGATTTGAGCATATATCGGGTTTCTTCTCGACTGTGAGAGTCCCACGCCTAACACGGACCAACTGGAGGTCAGAGCAGCACGACTCTCCTTCCCTGTGCGGCCCGAGACAGGTGAGTTGACTGGAAGAAAACAGCTTAAATGATCACTCTGTTGTCCTGCTGCTTCCTTTCCGTTTACCTCTACAGTCTCTGTTCCTTCTTGATCTCTCATCCTGCTTTTTCACTTTGATCTCAGTTCATCACCCTCTTACCTCTACTTAGCGCCCAAGACCTGGACGAAACATTTTGCTTCCAGAGCTGCAGAATGTAAAGTAAAAAAAAAAAAAAACCTCAGGCTGTGGTGTGCTCTTTTAGTAATAGTCTTTTAAAGAAAACAACAGAAACAGACAGCCTGTTTTAAGCACAAAAAGAAGCAGATGTGTTCAGTTAGTTCAAAGCCTTGTGAAGTAATTAACTTGTGAGTGCCCCACTTACAAAAACACAGTTTTGATAAATGTTTTACTGTCTGGCTCTGCATGGTTTAAGACAAACAGAGGTGATGCAGGTGCCTGAGCCGGATGAGGCTTCTTTGTGTGTTTATACTCCAAACACAGTTCTGACAGGTTATGTTAACCCTTCACGTATTATCTAATTGTTCACCAACTTTACTTGTAACTTTTAATTGTCAGCATCACCTATACTCCGTGTCAGAAAGCCTCCAGATAAGTGCAGTATGAAGCAGAAGCTTACAGGGGAACTGTTCGTCACAACTGAAAAGGGCATTGGCTTAACATTTAGATTTCCCATTTACAAAATTTTATTGTTGCGGTTCTTTTGCAAAATAGCAGCACTCCCCTCCCCTCCCCCCACTGTAACGAACTGCAGTCTCTTGTGTGACTCAGTCTGTGGGCTTCTGGGAGTTATTTCTCCAATCTCCTATTTTCCTGCTTTGTATGAGTCTACCATTGTATTCAGTGTCTTTGTCTTGTTTCTAGATGCATCAAGACAGAGCCTGTGCCATGAGTTGATCACTCCTCAAACCGGCTTTCTCCCTCCGAGTCTTTCACCCGCCGCCTTCAAACATGAGGTTATGTGAGAATATGAGAGGTCGGGGGTGGCAGGGCGGCACCGGGCCGGTCAGGGGTGCAGTCGGAGTGATGCTGCTGGGGCTCAGCCTGGCCCAGTCCGTCCCTCCGCCGACTGCCTGTGCAGCAGCCGCGGCCCCACAGAGCCTCACCCAGCCTCTGTACAAGGACACAGCAGAGAGAGACACCAGCTTTATGGCAGCCCTGGTCCAATCCTTCCTCCACAAAGTCCAGCCTAACCCCTTCCCTACAGGTCAGTGTCGTCACTATTAGTCACAAGATGTTTTGACTCTCTGCAGTCATGCTCTGATGTGTAGTTTCTTGTCTCGTTACTCGTTAATGCTGTTCATGCACATCTGAGGATTTCCTGTCACAAGTTTACAGTGTAACCAATTCAAATCATGTAAAAACACTTCCGCCTCCGTGCTTTGTGCCGGGCAAAATTTTCCTACCGAGTCAAAGTTGAGAGACAACTTTTAACCTTCACTCCTGCTCTGTGATGTCAGTACAAAAAGATGGCAGGAGTAGCCGGATAGCTTATTAACTTCCTTAACTTTGGGTTTCTGCTTCACTGCGAGCCATTAAGCCAGAGGCCATATATGTATAAATGTTTTATAGTGGAAGAAAAGGGAAATGCAAAGCTTACATGTAAATTTGGATCCTGTGTAACATGATACAGACAGATGGTGAGAACTAGAAAAATAGCTTGTGGGAAGAGCACCTGAACACAATATCTTCTTAGTTACCTGAACCTGTTTTTTCTGAACAATATCCACAATAACAGGGTTCAGTGGGACCATAAGTGGCCGGCTTTGTATTGTATTTTTTTCGTGTGTGTAGAAAATCTAATCTTTCCAGGAAGCCATCTTGGTTTCCACTTTTACAATGTGAAATATTTTAAATGTTTGTACAGGGCAAAGGTCACATTGTGTCTGTGGGCAGACTTGCTTTTGTTAATGGATGACTAGGGTAGACATTAGGAACTTTGAATTGGGATAGCTACTCTTCTTTAAAAAAAAAAAAAAAAAGAGTTTGTGTCTTCTCAATTTTTTTCTTAATCTAGATGTAATCCTGAAAATAGTCCAGGGTGTGCCATCAAATCAAGAAATCATCAAAGAAGTAAGTGAACATGCATGAGTTTTACATATTCTAGGACATGAGCTTCTATTTCGTGGGACCCTTGTGATTTACCCTCCCCCTATCCCCTCTAGCCGGTAATCTGAGAATGTTTAACGTTAAAGCATCTTTGTGTGTTTGTATCAAAGTCCACTGAAGTCACTGAGACCCTTTCATCCGCAGTGATTGTGGACTGTCACCACAGTAAAGTAAAACTACTGTTTAGTGATGTTTCACTGGTGTTTGACGTCACGAGAGGCCACAAAGACGTTGATGCACTTCTGCCATCTTGGCCTTGAAATTGTTATTTGTGTCATTTTAGTTGGGATACACGTAATTTTTCTGTGTGTTTTGTGTTCAGTTTCTGGTGTATGAAGTGGGCTTCCTGGTGTGTGCAGCCATCGGTATCCTGTACATCGTTCTGATGCTCATAATTGGCTTCTTCCTGGCATGCTGTCGCTGCTGTGGCAATTGTGGCGGGAAGATGTACCAGAAGCAGTCATCCTCAATTCACTGTCGAAGAAGAACTCTCTACTGGAGTACATTCGTCACCACAATCATTATCCTGTAAGTGCATGTGTACTCTTGTGTGTTTTTGAACAGCGTGATGATGAAGTGTTATCTGAAATTGGCAATGAAAAAGAAAGCTTGAATGTGCATTGTTCACTGCATGTGTGTGTCTCCCTCAGATTATCTTTATGTTCAGGATACAAATTGAATTGGGTCTGTCTATGTGTGTGTGTGTGTGTGTGTGTGTGTGTGTGTGTGTGTGTGTGTGTGTGTGTGTGTGTGTGTGTGTTTGCTACGTAGAGCTGGAAACGTCTGCATGTTCAAGAGTAACGAAGCCATCAAAGTGAGCGTGGACCAGAGTCCGGTGGAGCTCAGCAACACTATAAACAACATTCACACCTTCCTCACCGCTGTTCCTCAGGCAAGAGAAAACATTTTTGGCAGATTGAAGTCTGGAAAGATCCAAAGGTCAAAGGTCAAAGGTCCCATTATGGCAGCATTTGTCAGCACTGGTTGGCTCTTGATCTTGATTCGTAAACCGTTTTGATTGTTAAAACCATTTATAACTTTGTCAGAGTCTGTTTAGCATGAGTCACATTAAGTCCTGCACTGCTGCCATCAATCTCCTGTGAGCCGACAGCTTTTGTGTGAGATGCAAACAGACTCCCAAATTCTCGAGTCAGTCCACTGATGAAAAACCAGCTCTGTGTTCTGCCGTGTCAATATGCTTATCTGAAGAGACAAGAGATTAGAAACAAGGCTGGAGGGAAAGACATGGCTGTTTTCTGTTTGTTGTTCTTCAGTTTCAAAAGCTGCCCTGCATGATTAGCTCATGTAATAGGTCAAACATGTTGTATTTCAACCCATATCTTAAGTACACACATTGAAATCGTTTATTTTTCCTCCACTTCTCTCTAGCAAGTTGACTATGTCGTGACTGAGAGCTATAAAACTGTAGCGAAGGTTACCAACAACCTCTATGGTAAGAACAAGGAACTAAAAATAAATAAAAAAAAACAGAGGAACCACTTTAGTTCTCGTCACACGTCTAACCATGTCACACTAATTGTTCTGTATGTTTTAGCCATCGGACTTCACCTGGGAACACAAATCCAGGAACATTTCAAAGGAACCCTGGATCGACCGCTGCGCTCCGTTAAACTTCTGGACCAAGGTAAAGTATGATGTGTCTGCATGCTCCGTCCTGCTCCAGTGTCAGCATGTAAATGCTTGTGTGCATATTTGACAAGAGATCAGTAATCACATGATGCGGGCGAGAGCTGCTCTTAACGGCAATGTACCTGCATTTCACTTCAAACCCAGACAATGAAAAGTCTTGAAGAAAGTCTTAAACCTACTAAATGTTCTCATTTGTGAGCAGCTTTTTTTTTTTTTAATTTTTTTTTTTTTATTAGTTATTACATAGCAAAAGGAGACAGCAACATATACAGACATATGCAAGTGAAGAGATAATCGCTCAGTAATGTCCCACCCCACAGATGCAAGGGGATTGCTGGGCACAGGCCAAGGGGCTCCAAATCTGAGCCTGTGTCCGGATTTATGTGTCTTGTTGTCGAGTCAAAAGCAGAGATATCCCTCATCATATTGTTTAGCTCCTAATCTCGATATGAGTTCTTGAATGTTGAGTATCTTCTAATACTTTGGGTACAGAAAGCCTCGAGCATTATAACATGTCACATGGGCTTCCTTAGACAGTTCAATAATGGATGCAGTGTTCTATAATCGGACAGCAATGCGTGTGTCTTCTGTGGCTGGAAGCTTTGGTAAGTGTTGAGACAAACCATCTCCATCTCCTTTAGTCGTGCTTTTAAACAGTCAGCAGTGCTTTTTGTTTTGTTTTGAATCAGGCATCCTAACACAGGATGTGTGCGAATAAATTCAAGTATGTTGTAATAAAATTTGGATGATACCAGTATTTTTCTTGGCTGTAGTCGTTCCACAAATAAGTGCTGATTCAGTTAATCATCTGCTGACATCCACTCTCAGAGTAACACAGAGCAGACTCAGTAGAGTAATATGGAAAATATTTCTCAAGCTTTGCTAAAAACAGTTGGGTAATATCTCCCACCCAAAAATCATTCCTGTTGTCTTACTGGGCTCAGTTTTCATTTCAACTTTTTAAAATTGTTTTTGAATTCAAAGCCACGGGTAGCAACAAAAAGGTCACAGATTCGTGTCTTCAAATGATTCGTTTTTACATGTGCACATACACTAATAAATATAATGTGTTTTTTTTTTGTTTGTTTAAATGAGCAGAAGCTATGAACACCAGTGATCAGCTGAGCAAGCTGAACTCATCTTTGGCCCAGCTGCAGTCCAGCATGAACCGCGTCCAGGCCAACATCACTGCTGTTAGAAATCACATCAATCAGACTTTATCCAAGCAAACCTGCATTGACTGTAACAACCTGAGTACAGAGCTACAGAAAGTAACACTGGATACCACCATCACTGTAAGTACTGATCTTTATGTAAGCTAATATTCTACATGAATCATTCTTGTGGGCTTTATTTCTTCTTGAATAGATGAGTGGGTTCCATAAATGTCTGAGTAACAAAAACAAATAAGGCATAAAGAGTGAACACCCACTCCTGTCAGCTGAAGTGTTTTACACAAAAAGAGGAGTCAGGTTTGATTGCTCAGTTTACAAAGACCCAGAATCAGCCTTGTTACAGAATTTTACGAGACATTATCATGGACAAACAGGAAGAGTTATTCATACATGCAATCAAACTAACCCTGACGCACGCAGAGACGGTGTGACACGCGATAATAACCCCTCGTGTTTGGCTTTGTCTGAACTGCTGACTTGTCCTCCACCCATCTGTTCTTCTCTTACACTTCTGACACATACATACATACTCTCCTCTCCTCTCCTCTCCTCTCCTCTCCTCTCCTCTCCTCTCCTCTCCTCTCCTCTCTTCTCCTCCTCTCAGTCAGACCTTGTGGCTCTTTGATAGCATCCATGAAAACGTATGCTTGTTTTGATGAAATTTGCTGCCCCCTTCTGTTAGTCTAAGGTATGATCACTAGGTAATTATTTTTTTTCTAACGGGGGATGATGGCCCAATGGGAACATTTATCAATACACTGTGATTTATTAATACACAGCACAATTAGGCTACTGATATTTTAGATAAAGGATCAATAAATAAGTCAGACTACACCAATATAATCAACTTACTACCAGAGAGGGGGTCAGCTGGTTAACATGGGGGACATATTTTGCCAACAAGGGAGAGTCCTCAAATTGCCTTCTGTGTTTGACACGTGATTGGTGTTCACATGGGCTTGTGTGTGTCTGCTTGTTCTCCACAGACTCCCAGTTTGAATGAGTTTCAGTCTGCAGTTGATGAAGTCGTCAAAACTAACCTCCAATCCAAAATCAATGAGGTCAGTGACTTCTGGCAAATGAAAGCATGATAATAGGACCATTAATCTTTATAATATAACACCAGCCTTGTTAACATATCAGAATAAGTGGGGAGGAAATTTGAAGAGGTTTCAACCAAGGATAACATAATTAAATGTGAAGAATGGATGTTTGTTTTATTGTTTAGCCTCACAGTTTGAGGTGAAGTGTATTAAATGTGAGATAAATCTCTGGCTGACAACAACGTTGCTTTTTCATAGAAAAGAGATCATCAGACAGCAGAAAGACTCATTAAGTAACTATGTGTATTAAATTATGAAAATGAGTGCGCAGCTTGTCTTCATCTTAGGTGGCGGACTATTTACACAGCATCCCTCAGAGGGTAACCAATGATACCAAGGATGTAGTAGAAAGTGAGTCAACACTGCAATTGTTCTCCAAGATGAACCTGATGAGTTGAATAATCAATTTTGAACATCAATTTTTAAAAGAAATATGAGTGTATATGCCTTGGCTTGTCTGTTTTAGTGAGCATCCAGCTGCTGGGTGACATAGAAAAACAGATCGCCCAGGTTTCCAGTGACCTCCCTCTGTCCACTTTGACCAATGTGTCGGGGACTCTGAAGGACATACAAAAAGAAATCGACCGAGTCTTGCCACAAGTGGAGATAGCTGAGGGTATCAGGTAAAAAGCCTGGAAGTGCAAAACCCACATGATCAATAGCAGAATTAAACCCCACAGATCACCCGTCATGTGTGCATACCTCTTCAGATGGGGTGTGTGTGTGTCCCTGTGCTGTGTGGTCCTCCTGGTGGTAGTGTGTAACCTCCTGGGTCTGGTTCTGGGCCCGCTGGGTCTGAAGCCCAACGCAAACCCCTCGACGCGCTCCTGCACAGCGGACTGTGGAGGCACCTTCCTCATGATGTGAGTGCCGGGTTGTAATGTTGTTTGCATTTCCACGTGGGAATCATCATACCTCTTCCCCTCCTGAGTTCTTGTTTGACCTCTGACCCCTGTGGTTGCAGAGGTGCAGGTTTCAGCTTCCTCTTCTCCTGGCTCTTCATGATAGTGGTACTGCTTCTCTTCTTGCTGGGTGGAAATGTTTACACTCTGCTCTGTCAGCCCTGGAACAATGGACAGCTGCTAAAGGTAGTGACATACGGTCACACACAGTATACCTGCACATACGTGTACATTAACAGAACATAGAAAGATGCTACAGATGCTGTGTCTCTTCTGTCCACAGTTTATTGACACACCAGGTTTAATTCCAGGGCTGGAAATAGGTCCAACTTTGGGACTGAAAACTAACATCAATATCTCTGATATCTATAGGTATGTAATGTCAGGTCATCTCCCACACGTACATGTTCCACGTAGTCTTGTTTATTTTGCTCTTTTATGGCATTTATCACACACATTTCCATCCAATAAAATAAGTCAAGGTTTCTATTTATTTTTTGCTTTATTCTATCCTCCCTTTTTCTTTGTGGCCCGCAAGTTATTAGGATTCATAAAACACCTCAAATCTGTAATTGTGCCTGTGTGAATAACTTGGTTATATTTGATGGTCATTTTTACAGAGACTGTGACAAAGACAAGCCCGTGTGGACAGCGCTCCACTTGTATGAGCTCGTAGACCTAGGAGACCTGCTCAATGTATCTAAAGTGAGTTTTCTTTCTTTTCTTTCTTTCAACTTAAAAAAAAAAAAAAAAAATTACAAATAAAATGTAAGATATACTGTATACACTGAAATGCTTTGATTTTGTTAACCTAATCAAAATGATCATATCAAATGTTCATTTTTCTCTCTCACCTTCTCTCCATTGTTACACACAGTACACGAAGGAGATCGAGCAGAACTTTGAGGATACAGATATCACTCTGTCCTCAGTCACCCTTCTCAGCGCTGATGTCAAAAAACAACTCGGAAACATCGCCGCCAAGGCTACAAATTTTGACTCGGCTGCTACCACACAGCAGGTATAGCCTTATTCCTGTGTACTGTCATTACATGTATCCATATGTAACGTGTCCATGTGTAAGATGTAATTGTGATCCGGTGCCTTTTGCTCGTCTCTCAGATAAACGACATTTCCAGCATCAGTCTGAACACAACAGCAGATAAAATTGATCAGCTCGCTACTTTACAAGTGAGCCACAAGACTTTAACGTAACATATATTCCCATGTTAATATTCTACACTTTACTCTGCTACGAACCACTACTGCTTTTATTTATTTACTGGCAAACCCTTTGCTGGTTTCTAGACAAACAGTGATATTCGTAGAGAACTCCAAAATGGGGCCCGGGACCTGAGGCTGATCCAGGCTGACATAGAGACAACCATCATCCCACAGCTGGTGAGTGCTTGGTCTGTCTCTCCTGCCATCTCTCCCAATCTCCTCATTTTCCTCCATGTGAATTTCTAAAGAGACATTTATTGTTTTTGCCTTTAGGAAGACGTGAATTCAACCATCAACAGCCTTCAATCTACTGCAGAAAAAATCAATGTGAGTACATTGTCGGACACCTGGAGCTGCCAAGAATCGAGATCATTATCCTCTCTTTTTCTTTTTTTCTGGGGCTCATTCTTCTTGCCTCTCTGGCTCTTCCAGGGAACAGTGGGGGAGGTGCTGAGCGATGTTGGAGCAGCACAAGAATTCCTCAACACAAATACAACACAGATCATCAAGACCGTGAGTACAGCCACCAGTCACATGAGTTTGAAAAAAAAAAGGTGTTCCATGTGGTCTGTTAATGCCTGAGGTCGGTCAGCCATTTAGCTGGTGGGGGCAGAGGGGGGAGGGGCTGAGGCTCACTCAGTGCTGCTCATAGTGGAAACAATGTGCTTGTTGGGTCCACATCCACGGGGCATGAATTACGTCTGGTTGTATTAATCTTTGATTGTAGTTGTGCATGCTTTTCGGTAACTAACCGCTAGCTGGTTAGAAGATGTGTGGATTTTATTTCTAAGGTATATATCTGGTGTGAAAAGCTGCAGGATCCTTACACAAACAGAGAAAACAGAACATATTGAACCACTTCCTCAGTGTCTGCATTGCCATTTCACAGTGTCATAGAAAAGACTTTAAAAACAAGTCAATAGAGTCCAAACTAACTATGCAGAAACAGTATTTACTTTCTGTTTACCTTAGTACTGAGAAGAAGTGGACAAAATAGACATTCAAAGTCCTTGAAATCCACTGCCTTTAGCTGAAACTTAAGCACCCACTTACAGAAAAACTGATCATATGTGATGCACATGTCAAACTTGTATTTTGTCCATGGGAAATATGTGGTTTTGGAACATTTTTATTCTGTAATGTGTAAAGCCTAAAAAAAACTTTTCACATATTTTCCCCATGTTATGATGTGTTGCAACACGTGCTACACGTGTCCCATGTGGAAAACATGGGAAAAGGGTCCACTTTATGTATCCACCTTACACTTACTCCTTGACATTGTTGTATATTTTCTTCAAGTCAACAAATAACAAATGTGTCAGTCCATCTCTGAACATCCTCCCCTGACCTGTCTGTCGCACTCAGACACAAGCACCCATTCATTTCTACTGAAGATAATAATGTTCTCAAATTTTTTTGCACACTGGCACAGGAATTTCTTTAAAAAATTGCTCAGTCGGCAGTATTTGTTGGGGACTATCTCAATTTTCTACCGATATTTGATGCTCTAGTCTAGTGAGTATTAATGCAGCAGGACTGTGAACAAGGGACTGACTCAGAATCAGTGATCATTTTCCTTTTAATGAAAGAACATGTCACCCTGATAAAGAGGCTTTGAATACCCAGTAGAGAATCAGTCAGACAAACACAGTAGATACTTTATCCTTTAATGATTGAATGCGTTATGTAGAGCCCTTTGAAATTCACTTTCAGTATAAAATACTGACTGCTTCAGAGGATTCAAGCAGAACTCCACTTGCTGAGATGGTTCCACTGATTCCTCATGACCTCCCTCTGTAAAGCAGGCAGAAAATGTCTGGAATTTACTCTTTTTTTTTCTCGCTCAATCTCAGGAAAGCAGAAAGTTTTTGGACTGTCAACTGGATTACTTTGTTGCTTATGCTGTGTGGGCCAACCTCACGGTACAGTCTGTTCAAAGTTTGTTGATATAAATGCACACACAACATGTTAACCTTTTGCACTGTTACTGATCTGTGTGTTCTTCCTCAGATCACACAGCAGGTTGGCCGCTGTGGACCCGTAGCGAGCGCCGTGGACTCTGCTGAGGTCACCCTCTGTGCACACATAGTGGAGTCTCTGGTGAGGATCAGATGCTGTTAGGTCCACCAACAGCTTCACCTAATTGGTTTCTCTTAGACAGACTGAAGTCTGGAGGGAAGCGACCAGTTTGAGAACCGGCGAATTTGATTTTGTTCCTTTTCTCTTTGTGTTTGTGTGACTTCTGCATTGTTCTCATTTGATCTTTTCTCTCCTCAGAATGCGTTCTGGTTCAGTCTGGGCTGGTGCATGATCTTCTTCATCCCCAGCATCATCTTTTCCATCAAACTAGCCAAGTACTACAGGAAAATGAAGTACACTGATAATGTCTATGAGTAAGTAGCACAAACAAAGAACTACAGGCATGCTTTAACTAAATCTATTTCCACACATAATATCCTTATGTGCAAAAATGACTGATGCCTTTGACTGCTGTTAATGTGTCTGTTTCCAGCAACAACATAATCATGAACCACATCCCACGGGCTCAGATGAAGTAGACCTGAGAGGACGGCACATGTAGGGGACTTCAGGCACAAATGCTGCATCACTTGACAAAATAAAAATATAAGCTACACTCCAGTTACAGATGTGGCACATTATCACTTTGACAAGAAAAAAACCTCAAGACTGAAAAGAAAGTTCGGTTACATCATTAAGTCTTTTTTAAAAATCTATTTACCACCACAGTGTGGAGAAGCAAAGCCACTTACAGGATAAAGTGACTGCAGTCTACATGCAATGCATTTCTAAAGTGATATCTAAATAGACCTCGGGGGGAGAAGGGGAGGGGGGAGGGGACACAGGCTGTAAGGGAATCTGCAGGGAATTTTTTGTCATCATTATAATGAAGATTTCAAAAAGATTTATTTCACTTATTGTATGACAAAGATGTTTTGTATGCATCTCATGTATGGAGCTGCTGCTGAATTCTGAGAGTACGTGTTTCATATTTCAAACTGAGGCAGATTTTCATTGAGAGGTGATCACATTTATACATTTGTACGATTATTCATGTCCACTCTCTGTCTCGACATCACTGTGGCCTTGCGATTTAAAACCAATGGGAAACACTTTTTAAACTGAATTCTTACCTTTACTTGCACTGATTTTTGGAAGTCAAAACACAATTTCCTGTGAATCATTAAATGAATACACTTATTTGTCTTACAATTGCGAACCATACATTTCCATTATAAAGTTCTTTTTGTTACCATTTTGTTTGCAAATACATTGTTGTACATACTGATTTTGACTGACGTGATTCGTGATTTGATGATGATGATTTTTTTTTTTACTTTGTACTACTACGAACTCGACAGTAGGTTGTGTTTTATCTTCTGTTTCACAGCACTTTAAATGGTCTGTTTATTCAATGTGATTGAAAGGTTGTGAACATTTTGTGCCTGCTGTTATAAAAAAAATACTGTGAGTAAAAACTGTTACTAATTAACAAGCACACCGAGTCTGCTTTTCTCCAGAATACAGCCGTGACGGCTTCATGTGACGTGAGTGGAATCTCTGTGATCAGTCAGCGTCTGTTTTCCACACATACCAAAAAAGTGCTTTTCACAGTGCACATTTGTCGCCCAGTATACACTCTATTTTTGTGTGGCGTGAACCTTTTTCACACTGCATCACTTTGTCCCCGTGTAGCATGTGTCACAATAACACTATTATTCTATTTAGCTCTGACTTTGTGGCAGATGAACTTTGTTACTGTTATGTGGCTTGCTTGCAAACATAAACTGCTCACAAACTGCTAAAAAGACACTACAACATAACTGCATACTTGCACAGATTAAAAGGCCACACTGACTATATTACATTATGATTTACTGTGGTCGACAAATGGTGCCTCTATGTGATCATGATTACAGATCAAGATCACATTTCCACACTCATGTGACGTACTGTAGATTAACATATGAGAGGGGGGGAAACTGTGTGAGCTGACGGAAAGGGTTAAGCTTTCATTGAAGCCTTCTCTATATTATCATTGCTTCATGTTGTGGAGTAGAAACTGCTGAAATGAGAAGTTTAGTAACACCTGGACAGAGGTTTAGAAAAACTAGAATTACCGCCTCACTGTTGTAAGCCTCCGCCAACCATCCATGTATGTCCAGATTAATATAATATATGTAGTGAAGACTTTGACGAAATCCTGATTGAGTTCACACGGCTGGCCAACTAAGCTGATTGATAGCAGACGATGTGTCAAATAAGGCTGTTACCGCAAAGAAGCTCTATATTCTGAAACATGGATGGCTCACACACGTCTTCAACCTTACAGCGCAGAAGATCTTTACAATCACCACATTTTCAAAGTGGACGCCCATGATTAGTATCACCATTTCAAGCTTCGACCAAATGTGAAATATGGTCACAATCTTCCGCTCTGAGTTATCGTGCTGAATAATGACCAGAAACCACAGTGAAGTTGACATTTTGGATATAAAATGTAAATTCTTCATCATTCAAACAGGTTTTGTGAGGTCACAGTGACCACCAAACAAAAACAACACACGCACACGCGCGCGCGCGCACACACACACACACACACACACACACACACACACACACACACACACACACAGAAACAGAAACAGAAAGTTAACTAGAGCTGTCATCCTCAAAACTAACTTCCCTACAATGCAAAAACATTTCGAATCATTTACCCAAACTTATTTTCATAAATAATGCATTCAGCTGTTCGGCTAATCAGTATACACATGTAATAATAATCCTTCGGGGGGAAAGTCTAAACTCATTATGAAGTCGATGATCCACAGAGGAGAAATAAAACAGGAGCATGGTTATTAGATTTAAAAAAAAACAAACTGTAAAATCTATCACCTTAATCAAAACCACTTGAATCCCTGCACGCTTTAGTGTTCTCTTAATACATTTGTGACTTGTGTTAAATATTAATGAGCTCTTTGAGTGATGAAAATGTGTTTTAACTTCGTCATCCGTCTGCTGATGCATTCATTTGTGCCACTCTGCAGGATATACTCAGCTGCTCAAAGACAAGCAGAGGACGCAGCAGCAGCAGGGAGGGCCAGCCAGCAT
This sequence comes from Embiotoca jacksoni, assembly GCF_022577435.1. Lineage (NCBI taxonomy): Eukaryota > Metazoa > Chordata > Actinopteri > Embiotocidae > Embiotoca > Embiotoca jacksoni. Next base: position 10,695,960 of record NW_027185252.1, on the reverse strand, counting down.
CTGTTCAGATGTATTGTTGTTTACAGGACGCCATCTATAATTAGAACAAGTGAATCGATGGCGGTTCAGCACCAGCATGACTCAAAAACCTCGTAATAAGAGACACTGGATAACGGGAAAAATCAATCGGAAGGGGAATAAAAGTGGCATCAAGTGAAAGAGAGAGCGAGGAGGGAGGAAGAGAAATAGATCAGCAGTGATCTGTGGGGATCAGGTTATACAGGTTGCTGCACCTCTCCTCTGCTTTGCTGCCCTTTGGAAAGACAGCCTTCTATTGCCCTCTAAAGATACAGGACTCACTGGGCACTTTCCACCTCCACTCCCATGATTATACCTTCACACCCTCACGTGGAACCTGCCTGTTTACTGCGAGAGCCACACAAATGCACTGCAGTGTCGCCCACCTTTGCTTTTGTAACAACAGAACATTCCTCTTTACAGGCCCTGACCATACAAACATCTGAGTGCATTCACACACCCAAATCCTTCCTCTCGGATCACGCACTCGCACGGCTGCGGCTGTAAGTGGATTTGCCCGTGGAAGGGATATGGTGAAACTCCAGAAATGGGGGTAGTGCATCCTATGAATGAGTAACTGTGTGTGCCTGATCTGCAGTGTTGGTGTAGCCACAGTAAGATTTTTATATCAGGAGACTGGTTTCAGGTTCATTTGATAGCTGTGTGAATAAACCTATAAGATTTCATTGGCCTTGCTATGTTTTAGCTGTCCGAGACTGAATAGTGTGCGATTTGTCTGCTTGCTCTTGTACAGCAGTGTGAAAAGAAACATGCAGACAGAGCAGAACAAACCGGTCTGTGGGAACAAGGACTTGGCACGTAGATATCAGTGATGCACCATTAAAATGAGCTGGCAGACACATTTATCTTTTACTGACTACTCTATTAAGTCCCCCACGCTTCAAGGAGGTACTGAATATAACAGCATAATGAAACAAAACAAGTCAACAAATTAAAGCTTTTAAAAGTGGAATCAAAATGACTCCAGCCTCGACAACACGGCACATTACGAGCTTCACATTTGTTGCAGGGCTGTTAAAATAGATTACACTGAAAAATAAAAACTTAATATATAAAACTCGGGACAACAAACTACGTTTTTTTTTTTATCTCCAGTTTAATGGCATACAGCATTTTGTTCATAAATACATTTTCTTTTTTTCAATTACCGTCTATAAGTGTGTATCACCAAAATTAACAAAGTTACAAAGAAGATAAGAAACTTTGTCAGGCAAATGAAGGAGGAATCTCTTTGTTAACAGGAACAAAGTCTGTTTACTGTCAGAACGGTCTTAACATCAGGCAGAGTGGCATGTGTGGGGAAGTCAGGGATTTCCCTGTGAATCTCAGATGGGCTGAAACCTGCCAGTAAAAGTCACCGCGCTGAACTGACATCAGTGGCACAGATTTCGCTCAGGCTTGTTCAGAGCACAGAGCTCGGAACAACAATACTGAGACACAAATTACTCTCCAGAAAGAAATAAAAAAAAAAAAAGGTTTCATATTGAAATTCAAATGTTGTATGAGCCTTTGATTGAGGAGGGTAGAAGCTGCTCCGCACAGAAAGAGATGATTACAATACAAAATAACAACAACAACAACTGTACTCTACAATACAGAAAGCAGATCCTCTGATCCGCCTCCAGAGTACGAGTGAAGCCGAGGAGACGCAGCAGAAATGTGACACTACCCTGTAAATGAGGAGCAGCACTGTGAAAGGCACTCTGAATGTTCTGCGGCATTTCGGAGTCTTGATCGTCACTGAACAGAGTTTCTCGCCCATGCGGGGGCCGAGGGTTATCGCTTCAGTAGTCATCCAACGAGTGTTACAGAATAAATAAGCAGAAGGTTCCACATTCATACACACGAGAACACTTTTCTTTAAACCACAACGAGCGAGACAGAGCACTCAAAGAGAGCGCATTAACAAACGCATCAGGCACATAAATATACCCTTGTTTACGGCACTCAATCAGAAGACATTCATTTCAACAGAGGCACCAAAAGCACGGTTCAAACAATACTGACTGGTGTGATGTAGTAAAAAAGTGCAGGGGCAAGAAGACAGAGGGCCTATCATCTCTAATAACATTATCCTCACCGGGTCCACGACGGAGGACATACGTGACCTTATGCGAGCAGCAGGGTGCCTGCGTTAGTCATAATATGTCCCGCACACACTCGAAAGCCTAACAGAATTACCACTGAAATTGAATTTAAAGTGGAACTGCGAGTCACTTTTTTCCTGTCTGGAAAAGTCTTGTGAGTTGGAGCCCAGCGGATAAGATGGAGTCCGGGGAGGAAATAAACTTGAAGCCAAAGACTGGCAGGCACATTGTTTTGGGTTTGGTTTGCGGCGGTTACACGGCCTAGTCGAGGAAATGAAAAGCGGGTTAATGTTTAGTCAGTACAGGAACTTTGACCCTCCCCCCCCCTCAACCCATACCTCACTTAAAGCAAACATTCGGCTACAAAAGCCAGCTTGTCTCGAATCCACTCGGTAGATTAGCCGCTGCATAAAGGAACAGCAGCAAGTGAAAAGGAAGCTATACTTAGCTACGATTAGCAGACAACTATTGTAAAGGCAGCAATGTCTTTCCAAACCAATAGATAAAGGTGATAAATAGGGAGTTAGCGGCTTTTGTTTTTCCACTGAGCAATATATTATTACTTTCTTATGGTATTCTGATAAAGGTTAAGATCACTCGATGCGATTCTCATCCACGTGCAGTTAAGGCTTGAGACATAAATACAGTTGCAGACACAGTATGTACACTTTAAGACTTAGAATTACCTGAATATTTACACGGGTAGGATCTTCAGTAGTCATTTCATAGTTTCTAGTAGTCGTACTTCAACTTGCGTTACCAATCTGTGTAAAAAATACTCTGGCACTGATAATACCCGCTGCAGCGTACTGGTGTTATTCTATTTAAACACGATTGTCAAAACGCGCCGAATCACACTTCGGTCAGATTATGCGTGGACTGTGGAGTGACTGGTTTTGTTTCTCGTTTGTTCGTTTCTATGTAAATCAGACCGGGTTCGCGGGTAGCGCCACCCTGGCACGTTGAACACTCGAGCGCGAGGACGACTGAAGCTCAGGCGTCTCTGCCGGGAGAGCCGGGCCGATGTCGTGGCGCGGCGCTGCGTCTGCGCTGGGCTGCTCGGTGGGCTGGCGAGGAGGCGCTGGGGGGGGGAACGACGGTGACTGGAGGATGTCAGCGTAGCGCTGGCTCGGCTTGATCTCTCTCTGAAGCACCTTCCTCAGCAGGGGCTTCAGCAGTCCGATGGTCAACTCGCTGCTGTGGGAGTCTGCAAAAGGAGCGGGAGCCAAGGCGGCTGTGCTGGACATGTAGCAGGAGGAGGAGGAGGAGGAGGAGGAGTGAGAGGGCGTGTCGGGAGAGGGGAGGTTTTGGAGCACCAGGTTAAGGATGGTGGTGACGGTAAAGTCCTCGGGGCACAGAGCCCACAGCAGGTCCAGGTGGGGATCCAGGTCTCTGTGCTGAGCCACCTCGCACAGAAGTCGAGTAAAAATCTCCTTGTTGAGCAGCGGACTCTGCTTGCAGAACCTGTGGGCCACCTGGGTGACCCGCTCCCACTGCCGCTTGCCCATGAGGATCCTCAGCGCCTGCAGGATGGCGTTGGGCCGCCCGCTGACCAGCAGCAGCTCCACCTCCGTGTCCTGGTGTTGGTCTCGGTCTGGGTTTAAGCTGGACAGGGTGCCCAGCGCTCGTTTATAGAGCGGCACGTTGTTCTCGCCGCCCTCCCCTCCTCTCCCGCCGGAGAAGCTCCAGGAGGAAGAGGCCAGGCTCAGGCCCAGGCCCGTGGAGCTCTGCTGCTGCTGCTGCTGGGCGAGCTCCAGGAACCGGGGCAGCCAGCTGGGCTGGGAGTGAAAAACTGACTGGCAGAGGAGCTCAAACACAGGCAGGGCCGCGGCCGGGGGAGCGGGGCTCGCAGCGGTGGCTGTGCGGTTGGCGATGTGATCACTTTTCGGGTTGTGGTCGTGTTTCGGCCCTCCGTTTGTGTACGGGAGGGAGGCTGTGGGGCCGGACGTCGCTACGGGAGTGAGAACATTTTTCCACACGTCTGAAGGTGCCCTGCTGGACAGACAACCCTCCCCGTTGTAGTGTAGCTGCAGGGCGGCCTGCGCCGCCCTCCACGCCTGGCGGGGGAAGATGCTGAAGATAGAGTTGAGGTAGAGCAGGGCCTCTTTGTCCATCTCCGAATACGACAGCAGCCTCACGACTTCTTTCTCAACTAGACCCTCACACACTGCCTCCACCTCTTTGACACTCCCCCTCACTAAACTCCCCTTCACCTCCTCCAGAGAGACCAGAGCCTTTAGCTCAGCGTCCAGAGAGCCCGTGAGCTTGTCATTCCCTGCCATACATCCACCTCCTCCCTTCTGGGACAGCTCCGCTCCCTTCGGCCTCAGCCCGGTGCTGAGGTAGTTCCTGAGGATGGAGGCTAAAGAGATGGGAGCCTGGAACCTCCCTCCTTCCTTCAGGGCGTCCACGGTGAGCTGGGTGCTGCTCAGGCTCCTCTGCTGGTAGTATTTACAGGCCTCTTCAAAGACAGCCTCCACCAGGAGGGCTCCGGGATGAACGCCCTCCGCCGAACTGAAACCAGAAGGCTTCATTTTAAAGTCTCCGGAGTCCGTCTCTCTGTTCACCAACGCAAAAAGTCCAGTTTCTGAGAGCAGGTGAGGCGTCGATCGGTCAGCCAGGTTGGCGTATAGTAACCCCTCTCTCTTCAAAACCATCTTTTCCAGCTCTCTGCCACAGTTCAAGTCTATCAGATGCAGGTTTTGCCCTATCAGTAGCGCCACAGTGTGCTGGTACGCGCACAGGCTGGTGTGAGTGTCATATTTGACCAAACAGTTGTCTGCCAGTTTGAATACGTGCCGCAGCGTCCCATCTTTCTGCAGAAGACACAGCCAGCCAGTACCGAGCAGCAGAAGCAGGCCTCCGCAGCCCGTTGGACAGAAGTTGAAGATCTCGGGTGGCTCGAGAGCCGATAAATATCCTAAACAGTCGGTCACCAGCCTCTTAAAGTCGGAGTCCTTAGCCGGCAGCTTTTTCAGAGGCGTGTTTCTGCATGTGGTGCTGATTGTGAAGGAGTCCTGGCGCGGGGACCAGGAGAGGAAAAATTTGGAGATGTTTAGCAGGGTCTTCACTCTCAGGTCGGGAAGAAGATGCACGTATTCGCCCGAGCCGATCACGGCGAATTTGGGATTGTTGTGGAGGGCGATTTTCACCCCTCCCAGGCCGACAGCCCCTTCCTCCAGCGCGAAGTCACGTCTGCAAACGCAGTACCTCAACTTGTTCCTTGCCGAGCTGAGGGCCGGGGAGCTCTCCGAGGGCGGCCGCTCCTCGCACCAGATGATGAGGCCGGAGCAGGCGCAGACGGACACCACTCTGGCCCTGGGGCTGTTGCACAAGTCCGACGTTTGCAGAAGATGCCAGCCGGCTCTGCCCTCCTGGAATTTCCAAAACTCGGCTTTTCCATTCTCATAAACAACAGCTACAACTGCTGCGCCCCTGATGCTGCTGTTACCGCCGCCACCACCGTCCAAATACAAAACATCCACGATGGGGACTGTTCGTGTCAACCACAAGTCCTGCTTCTTCTGGCTCTGGGCCAGCTGGGGTCTTTCATACTTGTCAAAAGTCACGAGACCGACTTTAGGCTTGCGGAGGATGACATGGATGTGACGTCCGTCTGGGCTCAGGCGAACATTCGCCAGATTGTGCTCGCTGTTGGTCAGGTTAAGAATCTCGGTCAGCTCTACGCTGCCGGTAAAGTCCCCGAAATCTGACAGTTGCTCCAACACCGAGCGCGCCATCGTCTCCCCCCCCCCCCCCTAACCCCCACAGTTTCCGCCCGCAGCAGCTGGTAATTACTTTGCCACAATGTTATCAACTCGCCCGCTCGCTCGTGTGGCACTTTAAATCTGACCTCGGGCTCCCGGAGAGGCTGACTGAACCATCCCGTCGGGTCCCGCCGGCGGCGTCGAGCCCGTGACCGTCCGCGCGCAAGGATACGTCCGCCGACAGCTGGCGACCCCGGAAAACCCCATGTCCCGTGCGCGACGACGGCGCTAAACTGTGAGCTGACAGTAACTGCCGAGAAAGTTTGGAGAGCAAACCGAGAAAGGCACTCGAGTCATTCCCATGCTACGCTAGCACTCCCCTGACATCACGGGATTGTTCATTTCCGGATACCGAGGATGATTTGCATAAGAGGAGGAGCTGCACAAAGATGGTGTGCAGGCGGAGAGAAGAGCAACTCCCGACACGTGTTGGTCTTCAGTCAGCCGGTGAGAAAGTTTGTCGCCAATTTAAAGTTGAACATCTTCTGTTGGAGAAGAAGTATTCAGACCCTCGTATTGGTGGCAAAATGTAGTTAAAGTATTAAAGTAAAGTAGTTGGTTCCTCTGACTGCTTTTTGTTTGGCCTATTTACGACACCATTAATGTCATATTATCCTTTGTGGCAAATCTTCATCTGAAAAGTAATAATTGTCAAATTAATGTCGTGAGGTAGAAAGAATAATATTTCCTTCTGAAATGTAGTGGAAGTAGAATAAAATGGAAATGCTAAATGAAAAGTTGTCTCTATACTGTACATTGTATGCCACCTCTAGCAATTTGTCATCGGAAGAAGAATATCGACCATATTGAAGTAGAAAGCAAAATCATATATATATATTTTTTTACAATATTTCCACATTTTTTTATTTCTTTAATGCATTTGCAAATACCCCCTCCCCCCCACACACACACTCCCCAGCACGCACACACACAAAAAAACAACCACAACCACAAAACAACAACCACAACTTTTGAACCAGTACTATACAACGGGGTCGGGACCACATTGAACCTGTTTTCCGTTCTGTTTATTGAGCGGTCTACTTTTGTTTTGAGTTGTAAATAACTTGGTGTCCTTTGCTTTGACGAGTCAAACATTTGTCAGCATACAGTGCATCCGGAAAGTATTCACAGCGCTTCACTTTTTCCACATTTTGTTATGTTGCAGCCTTATTCCAAAATGGATTAAATAATAAAAAAAATTGCTCCAAATTCTACACACAATACCCAATAATGATAATGTGAATTAAAAAAATTTTTTTTTTGCAAATCTATTAAAAATTGAAAAAAAAAAAAAATCACAAGTACATAAGTATTCACAGCCTTTGCCATGACACTCAAAATTGAGCTCAGGTGCATCCTGTTTCCGCTGATCATCCTTGAGATGTTTCTACAACTTGATTGGAGTCCACCTGTGGTAAATTCAGTTGATTGGACATGATTTGGAAAGACACACACTGTCTATATAAGGTCCCACAATTGACAGTGCACGTCAGAGCACAAACCAAGCCATGTAGTCCAAGGAATTATCTGTAGACCTCCGAGACAGGATTGTATCGAGGCACAGATCTGGGGAAGGGTACAGAAAAATGTCTGCAGCATTGAAGGTCCCAATGAGCTCAGACTGGGGCGAAGGTTCATCTTCCAACAGGACAACGACCCGAAGCACACAGCCAAGATAACAAAGGAATGGCTTCGGGACAACTCTGTGAATGTCTTTGAGAGGCCCAGCCAGAGCTCAGACTTGAACCCGATTGGACATCTCTGGAGAGATCTGAAAATGGCTGTGCACCGACGCTCCCCATCCAACCTGATGGAGCTTGAGAGGTCCTGCAAAGAAGAATGGGAGAAACTGCCCAAAAACAGGTGCCAAGCTTGTGGCATCATACTCAAAAAGACTCGGGGCTGTAATTTCTGCCAAAGGTGCTTCAACAAAGTATTGAGCGAAGGCTGTGAATACTTATGTTCGTGTTATATGTTTGTTCTTTATTTTTAATAGATTTGCAAAAAATTTAAACAAACTATTTTCACTTTAACATTATGGGGTATTGTGTGCAGAATTTTGAGGGAAAAAAAATGAATTTAATCCATTTTGGAATAAGGCTGTAACATAACAAAATGTGGAAAAAGTGATGCGCTGTGAATACTTTCCGGATGCACTGTATTTATACCATTCAGGGCAGCACGGTTTTGTAAAAGTTGGCATTTTCACCACAAACATAATCTTTTCTGGGTTGGAACCTGCTGGTAAGCCGAGGCCTTTCTGTGTGGAGTTTGCATGTTGTCCTTGTACCTGTGTGGATTTTCTCACCTGCGACACTGTATAGGATAAAGTAGTACTGGATAATAGATGGATGGAAAAGCACTGTGAACATGGGAGAAGTGAACAATTCAATATTATGTTCTTGCGGTGTTTGGTAAATGCAGAAAGCGTGTTTATCTTGAGTGAGATAGAGAAATGTTTCGATCCATCTTGATAGCTGACCTCAACCTCTGACCTATCAAAGGGCGAGAAAACAAAAAAAAAAGCATATCACTTTGGGAATCAATACTTTCCCGTGTTGTCAGAGTTTATTTGAAGGAATAGAACATGTGCAGTATTGCTGGTGCTCTCTGACTGGAAATGGCATTGAAGTCACAGTAGGTAGGTTGAAAAAAAATATGAGCACAAATGAGGAACTGTGCAAATTTCCTTTTCTGCTTTGACCGCATACTTCAGGTTTGCTTTTAAAGCTAACTCGTGCAGTGTAACTATGGAAACCAGTTTTACCTCCACAGAGCTGGAGGCAATGATCCATCTTAACTGGCAAGAAATTCAACTAAGAAACTGTTCCAGTACATCCTCGTTCATTTTGGCAAGAGGCTGTGAAACGTGTCTGCTCAACTTCCAAGTGAGTTGGTTGATACCAACCTGAGAAAATGACTCGCTTCCATCAGCTTCTGAAGGGGGAGTCGTCTGCTTGACACCTCCGATGTGGTTCAAGAGGATCTGAGAGGTGATGTTGGTCAAGTTAATCTGCAGGCAGACAACCTGGTAGGTATGTCATGAGTCAAATAACACAGCGTGCAGGTAAAAAACAACAAACGTATTGGATTATGATAGAAAATAACATTTTATTGCAAGGGGAGTGAAAGGCTCGGAGGTGACTCGCGGTGTAAGTGAGTGTCTTCCTGGTGCTGAGGCCATGTTTATTACTTTAGCAAAGTTTGATGGCAACTTTTAAGTCAGCCCACACAGTGAAGCTGAGCTGGAAAATGACACCGTGCTGACATTTAGATTCTTAGATACAGATAAAAAAACAAAACAACAACTGTCAGTTGGCAGTAGCACACACCAGTTAGCAGTATCTTATCTCAGAAGTTCCCAAACTTTTCCGCCCATCTGCAATACTGAATTTCAAGTACTCCTTCCCACTGCAGACACCAACATGTTTAAATGAAATCTACTGATTTAACCATGCAATAGCCTCAGAGAGACTTCATAACAATAATATAGGACTTCTGTTTCAAAAACGAAGAATAGGCTATTTATTTATCAACGCACTCATAAAACTCCTCTAAATCAGCAGGGAAGGTGTCGAAACGGGTGTTTGTGGCTTGCAGCTTTGTGTCTTGTTTAACCTGTCTGGTCCAGAGTTGTCATTCGCCTCTCGATTGTGTTTTTTTTTTTTTGGACCATGTAGCAATTTGAAAAATGCACTTATTCTTTCGGCCAAATACAACATGACATGTCACTAATGTTAGCATCACGCTATGCTGGACGTGAGGTTTCGTATACAGTCTTTGGCTGTTGCGTCATCTATGAGGGTAAGCATGGGCAAGTTTTATTTCTGAAATATTTAAATGATGAGCAACTTATTTTCACACCATTACAGTATGTGTTTTTTTTATTTTTTTATTTTTTTTTTAGATGTAATACCTGTTGTCTGTAATGACATACATGTGAAGTAAATTTGTTTGGACTTAAGCCAATCGTGGTGCCTTCAGCAAGGCATACCACAGCTCGGGAAACACTGACTTATTTAAAGGCTTATTTATTGTTGGCAGCATTTAGGGACTATCTGAAAAGGTGCCGTTTACATGTCCTATCCTTTCTAAAGTGAGCAACCTGCTTTAAATGAGTTTGACTTTCTTCTTTCTATTTGTTTTGTGGCATCTCTCTTGGTTTGTGTACATCTTCTTACCTGAATGTTCTCCTACAAAATACTTTGACATTTTAGACCGGGTTCTCCAAAGAGATCTTTTTCTCTCGGTTATACAACGTGCAAACCCATGAGTGCAAGTTTCTAACCTCACTATTGTGACTGAAGGCACCAACCATAAAGTGAAGGATCATTGAGTTTGCTTGTATTTCTTAATATTAAATGAATTAGCAGGGAAACTTGTGATACCAATAACATAATCAAATCATGGTGGTAATTCCACTGCCAGCGTCTCACTGAAGTTTTCTAGACGTATTTTGTTTACAAATGAAAAATAAATAAATCATGTTATGTAAATGTATTCCCTCTTAATCTTTGCTAAAGTTGAATCACTGGATCAATATTTTTTACGTCTGTCATGTCTGTAAGTTCAATTAATATCCAGTAGGAGGCAGTGTTTATCTTTACTCTCTGCCTGTGGCTGATTTCAAAACTCACTCTTCAAAATAATGAATGAAACTATCTGAAAAGTGCTCACTGTGGTAGAGTTAAATATAGATGATGTTTTTTGGCAGCATTTTCAGTCCACCTGTTACCCCATGTGGACAAATGCATTAAATCATACTCTCAAGCACTACTGGTAGCACTCGCTGTGTTTTTCAATTAATATCACATGCTTGGTCAGAGCCAGCATCACAAGTCTGATGTCCTCTCTCACCCACAGTAAACTAAACTTGTCTATTAAATCTCAAGGCTTTTATTGTTTCTGTTTAATGTTGCCGCATCCGGGCAGTCCAAGCTGTCCAGTAAAATCCACAGGCACTTTGTGTGTTGGCGGCCGAGTGGCTCCACTGAAAGCCGATGGCTGAGATTATATTGTTCTGTCAATTCTTAATGTTGTTCTGGTCATAAAAGCTACATCTTCAGCCCTTTTGTCAGATATGTGTTTTCTTATAATCCAGGGAGGAAAAGTGTTTCTTTACTTGCTTTTAAATGTTGCCTGACCTAACTAGCTGCTCTTTCAAAGCTTTTCTTGCTTTCAGCTCTCATTTAATATAGTCTGTCTCTAGTATTGTAAGAAGGCAGGTTACCTCTTCATAGTGGCGTATGTCTGTGAGTGCCCAGTTATTTATGTCTTATTATGTCTCTGTGTCATTGCTGATAAAGTATATGGATGCAGCATGTTATTCAAACAGTAGATTCGAGCCTCGTCGCCCTCAGACAGGCGTGCCTCGGGCTGAAAACCCCTTCTATTAGAGAGCGTGTTTAGGCTGTTGTGCCTGCAGACAGGAAGATAAAGTGCTTGTCTGGAGACTAGAGAGGGTTGGATGCAGGGGATATTTCCTTTTTTTTTTTTTTTAGCTATTAGGTGCAGAAAAGAAAAAAAACAAACAATGGTGAGAATTTTTTTTGCTGCTCGGGGTACAGTAGATGGGTAGGCTGTCGGCATTACACCCACTCAGGATATAATTATTTTAATTTGAGCGCAATTTAGAAGAAATAATTGTCTGTGTGAGTAAATGCGTGCGACAAGAAAGCTATTTGTGAGTCTGTTTGGGCTTTGAGTGAGATGGTACTTCTCTGTCAAATGAAAGTTGCAGCTGCCTGTCAGCCGGCTGTCTCCAGTGAGAACAGGGAAGATAATACTGTCAGTTTGCTCTCGTTGTTGAAAAGCTGTCATGTGTTCAGCCGCTCTCTCGCTCTTCATATCTCGCTTTGCTTCTTAAAGTCTTGTCACTGGAGCATTTTGTCTTGAACTGCATGGGACTTTCATTGACTGTGCTCTGTGCTGACATACAGTGGCATTGTGGGAGCTGAAGTCATCAATCTTTTTTTTTTTTTTTTAATACTCCATACAAGAGAAATTCTAAATAAAAGGATTAGACCTGAAGTGGAGGAATGGAGGAAAGATGGATTTTTTTCCCACTTTAAACAATTTTGTTTTTCCAATTTCATGTACAGTATATTAGTTAAGAGATTAGCCTGGATCATGTAAAACCCACATAGCTTTAACAGATACATAAAAATATGAAATGTACAAAAAGCTTGTTGGTTTAACAATTAAGAATTGAATATATTGAATGTGAATTTTAATGTGCAACTGATGTGCATATTTCTTCATGTAAATCCAACAGACTTTTTTTTTCAGTGTATCACATAAAAACCTTTTAAAACTGATTGTTTCTTTGACTGCAATTGTTTTATAACTAAATACAGTCGTATATGAGAGAAAAAAGAGCAACAGATATGAATATTTGCCAAGAAACTCCAAAGAAATTATTTTAGTACAGTTCTACTGAAATATTTACGTGTTTGATGGATTTGGGCAATATGAAAAGTTAACAGCCACTTCAGAAATCTATATGAGAAATGTTCATCATCTAGACTTTTTTGTGGTGGAGTTCATTTCAGTGGCTTGAAGCTTAAAAATCTTTTTCTCTCTGCTTAATTTTCCAACACTGATGGAGTTCTTTAAGCTGTAAATAATGTTCAGCAAGATTGTATTCAAACATCCAAGCGTATAGCTCTACAGTGTCTCTGCAGTAGTGACTGTTTAATGAGTTTGGACGAACACACGGAGTGGCAATTCATGCGAGATGATGAGGAGAGGGAAGCTCAGCTCTTCATTAAGAAGACAAACAGACTGGTAGACAAATGGGCTGTAACTGACTCTATCTTCAGCTGAGATGACTGAACAATAACAAGTCAGATGAGATTTTAACAGCCATTTTGGAGGTAATGTCGGCCATGATTCTGGCATGAAACTGAATCTTAGTGAAATCCTTGAAATAAAACTTCTCCAGTGAACCCAGCGTAGAGATAACAGCAGTGCTGAAATGTCCATAGCATTGTAGCCCCCAAACAGAAATCTCCCCTCCCCCCGGCCCCCCTCCACTGGCTGATTTAGATAACGGGCCATTTACAATTGGCTGCCCCGCCATATTTAGCTCTTATCTCAATGATCCATACCCCGACTCTGAGCATAAATAGCATTAGCCCTCACATCACCCTATTAATCGGATTTATGGACCTTTGGTTTATTGCAGGGATGTGCTCATGTTTTGGGAGTTTTCTCTTTTGCTTGTCTCCAATCTTTGCATCTCTTATTCTGTTCTGCCCTCATTAAAAGTGCACAAAAAGTATCACACACTTGGCTGCTGAGGTGTAGTACTGTTTGTGACCACAGACTGGCAGTATGTGCATTGGCTTTGATGTTACAGAAGGTGAGGTTGGGATAAAAGAAGGTCATGCCATCACTGTTTAACTTTATCTGAAGGGTTTGGAGTAGAGTATATACACCATCAAATCCTCCCTGCTTCTGTGATTGTGACGAGTGCTTACCAACCAATAACATGACTCCATCTCCTCTGTTTTAATGCTGTGGAAACAGGTGTGAGTCACTGTGCTTGCAGCAGCTTTGAGTTTGCAATGTCTCACTGGAGCAAAAGATCAAAGAGTAGGATTCAGTTTTAGCGTCCTCATGATTTCCTGTTCATTTCGCCTCACAGCCTCTTTAATAATCAGCCTGGAATTATCTCCTTCTTCAATCTCTCTGTCCCAGGATCAGGTATAATTGCTGTTGAGATGCGGTTTCTTCTTTTTGTCTCTGAAATTATCCACCTTGCTTCTGCAACATGGAACATTCAAACCGGTATCAGTCTAGCCTTTGATCACACGGAGCTTCCTCTCCCCTGTGTTGGCCTAATTTAACTGGTTCTGTATCCACAAAACCTTGATGGTGTAACTTAAAAGGCCTTCACCTTGGCTACGTTCTGAGGCAACTTTGACAGCATGTCAGCGGTATCACATCCTCTAAACACAAAGAGGCGTGAGTGCATGTGTACTTACACGTGTTTAATCTGTGTGTGAAAGGTGTGCATGTCTTGAGCGTGCTGCTGGTGGTTGCCTCTTAAGTTTGCCCTAATTGCAGCGAAACCTGCGATGAACCTGTACATGACGAAGGCCTCAGATGATGAGCTGTGAAATGGTAATGTCTAACTACGTCATTAGAGCTCGCTGGCATTTTAGATTGTCTGCGTGTGCTCTCAGCAATTGCCCTTAAGCGCCTGTAATCTTTTATAGGTGGTAATAATGGCTCGGATAGAAATGCATTAACAACAACATCTGTTTCCATTGCTTTTGCACATACAGGCAAGCACATTCAGACATGCACGGCTCGTCTCTTGCTGATTTTGTTAATTGAGCTGTATATTCTGCTATTAGACATCTGCATATGGCAGAGTTTTTTTTTGTCTTCCTGTTCCAGTGAGTCAACAGTCAGTTGCCGTCAGATCAGACTGAACATGTCAATGAAGCACCTGCGTTTACCCGGTAAAGGTTTCTGTTATTACAGTAATAACATGTCAGTTAAGGTAATACAACAATGTCAATGTCATACAACAAGGTCTTATTTTCATAGTTTTCACCAGAGCCTGACCAATACTGGATTTGTGTGGCTGATACCAATTTTAGGGAATAAAATAATTCCAATATCAATATATTTGTTGGTATTCTTTGTATAAACAATTTTTTTTGCAATGATTTCTAAAATGTCGTTACCAAACACTTGTGCACTGTGACAAAGATATGTAATGGTGTCAGCAAATGACATCAGTGTACTGAAATAGTAAACTTCACATACAAATAAAACAATTTCTAATTTAAGCCCAGCATCTTTTTTTCTGCATCATGTTCTGTAAAACTAGTTTTCATTTCAGTACATAGCAGCCAACATATACAACAATACACATATTTCTGAGATAGGCCTTTATGGGTTGGATGCTATTTTCACCCATCCATCCAGTCAGTAAACTGCTAATTAACTGTAAATATTTGGGAATATGGCATCGTTGCAAAAAAAAAAAAAAAAAGCATAGTTTCTCTGGGCAAATACATTGTTACTTACAATCAGTTTGGATTTTTATCTCCAACTAAAAAGCTTTCGATAATGTGAGTTAATGTTTACAATCTAACTGCTTATCGTTATTAGTCATTCCGACAATGTTTCAGTGAAGTCGCCTTGTTCGCAGATCTTAGCAGCTACCTTTGTGAGTGCAATGTTATCAGAATTGATTGAAATAATTAGCAGAACTACGTTTTAATCGGAGGAAAGAATAGGTTTGAGCATGTACTGTACCGCATCACTCCTCCTTCACTTCTCTGACTATGGATGACAGCATCCTAAAAAGGTAACCATACATTATTCAAACTGCAGTGGAAGACAGCCCGCTAATTTTTCCTTCGACCAGCAGGGGTGTGGAAACCTGGCATAGAGGCAGGGGGCTACATCTGGTCCAGTTGTTTGTCATCTTCCAAGAAGGATTGGTTTTTTTTTGGTCATTCTGGCCATTTTGTCTGACCACTGCAACATCTGGTATCCGCTTCATGTTGGAATTTGGCTCGGAGAGCCAAACATCATTTGAACAACATGGATGCAGGGAATAGCTGCAGTAGAACTGGTGTGGTCATTTTAGTTGCTGTCCTTTTTCATCCGTTATACCTCCGTTACATGAAACAAATTAATGTCAACAACTTTTTTTATTTTATGGTGTAATATGGCATGCCATATTTTTTGATAGGTTTAAATTCTCTGTGAATCAATAAAAAAAACAGTTTTTCTGTGGCTTGTTGTGTATGTGAAGTGAGCGCGAACCCTTCTATTGGGGAATGATTTCAAAAAGATCAAGATGGGAATGCTGAACTACAAAAATGACCCTCAACTTTTTACAACCCACAACTCCATTTCAAAGTAAAGCGACCTCTAGTGGTCTTATAATTAACACCAACCTGGTGTTAGTGAGCTGGTGTCCTGCTGTCCGGGAGAAGTGATGCAGTCCAGATGATACATCTATAATGTGAGTTTAGACTTGGGTGCAAGAGACCGGTGTTTACTGGCAGCTTCCAACCTTGAGTTGGGACAGTTTTTTAATGCCACGTTTGTTGTTACCATGATGATGAAAGTATCATAATTTTAGGGATGTATTCAATTTATCATACACCACGGTTTAAGTAATCAATTCTGCCCTTGCCATTGTCATTTACTTACCCTAACCAAGTGGTTTTTGAACCTAAACCTAACCAGGGGTAATCTGGTGTTTCCAGAACCAAATTCAATGCGCAAGATTTCCAGTTGTTGCTTCCTAATGGGAGTAGAGCTCAGGTTAATTTTGAAACTATTGGAGCAGCTTTAACCAATTGGCACTGACTACCATATGCGCTGAAACTCTGCCAATACATTTAGAAAATAACACTTGACTTAAGCGTTGCCACCTCCACTGCTTGCTCATTGCTAGGATCTTCAGAGTGTCTGTGCAAACGATAACGTGAACAGAGATTCCAGACTATAATCACAGCAAAGACAACTGAAGCTGTCGGTTCTCTGGCTGCGCTAGGTTAAACCCGGGTTGCTAATTTAGGAGACACTTCTGTCAGTCATTTTTGAAGGTAGAACGAATGACCTGTGTAGTTGCATGAGTTGGAGAACTTGTTCTCAAATTGCTCTTTAATCATTCATATGGTGTTTTTAATATAACTGCTGTGAGCTGTCGTTTAATGTCTAAAGATTTTAAGGTAAAGCTACAGGCACCACTGCAGGATCTTTTATGATAACCATTACTGACAAAAAGCTTCTTCCTCTTTAAGATAGGAATGAAAATGGAAATTGCAACTGGAGTACCAAAGAATAGCACATCCAGGGCTCATTTGGACACACTGGATCACTCCGGTACAAAACCGTGAAGTATGCACACCATGATTGAAGATAAATCAGTATTTTCCAGTAATGGGAGACCTGCCATCTTGCATTATTCTCCACTGGACCTGTGCATATCTGTCCCATTTATGTGACCTTAGCTCTCCCATGCATAGACGGTGGAGAGAATATGAATACTTATGCAGACACCATGCACATTACAGCCTCATTGAATCTTTCGCTGTGTGGCTTCAGCTCGGTGGGAAATGGCTTTGACACTGTTGGCCTTTGCTTGATAAATTAGGTCCCTGGATAGACATCCAACATTACACTGCACATTCATTATGAGTTAACCACAGGCTATATGGGTAGCAAAGTGCCATATCGCGACACATTAGCTAGGTATTATCAGAAACATTATGAATCACGGACTTCCTTCAAGCGTGTGAAGGAAGCTCTACACCTGTATCCAACACCCAGAAATACCAATGTTCATACCCACATCACATGTTTGACGTATAGGTTTTTGGTATACAGTGTAGCTTAAATTGGCTTTCGTCATTAAACACTGCAAAATCCAGAGACCTTGGGAGTAAAGAGGGATGACTTCAGAGATTACTAATTGGAAGAAGGTGGAGCTCAGGGGACAGAGGAGAGTGGAAGAGGGTTTTACAATGGATGTAATGATTTCCTGTGGGCAGCAAAGCAGCTCGGAGCAGGCCTGATCAGGTAGGGGTCGAAAGAGGGAGGAAGCAGGGATCAGAGGATGAAGAAAGCAGCTATCTTGAGACTCATTTGTGTAGCAGCTCTGCGCAGACAAAAGCACGCCACAGACTCTTGGACCTCAATCAATGTCTGACTTCTTCCCCCTCCTGCCTGTGTCTGCCAGTGTGTTTGTATTCACCTTCTTAGTTTTGCTTCAGAACCTTTAGACTGACGAGCTTCAGGTGAGAAGAAACTATCTCAACCTCTGTCCTGATCAAGTGGCATTCAACTGTGAAATCCCCTATTGGTTTGTGAATATCACTTAGCCCGCCCACGTAGCACAAACCTAATTGCACCACAGGCCTAATATCTAAAGATGAAGGAATTATTTGTAGATGGACCACTAGAAAACTAGAAGGAGTGATTTTACCAAATGACACCATAATGACTTGTGTAATAAATTTCTTAGGGCCTGAGCACCAAAAGTGTGAAAGCCCTATTCTTATTCAAGCGATTATTATGATTCTCCGTAAACGACACAATTTTTGGCGGCTTTATTATATTGAAAAACTCCTGAAAGTTGGTACATCCGTCTCCCGGCGAAAAATGTCTTATTTGAGTGGCGTTGCGAGTGGGCGTGGCCAAATGGCTTGCGGGCGCCCCCTAAACAAATGCCCCGGCGGCTCTATTTACCTACATGCACGAAATTCGGTGGACACGTGTATCACACAGAGATATACAAAAATGTTACATTGCACCATTATGTCAACTCAACAGGAAGTCCGCCATTTTCAATTTAGTTGCCATTTTTGGCGATTCACACATGTTGTACTTTAACAAAGACAGCATTGTGACAAATCTTTGGCTTACTGCAACCGTCCACAAATATTCATTCAAATGCAACCAAATGTGCCGCAGACATTCTTTGGATAGTAGATATATGTGTTGAAAGTTTAATCACCATCAACAGGCGAAGGTGGAATTTGAACCATTCATAGCAACTTTGGTGAAGTAGAATCTTTTACCTGTTGAGTTAACCAGACTGTCGGTAGAGTCACTGGAAGCTCTGCGTGAACTCTGTAAAACACTTTCTCCTGCCGCGACACCTCCTCCGGTGCCGAAGATAGTCCAGCGGTCTACGACGCCAACGCTGAGCTGGAAGCGACGTCATGATGACACATGTTCGAGACTCGCTCAGGTATCACACGTGGTTCACGGTTTACGGTGGGTGAGTACCCTTAATAAACCACAAGGTTCACGGAGAACAACTCCCTGTAAGGGTAAGCCACGTGGTTCACGGAGGGTGAGTCCCTCTAAGGGTAAGCCATGTGGTTCACGGAGGGTGAGACCTCCTAAGGCAAGTCCCTCTAAGGGTAAGCCACTTGTGTTTGTACATAGTCATACTAATACCAAACCAAAGGTCAACAGCAATATAAAAGTCCAAAAGAGACTTTTTTGTGCAGTGGTTAGAGCAGTTACCTCCTCACAGTGAGAAGTAATTTGAGGCATGTCAGTTCAGAAAAAGGTCATATTCCAAAGTGATAAAAAAAAGTCGTCCAAAATATGATCGCAGTCTATGGACTTGATTTTATTCCACAATATTTCAAGAGAGTGCCATACAAAGCACCTGCTGCTTTAGTACAGAATGAAACAGGGCTTCTTAGCCTTGTCGTTGCAACAAAAGTACAGGTGGAATTGATAACATTCAGAAAGACTGTCCATTTCGGTGAGTTCATGTCGGGGTCCTGATATTAGTGCATGCAGGTGAAATTTGTTTCAAGTCAAAATCTCTGCTGGTTCACAATGTTTCCAACACACCAAAGTATTAAAAAACAACTAAATAATTTACCACGTTCATTCATTTATTTAATGAAGCATTAGTGAATTCCCAGCTGACAGTAACACCAGTTTAATTTGAATTTTAAACTAATTAAAATATGTCATTAATTAAAGACCCATGTGTGAATTTTTACTTATATTTATATTCTATTTTTATTTTAGATTATATCAGTTCAGTAAAACATTTAGTAATATGTGTAAAGGAAGTTTTCCTGATATGCTGGCAGTAGGCAATTGGCCTCCATTTTGTGACACTAAATGAACTGAATTCAGTGCTTGCTAAGATTTTAAGATCTATAGATTTCCTGTCACTAAGTTAGCACTTTGTCATTTTAGACCGTTTTAATCAGGTGAAATTCTTCTATGACTTTGTGTTCATCATTTGTGTCGTAAAGTCTTGTGTGTTAGAGGAAAAAGGGTTTTGAAGAAAACCATGTTTATGTTTTTGAAAGTAAGAAACAGAATTTTTGCTTTGACAGACAGACTAATACCATATGTTATAACTGAAAGCATCTAAAAAAGGCATTCTGGTTAAGTTATTTCTCTCTCCATCTTGTTTCCCCTCATTTTGGTGTCATTAAAAGATAATAACACAAAATAAAAAAAAATAAAAATGCAAAGACCTATTCTTGAATCTTTGTTCTTTCTTTAACACTATGGTGTGTGGTGAGTGGTAATC